>NW_023496051.1:3582500-3944963 GCF_904425465.1 Colossoma macropomum
ATGTCTCCACTGGTATTTTTGCCCATTCATCTTTAGCGATGAGCTCCAACTCTTTCAGATTGGAGGGTCTCCTTGCCATCACCCTGATCTTTAGCTCCCTCCACAGATTCTCAATAGGATTCAAGTCAGGACTCTGGCTGGGCCACTTTAAACGTTTATGTTTTGGTCCGCTAACCATTTCTTCACCACTTTTGCTGTATGTTTTGGGTTGTTGTCGTGCTGAAATGTCCACTGGTGCCCAAGGCCAAGTTTCTCTGCAGACTGCCTGATGTTGTTGTTGAGAATCTTGATGTATTGCTCTTTTTTCATGGTGCCGTTTATTGTGATTAGGTTCCCTGGTCCACTGGCTGAGAAACACCCCCAAATCATTAGGTTCCCACCACCATGTTTGACAGTGGGGATGGTGTTTTTAGGGTCGAAGTATTCTCCTTTTTTACGCCAAATGAAGGATACATCACTGTGGCCAAACAATTCAATTTTTTGTTTCATCTGACCATAAAACAGAAGACCAGAAGTCGTCTTCTTTGTCCAGATGAGCATTTGCAAAGGCCAAGCAGGCTTTTGTGTGCCTTTTCTGGAGAAATGGTGTCCTCCTTGGTCTGCGTCCGTGGAACCCAGCAAGATGCAGCGTCCGTTGGACTGTCTGCCTTGAGACGTTGCCACCAGCAGAGCCCAGATTCACCAGGATGGGCTTGGTGGTGATCCTTGGATTCTTTTTCACCTCTCTCACTATCCTCCTGGCCAGCACAGATGTCACTTTTGGCTTCCGACCACGTCCTCTGAGATTTCCCACAGTGCGGAACGTCTTGTATTGTTGAATAATACTTTGCACTGTAGCCCCTGGAACTTAAACATTTAGATATGGCCTTATAGCCCTTTCTTGACCTGTGAACAGCCACAATGCGCAGCTGCAGGTCCTTAGTGAGCTCCTTTGTCTTAGCCATGAGCGTCCACAAACCAACTGCAGAGAGCTGCTATTTTTCACCTGTTGAGTTGAATAAAACAGCTGTTCCCAATGAATCAGGGTAATTAGGATGCTTTAGAACAGCTTGGACTATTTGAAATGGTATAGAACTTTGGATTTTCCCATAGACTGTGACAGTTTGCAAAGGGTATGAATAATTTTGGACATGCCACTTTTTGTTCAAATGTAAATAAAAGCTGAGGAATATTTTTTTTCCACAATGATGCCTCTTGTACTTCGTCTTATTATCTTCTGGGAGATGCCTGTGTCATTTCCGGTCAAAAAAAAATTGCTGGTTGAATAATTTTTTTTTTTTGGTTGAATTTCGGGCTTCACTGTGTATATATATATATATATATATATATATATATATAGTGTCTCTGCTGCTCTCTGTTAACACTGTAATCTGTGATCAGTGACTCTTTACAGAACTAACTCTCAGTGTGTTTTTCTTTTCTTTGCCGAGTTGAACAGCTGCCCATCCTGCGCATCTGATGCTGTTGCTTCTTCTGCCTTGATCGGGTGCCACTGCTCGCCAGCCTTCTGCACCAGTTTGACCACCATTGAGCTTCATGCTGTACAATGCTGTGCAAACCTAACCCTTATGAACTGACCCTCCTTAACTATCTAATTAACCATTGCTCCACCTGTTTTTCCCCGTTTTGTATTCTAATATTTTATACTAACGCTGTTTGCTATCCGGTGTCGACCAGAGGAGGATGGGTCTTCCCCTTGTTGAGTCTTGGTTCCTCTCAAGGTTTCTTCCTCTTGCTCATAGGGAGTTTTTCCTTGCCCCTGTCGCCACTGGCGACGCTCATGGGGGCTCGGACCTGGATTTTTCTGTAAAGCTGCTTTGTGACAACACCTGTTGTAAAAAGCGCTATATAAATAAACTTTGACTTGACTTTTGATGTAGTCTCAATTTGGTGAAGAAGAAAAAAAACAATTTCACAATCTTTGACCTAAGCCCATATCTTTAGTTCTGCATTGGAGCTACGTAGCTAATTTAGCTGACAAGTAATGACGCTGGCACTGATTTTCTAAGTGATAGTAAGTACACATGCTCTGCAGCAGGTGAGTCCAATCTTATCTGCAATAGGGCTGGTGTGGGTTTTATTCCACACAAACAGGAGCAAACCTGATTCCACTTGTTTAATCGGTTGGTCTCGACCTCCACAACTAACAATGTGTGCTCCTGCTTTGTTGGAACTAAAACCCGCAGCCATACCGGCCCTGATGGACGCATCTAGGTTTGGCAGATGTCAAGAGATCACTACCTACTGGAATGCATGGTGCCAACAGTAAAGTTTGGTGGAGGAGGGATAATGGTGTAGGGCTGTTTTTCAGGATTTGGGCTCTTTAGTACCAGGGTAAAATTAATGCTACAGCATACAAAAGACATTTTAGACAACTACATAATTCCAACAGTTTGGGAAAGGCCTTTTCCTGCTCTGTGCACAAAGAGAGGCCCATAAAGACATGGTTTGACGAATTTGGTGTCGAGGAACATGGAGAAAATCTTTCACACATAAAAAAGTAAAGTATTACTAATCATTTAAAGCTAAGATAAAGTACGGAGAGAAGGACAGCCATGAGTACCTGGTGAGGCAGCCTTCAGCAACATGCTCTTCATGCAGCCCTTGCCGCTCATGGCTAGAGCATAGCACGCTATCGCCACGGAGTAGGGGCGCCTCAGCCGCGGGAAGCGCTCCTTCAGATACTCGCCTGCTCTGCTGAAACTCGTCTGCAAAAGATATTCATGTTTACTGTTCACTTAATCACAGAAGAGCTCTACGGTGTTCTCTATCCTCTTGTGGGTTTAGCCTAGTAATAACACTTTTATAACAGAACAATAAGCCATGAGAGGCTGTGGGTTACTGCGATTTTATCACGGGAAAGTAAAACTATCACAGTAACTCACTGCCTCGAGTGGCTTATTGCTTTTATAAAATGCTGACCAACATAAAATATATTAAAATACACAACGTTTTAGATCATTATTTAAGTTATTATTAATAAAATTTAACATAAACAAGTATTCCGCCAAGAAATGTAGTCCCTTTAGAGTATCGTTGCTAAACCACTGAACGCTGAATGAGGAGAAGAACGTTTGGTCGCCCATCACTGTAAACTGCAGACATTTCATGATTTTTCGTATAACAGTGAACATTTGATAACACAGCACTGTTTAATGCTAAAACTTTCAGTTTATAAGTACTTTTTGGTCACCACATTACCACCGTGAGTCTTCCGCCAGTCTGACGATGCCACTTTTCTCACACTGGGGCTGAATCCCAAACGGCTCCCTGCCCCCTACATAGTGCACTACGTAGGAATTTAAATACTGACTCCTGCAGCCCAGCAATGCAGAATATCACTAAAAATGGTCATTTGGGATTCGTCCACATTCATACTCGACAGGCAGCGCAGTATTCGACAGCAGAAGATAAAATTTCCAAACTTAATGTTACACAGCTCACTATTTAGCTAGGGAGTACGGAGCCGTTTGGGACTCAGTCTGGGTTTGACGCTACTTCTGACTGAAACACGGACATTTGGAGTGTGTGAGACATTCAGGTTCATTCTTTAGACTTTTATAGTGCCGTTTTCAGTGAATCATATCGTGAGTGCTTTAATTCAAGCCTGTGATATTAAAGTTGGAGTTGTTTAGCATGTTTACTATCTTTTAGCCTGTTAGCTAGCTGACCATCCCGGTTCTAGATAAGAATATAAGTTTTCAGCCCCTCAGTTTAAACAGAAGCAGGTTCTTACTTCCTCAGTTCACTCGGTGCTCTCTGTGATCAGCTTTAGAGTCAAAGATTAATCCATTAACAGCTGAAGGGTTTTTTCGTGCCGAGGCGCAGTGATACAGAGTTCAGTCGCTGTGAGGAGGTCAGAGCCGTGGTATATCATGGACTTTACAACAGCTTCGAACGCGGCTCAGCCAATCAGATTTTAGGACCTGAACTATCCGTTTTATGAAGGGCTCTATATAATACAGTGATGTCATCAGCAATCTACTTCTTTAACTCAGTTGTAGGCAAAAGTTGGTAGGTGCAACCCAACATATTAACATTTAAAAAAAAAATACAACAGAAAATATGGCCTGTGCAAAAGTAATGGCATAATTTCTATATTTTCCAGTAGATTTTCAACAGAAATTGTACACATATTTCCATATTTCCATATTTTGGTTTGTTTCTTGTACAAGATGTAGTATTGTGTTATGTGTTATGTCCCACAAAACATGTAATTTGACTGGTGTTTTCAAACTTTTGCATACAACTGTATATCTATGGTTGAATTCTGTGGTGTATTCGAGCAGGAAAACGCTGTGAAAGCACACTCCTCGTCATTTAAGGTGCAACATTCATGCATGCGATGTAAAGGTGCAGGAGAGCAGTGACTGGACGTGTTATAAAAATCAGAATGTAGTTAGTTTGTTATCTCAGTGTTGAAGTTCATGAGGCGACTGCATCATTTACCAACATAGGAACCTAGTATGTGTGTGTGGGTGTGTGTGTGTGTGTTACCTCTGGGACGACTGATGGATCATTACAGGTGACAGCACTCTGAGCTTCAGCCAAGGCAATCAGTACAAATGCAGTGAGGGTCTCTTTGGATTCTGCACCTTGAAGACCACCCTATGCGCATGCATACAAAACAACAATCACTGTTCACTTTCTTAGAAATATCTATTATTGCACTAGAACTAAGCATCAAACTGTGATTATACTGCAACCTTATTGAACCTGCGATTAAAAATGTGGATTAAATTGGGATTTCGGGGGTGGGGAAGCCCTTTCTTTGTTGAGGGAAGTCAACAATGTGGGAACAACCCTCCCAGCTTGGTAGCATTGTGTGATAAGGGGCGACCTAGCTAGTGGGTAGGAGATGGACATGACTAAATTAGGGTGAACTTTATAGTTCTACAGTTACAGACTGTAGTCCATCTGTTTCTCTGAATACCTTGTTAGCCCCCTTTTACTCGTTCTTCAGTGGTCAGGACCCCCATGGACCCCCAACACAAACTGTGCAGCAGCAGATGAGCTATCGTCTCTGACTTTACATCTACAAGGTGGACCGACAAGGTAGGAGTGTCTAATAGAGTGGACAGTGAGTGGACACAGTGTTTAAAAACTCCAGCAGCACTGCTGTGTCTGATCCACTCAGACCAGCACAACACACACTAACACACCACCACTGTGTCAGTGTTACTGCAGCGCTGAGAATGATCCACCACCCAAATAGTACCTGCTCTGTGAGGGTCCATGGGGGTCCTGACCACTGAAGAACAGGGTAAAAGGGGGCTAACAAAGTATCAGAGAAACAGATGGACTACAGTCTGTAACTGTAGAACTACAAGGTGCACCTATATAGTAAGTGGAGCTCATAAATTGGACAATGAGCGTAGAAACAAGGAGGTGGTCATAATGTTAAGTGTATTTTTGGCCATAAAAACACAGTTTAATCTCTTATCCTGCTGTATCTTTCATTCTCTCACCGTCATTGAGGTGGTGTAGACGGGGTTATCCTCTTTGAACGCTCCAGAACTGAGCTGCTTGTGTTTGAGCAGGTAAATCAACGGCCCACATATGTGTTTCTCATCAACACTGATGAAATTCTTAGCCATGGAGAACACCTTCACCACAAACGCAGTGATCCTGAGAAAGAAAAGGTGAGTATGATTGAGCCGCACGCTTTCGACTGCTCTTAAATCTTCTCAGCATCCAAAAATGTATCATCTGCGAACTGTAGAAATACCATGTGCTGGTTCCTTCATTGCGGTAGGGTGGATACGAGTCATCCTTTTTGCGATAGAACAGTTGGTTCTCGTAGCCTGAGGCAGAAGCAGAAAGAGAACCCATCAGACCAGTGACCAATGACATACATTTGCACACAAGTCAGTAACAAACTGCTCTTGTTGTTAGGTTCCAGGTGCTTTAGGCCCTTAGAGGATTACCGTGCTATCTAAAGTTTGTATAAATTTGGAAAATAAATTAGATAAAAGTCATGTACCCATCTCTCGAAATCTTTGCAATGAGAAAAAACACTTTTGGTTTCACTAAAAACCTTACGATGGTTCTTTATAAAGCCATTTAAGTAAATGAGATGTGAAAGTGTAACGAAAGCTTAGGGAACTTTCACATGACATCATTTTCTCCCCCTAGAACCTTCAATTCAAGCCACGAACCTTGTAGGAACTTATAACTTTAGGACTATGTAAAACAATTATCTATTTGTTTGTCCACCCACTTATCCATTCATCTAATTTTCTGTCCATCTATCCGCCGCCCAGTGAGTTTTTTCATCTATTTAGCATCTACTTCCTGTCCATCCATCCATCTGGACATGTATGTATTCGACTTCTTGTCCATTAATCCACGCATCCATTCATCCATCTATTTCACTTAACTATCCAGCAATTTATCTATTCAACCTTCTTTCCAGTCATCCATCCAACTTCTTGTCTATTAATCATCATTTTTGGTGACCAAAAAGTACTAAAAGTTTTAGCATTAAACAGTGCTGTGTTATCATATGTTCACTGTTATACAAAAAATATTTGAAAAAATCATGAAATGTCTGCAGTTTACAGTGATGGACGACCGAACATTCTTTTCCTCATTCAGCGGTCAAAAGTTGCTCAACAACGATATCATACTCTATAGGAACCACAATATTTTTGGCATAATACTTGTTTATGTCCAATTTTATTAATAATAATTACTTAAATAATGATCTAAAACATTTTGTATTTTCATACACTTTATGTTGGCCGCTGTTTTATATAAGCAATAAGCCACTCGAGGCAGTGCGTTACTGTGATTTTATCACGGGGAAGGGAGTTTTACTCCGCTTCATGTCGTGCCTAACAACACCCATGATAAAATCACTGTAACCCACCTCCTCAAGTGGCTTATTGCTTTATTAATCAATCCATTCAACCATTTAGTCATTAATACCCCCAATGGCCCATCCATCTGTGTACCAATCTCTCCAATCTACCTAACTTTCTGCCCATCCATCTTTCTCACCTTTCTGTATGTAGCTAATAGCCTCCTCTCTGCGGTGCATTCCCACACTCTCCCACTGTCTGCTGCGGTCCAGATAGTGTGCAGCTATGAGAGGCAGTGTGATGCTGGCCAAGTTCTGCTCCACACATCCACCGGGCATCTGGATCAGCGCCGCCAGAGAGTCCTTATTGATGGAGTTATCAATGCTGTCTGCCAGCAAATCACCTATTAACACAAACACGTGTGAGCACAACGTGGCAGAAATTACAGTGCGTTCAGTTGGGATGTGTGCTAATAAGGGCTGTCATAATTATTACAAAATTGCCTGATTGTGATTATTTGAGTTCATCACATTTATTTATGCTGATTTTCAAAGTCACTAGATTTCAAAATGATATTGTTATAACAAGCAAATATGAATTGGGTGTGTTTTCATCAACTGGGTTGAGACAAACAAACTGCTGTTGTCGGGAGAAAACCTTGTATCTCCATTAATGACATTTTCATTGTTTGGCATAATTTAAAAATACCTGTTACCCTTTACATTGTATGTAAGTTTCATGATGAATGGAACAAAAGAAACGGCCCAAAATGGCTTGGAAAGACGTCTGGTTCCATTGACTTACATTAAAAGTAAAGTAGGTTTTTTCCTTCTCCTGTAAAGTTACCATTTTGGAGATGCAAGGTTTTGTTCGGACAACAGTGATATATAGATAGGATAGCTAAAAAAGCAAGACAGCTGATCAGCTATTTTGGTCCCCTTGGGCTTGTACTTTTATCAAAGCATAAAATGAACAAGAAAAAGAAGAAAAAATTGCAATTATTTAAAAGGAAATGAATTGCCAGCTAAAATGTTCACCTCTAACGTTGACAAATGTTTCTGGAAGCGAGTTCGGAACGACGGAGAGCGGTTTAGCTTTCTCCACATTAATCTCCTGCTTCCCATCTGTGGAACCAAACAAACACACACACTCAGGTTAACGAGCTGCTGAACGTTTAAGTGCCGAACAAAAGACACAACGGTAAATTTGGCGTTTGACGACTTGTGCTACACTAGGGGGTGATTGTGACAGCTGTGTCTGATCCACTCAGACCAGCACAACACACACTAACACACCACCACCATGTCAGTGTTACTGCAGTGCTGAGAATGATCCACCACCCAAACAGTACCTGCTCTGTGAGGGTCCATGGGGGTCCTGACTTTTTTTTAAAAACCTCCATTTGAAGGGCGATGTAGCTCTAAAACTTCGCCCTACCCCTCTATCTTAATGAGAACTGGGACACCCTAACCCTAGACGTGAACGCTCAAAACGAAGGGCTAAGGGCTAAGAGGTAGGGGCGAGGGGTGAAATGGGATTGGGCCTTTGTGTGATAGAAAGGGGACAGAAAGGAATCTCACCGCTGCCTCCTTTATCAGCAGGGTCCAACACGTAACTCCTCACATCCATCTTCTGAATTCCTTCCACCTGCACCAACACATGGCCACATTCACCAAGTTTAGGCATTGTACACTCAGAAAGTGTAGAGAAAACACATCAAGTGGGAGAATCTGACTCTAAAGGGACACTCTGGATAGAGGAAAACATGAAACCATCCCTTTGCCTGTCGTAAACATGCCTAATCACATCTTACAGCAATGACAGAGAAGTTTCTACAACAGATTTCCTGGTTTAAACACTGGGAAGTGCCATTCTGATGATGTATCCTGAAGATAGGAGATAATACTGAAAGTCTACGGCTGCTGTGGGGCTGGTTTGAAAACTAATGAGAAGAAACCATGGCAAGATGCAGTACTATACACAGAAATTAGAGGTGCACTGATCTGAATTTTCATCTCTGATGGTCCACTTGTGTGATTTTTATTAGCCTTTTTTTTAATATGCAAAGCTTACACTATGTGGGCGCATGAAACTTGCTAGTACCGGTACGTTTTGTTAGCCAAAGTTGCAATATAAAGAACATGAATGTTCCTCTTTTAATGAGCCAAACTGAAATCCTAAATTAGAAAAAAGAAAAATCAGCCTTTTAAATCATATAAATCAAATTCTACAAATGCTACATCAGCTATGTTTCCATTCAAAGGATTTTTTGTTGATGTATGGCTTTTATTTTAAAATAAAATAACATTAAATTAAATAAACAAAATGTCCTCATGAGCAGAAAACACTCTGAGACACAGAATTTATTACTTGCACAAGACACAGCAGTAAAAAAAGAAAACTGAATGTTTAAAATACGTAACAATACACAAAATTCATAGATCCCTTTCATAGAATACGACTGTGTCAATTCAACTCGTTTCCATTTATCAAATCAATCAACGTTACAAATGAACAATATTTGAGATTAAACGCAGCTAAAAAACTGGCCACAAGATAAAACACTAGCAAAGAACTAAAACGCTAACCATGAGCTAAAAAACTAGCCACAAGCTAAAATACTAGCTATCCACAAGCTAAAATACTAGCTCTGAGCTAAAATACTAGCCACAAGCTAAAATACTAGCCACAAGCTAAAATACTAGCTATGAGCTAAAATACTAGCTATGAGCTAAAATACTAGCCACAAGCTAAAATAATAGCCACAAGCTAAAATACTAGCTATGAGCTAAAATACTAGCCACAAGCTAAAATACTAGCTATGAGCTAAAATACTAGCCATGAGCTAAAATACTAGCTATGAGCTAAAATACTAGCCACAAGCTAAAATACTAGCTATGAGCTAAAATACTAGCCATGAGCTAAAATACTAGCTATGAGCTAAAATACTAGCCACAAGCTAAAATACTAGCTATGAGCTAAAATAATAGCCACAAGCTAAAATACTAGCTATGAGCTAAAATACTAGCCACAAGCTAAAATACTAGCCACAAGCTAAAATACTAGCTATGAGCTAAAATGCCAGCCACAAGCTAAAATACTAGCCACATGCTAAATTGCTGGCCATGAGCTAAAATCCTAGCCACAAGCTAAAATACTAGCTATCCACAAGCTAAAATACTAGCTCTGAGCTAAAATACTAGCCACAAGCTAAAATAATAGCCACAAGCTAAAATACTAGCTATGAGCTAAAATACTAGCCACAAGCTAAAATACTAGCTATGAGCTAAAATACTAGCCATGAGCTAAAATACTAGCTATGAGCTAAAATACTAGCCACAAGCTAAAATACTAGCTATGAGCTAAAATACTAGCCATGAGCTAAAATACTAGCTATGAGCTAAAATACTAGCCACAAGCTAAAATACTAGCTATGAGCTAAAATAATAGCCACAAGCTAAAATACTAGCTATGAGCTAAAATACTAGCCACAAGCTAAAATACTAGCCACAAGCTAAAATACTAGCTATGAGCTAAAATGCCAGCCACAAGCTAAAATACTAGCCACATGCTAAATTGCTGGCCATGAGCTAAAATCCTAGCCACAAGCTAAAATACTAGCTATCCACAAGCTAAAATACTAGCTCTGAGCTAAAATACTAGCCACAAGCTAAAATAATAGCCACAAGCTAAAATACTAGCTATGAGCTAAAATACTAGCCACAAGCTAAAATACTAGCTATGAGCTAAAATACTAGCCATGAGCTAAAATACTAGCTATGAGCTAAAATACTAGCCACAAGCTAAAATACTAGCTATGAGCTAAAATACTAGCCATGAGCTAAAATACTAGCCACAAGCTAAAATACTAGCTATGAGCTAAAATAATAGCCACAAGCTAAAATACTAGCTATGAGCTAAAATACTAGCCACAAGCTAAAATACTAGCCACAAGCTAAAATACTAGCTATGAGCTAAAATGCCAGCCACAAGCTAAAATACTAGCCACATGCTAAATTGCTGGCCATGAGCTAAAATCCTAGCCACAAGCTAGTCAGTATGTTATGGCAATTCTGGGAAGCCAAAGTTACAACAAGAATGAAAACATGTCAAATCGAACTTTTCCTACATAGTGTAGCTAAAAAACAGGTGGAGCTCATAAAGTGACCAGAGAGTGAAAAGACAGAGTCTGATATAGTTTTCCATGCAGATTCTCACCACCACGCGAAGAGTCTTCCTGATGGCATCCTGTCCAGCGAAGGAGCGCGCCGTGGCTGTGACCTGCAGGGGGAACTCTCCCGCTTTGAGAGGGATGACGGTATAACGCAGAAGCACAGAGGAACGTGCTTGGACCGACACCTGCTGCTTATGATCTCCAGTAAACGCCACACTGCACATGTCGCTCGTCTTCTCCAGGATCACCAGCACCTACAAACAGACACAAACAATACACAGACACACACCGATCAGGCATAACATTATGACCACCTCCTTGTTTCTACACTCATTGTCCATTTTATCAGCTCCACTTACTATATAGGTGCACTTTGTAGTTCTACAGTTACAGACTGTAGTCCATCTGTTTCTCTGCATACTTTTTAGCCCCCTTTTACCCTGTTCTTCAGTGGTCAGGACCCCCATGGACCCTCACAGAGCAGGTACTATTTGGGTGGTGGGTCATTTCAGCACTGCAGTAACACTGATGTGGTGGTGGTGTGTGAGTGTGTGTTGTGCTGGTCTGAGTGGATCAGACACAGCAGTGCTGCTGGAGTTTTTAAACACCTCAGTGTCACTGCTGTACTGAGAATAGTCCACCAACCAAAAACATCCAGTCAACAGCGTCCTGTGGGCAGCGTCCTGTGACCACTGATGAAGGACTAGAGGATGACCAACACAAACTGTGCAGCAGCAGATGAGCTATCGTCTCTGACTTTACAACTGCAAGGTGGACTGACAAGGTAGGAGTGTCTAATAGAGTGGACAGTGAGTGGACACAGTGTTTAAAAACTTCAGTGATCCACTCATCCACTCAGACCAGCACAACACTCACTAACACACCACCACCAAGTCAGTGTTACTGCAGTGCTGAGAATGATCCACCACCCAAATAGTACCTACACTGTGAGGGTCCATGGGAGTCCTGACCACTGAAGAACAGGGTAAAAGAAGGCTAACAAAGTATGCAGAGAAACAGATGGACTACAGTCTGTAACTGTAGAACTACATATATACATATATATATATATATATATATATATATATATATACACATAACCTAACAGTAACCTAGCTGGACAGGTAACGTATATTGATGTAAAATATTAAAACCATGAGGTCACATTTGGAAATGACCTGTAAATCCTGGTTCATGTAGTTGTGCAGCACGGCTTTGACCTCCACATGTTCGTGTCGGGCGGCAGTGCGAGGAAGACGCAGGTCGATGAAGAAAGGCTTCCACGCTCGGACATTATAAGGCTCCGCTACACAAAAACCTGCAGGAGCGCAAAACTCTTTCAGATGCAGAATCCATTACTTGCACATGACACAGCAGTAAGAAAGAAAGCTGAAGGTTTAAAGCATGAAAATTCTAAAATTCATAGTTTTGTTTCATAGAATACGACTGTCTCAATTCAATACGCCTCCATTTATTAAAACAATATAAATGAACAACACTTGAGCCACAATCTAAAACACTAGCAACAAAAAAAATACTAGCCATGACCTAAAATACTAGCCACAAGCTAAAATACTAGCTATGAGCTAAAATGCCAGCCACAAGCTAAAATACTAGCTATGAGCTAAAATACTAGCCACAAGCTAAAATACTAGCCATGAGCTAAAATACTAGCCACAAGCTAAAATACTAGCCACAAGCTAAAATACTAGCCATGAGCTAAAATATTAGCCACAAGCTAAAATACTAGCCACAAGCTAAAATACTAGCCACAAGCTAAAATGCCAGCCACAAGCTAAAATAATAGCTATGAGGTAAAACGTCAGCCGCAAGCTAAAATACTAGCCATGAGCTAAAATCCCAGCCAAAAGCTAAAACACTAGCTAGCTATGAGCTAAAACATCAGCCTCAAGTTAGCTAAAAAACTATTCACAAGCTAAAATACTAGATTAAGAGACCCTTATTAGTCCCACAATGGGATTTCACCTCTGCAATCTAACCCATCCGTGCAGTGAGACACCACATACACACTAGTGAACACCCACACTAGGGGGCAGTGAGCACACTAGCCCGGAGCAGTGGGCAGCCCTATCCACGGCGCCCGGGGAGCAGTTAGCGTTAGATGCCTTGCTCAAGGGCACTTCAGTCATGTACTGTCAGCTCAGGAGATCGAACAAGGCTGGTTCCACAACCTTCAGCCCACGACTGCCCCAAATCTTGTCAGGGGAGAGCATCAGCACAGTCCCCCACTACCAGAAATTATGTAGTCGAGATTCCTGCATTTGGGGAATTCGCAAGGGTCAGTACAACCAAGGTGCAATGGCCGAGCCTCACCCTGGGTGAACCACCTTCGTGATCATGGTGTCACCCCTGCCAGGTAAGTAACTAGCTACAAGATAAAACGCTAGTGAGTCACAAGTTAAAACGCCACAACAGGGATGTAACAACATTAGCCTATTCCCTAAAGCATACAGCAATGCACAGAAGCCATGTCTGTGGTTAGCAGGCATAACTGTTGTTCAAACTGTAAATTAAAAATAAATCAGTCCTCTCTTTTCAAAAGTATGTGAGTTGTAGTACATATATTAGCCATTACTGATAAATATGAGCCATCATAGAGTGTAAATCACATGAAGAATAATCAGTAGCCACGTTTACATGCAGCCTAATAAATCTTTAATAATCAAACTCAATCAGAATAGAATACGTCCATGCATACACCTCAATCGCAATAGACTAGTCCGATTGAGGCCATTCAGAATACAATTTATATCCGAGGTGGGTAATCCTGTAAATAATCCGTTAAATAGAAGAATAATATCCGTGTAAACGCCTGTATCTGATTACATATCAGAAAGTTTAAGTCCGTTCTGATCATGTTCGTCGCGACATAGTGAAAGTTTATACCGTTCAACATGGCGGAGCAGAAACTGGTCTGCAAAGGAGACGAAGTTTATGCTCTGGTCTTTAAAAGACGGCGGTGGGACGGACGTCCAGCTTATGTGTCTCAGAACATGACGTCTTCCTCTCGGCCTTCTTTAACAAGGACATGTGAAGGACGTTTTCCTGGGTCTGACATCATTTTAAAGTGATTAAAAACACAAGCACTGGTCACTGCTGCTCATCTCACTCTGACTGGACTCACGTGATGCTGGTTGGCATGGTAACGTCTACACTAAGTGGTTCTCTATGCCTGTGCATCATTTTGGATCTGATTATTTTTGTGCATGTAAACAGAGATTTTCAGTCAGATTGTTGAGTAGAGTGAGAATAAGAACACCTCAGTCTTAATCTGTAATCTGAATGTATTCAATCAGTCTGGCAAAAATCTGCATGTAAACACAGACAGTGAAAGTGTAACTGAACAAATATGGCAGGCATAAGTAAAGAAACTAATGCTCTTATTTAATCTGGTTACTGAGCCTCTCAGAACTGCAGGAACTTCAACTCATCAGAAATAAAGATTACCTGTGTCACGTGAGGCGCTGATACCCAGAACCCCCCATTCAGTGATGCTGTCCGGGAGAACAGAGTCCACCTGCATAATAGCCAATCTGGACAAAGACACACAGAGAGCCACAGTGAAATACACTTTCCCAAAGCAATCTGTAGGTGGTCTTTAGGCCTGCAGGAGCACAGTTAGTCTTACCAAGGCAATTTTGAGTGATTAAAGTTAAAAAAAAAAACTAACCACAAGCAACAAACCCTAGCCACAAACTGAAATGCTAGCAACAAGCTAACGTACTACATACAAGTTAAAATGCTAGCCACTCGTTAAAACGCCACACACAAAATACTAGCCACGAAAACGATAGCCATAAGTTACTAACCACAAACTAAAATGCTAACCACGAGGTAAAAGCTAGCAACAAGCTAAATCAATAGCCATAAGTTTAAAAACTAACCAGGTGACACTGGAAAACAAGAGGGTATAAGAAATGGGATTGGGCCCAACTTATGATGTGATGTCGGGATGGTATGAACGTTTTCCACCTGGGTGATTTGAGGGTGTACTGAGAGTGCAGTTGTACAAACCCAAATCCAAAAATTGTTTGGAAATCACTGATCTTTAAACATAAAAACATACTTTGACCTGTATTTAAACAAAACCAATACGAAGACAAGATAATTAACATTTTATCTTATCAGCTTCACTGTTTTTTGTAAATAAACGCTCATTCTGAAATGAATGCCTGTGTCAGGATCCATTTAAGATTTTAATGTTCAGAAAAGATTTTAAAAAGAGGTCATGCAATTATGTCTGGGGTTAAAAGGAGCATCCAGGAACGGCCAAGCCCTCTGTAAGTAAGGACGGGTCAAGGCTCACCACTTTGCCAAAGAATGCATCATGAAATAGTCCAGCTGATTAAGAATAATGTTCCCAAACAAGCGTTTGCAAGGATTCACCCTCTATGGTGCATGAGAGGGTATCAAAAAATTCAGGGAATCCAGGGGAATCTCTGTGGGTAATCTCTGAATGCGCATGACCTCCGATCCCTCAGATGGCACTGCATCGAAAACCGGTATGCCTCTGTGATCCATACCACTCTGTGAGCTCGGGAATACTTTGACAAAGGACTGTCAGTAAGCACTGTTTGCACAGATGCAAGTTAAGACTGTACTATGCACAGCAGACATGACATTTCAACAACATCCAGAAACTTTTTGGAATGTGTTGCACGCTCTCAAATTTAGAATGAGAACATACGCCATATTTCCTAAAGTATTCACTCAACCATCCAAATCATTGAATTCAGGTGTTCCAATCACTTCCATGGCCACAGGTGTATAAAACCAAGCACCTAGACCTGCAGACTGCTTCTACAAACATTTGTGAAAGAATGGGTCGCTCTCAGGAGCTCAGTGAATTCCAGTGTGGTGCTGTGATTGGATGCCACCTGTGCAACAAGTCCAGTCATGAAATTTCCTCGCTACTAAATATTCCACAGTCAACTGTCAGTGGTGTTATAACAAAGTGGAAGCGGTTGGGAACGACAGCAACTCAGCCACGAAGTGGTCGACCACGTAAAATGACAGAGCGGGGTCAGCGGATGCTGAGGCGCATAGTTCGCAGAGGTTGTCAACTTTCTGCAGAGTCAATCGCTACAGACCTTCAAACTTCATGTGGCCTTCAGATTAGCTCAAGAACAGCGTAGAGAGCTTCATGGAATGGGTTTCCACCGCGTTGAATGCAGTGGTGTAAAGCACTGCCACTGGACTCTAGAGCAGTGGAGACATGTTCTCTGGAGTGACGAATCAAGCTTCTCTGTCTGGCAATCTGATTGATGAGTCTGGGTTTGGCGGTTGCCAGGAGAACGGTACTTGTCTGACTGCACTGTGCCAAGTGTGAGGTTTGGTGGAGGGGGGATTATGGTGTGGGGTTGTTTTTCAGGAGTTGGGCTCGGCCCCTTAGTTCCAGTGAAAGGAACTCTTATTGCTTCAGCAGACCAAGAGATTTTGGACAATTTCATGCTCCCAACTTTGTGGGAACAGTTTGGGGACGGCCCCTTCCTGTTCCAACATGACAGCGCACCAGTGCACAAAGCAATGTCCATAAAGACATGGATGGTTTGGTGTGGAAGAACTTGACTGGCCTGCACAGTCCTGACCTCAACCCAATAGAACACCTTTGGGATGAATTAGAGCGGGAGACTGTGAGCCGGGCCTTCTCGTCCAACATGAGCGTCTGACCTCACAAATGTGCTTCTGGAAGAATGGTCAAAAATTCCCATAAACACTCCTAAACCTTGTGGAAAGCCTTCCCAGAAGAGTGGAAGCTGTTATAGCTGCAAAGGGTGGGCTGACATCACATTAAACTCTATGGATTAAGAATGGGATGTCAGTCAAGTTCATATGCATGTGAAGGCAGACGAGCAAATACTTTTGGCAATATAGTGTATTTACAAAATAACAATGAAGTTCATAAGGTCATACATCAAATATAATGCTTTTGTGCTGTTTTCAAATGAATCCCAAACATAATTTTTGGGATTTCAGTGTTCACTGACCTATCCCATACTGTCCCAACATTTTTGGAATTGGGTTTGCAAGTGGATGTGAGAGCTTTAAAGTTAAATATTACTCCTACCCATTCATTGCAGCCGGCTCAGGCGCTCCTGGGAGTTTGATATCAGTCCATAGCCAGGACTCAAAGAACTTTGTGCGAACGTAAATGTCCTCCACAGAGGCGTAATCATCATCATCATCATCATCATATTCATCATGCTTGGGCACAAAACCACCAGGCAAAGCAGCACCGGGCAAAGCAGCACCGAGCCCAAAGCGTCCCCCTCTGCCTACAGGAGATTCAGGAGGTCCAGGAGGTCCAGGAAGTCCAGGAAATCCAGGAGGCCCAGGAGGTCCAGGAGGTCCAGGAAGTCCAGGAAGTCTGGGACTCATAGGCACTGCAATTTAGAGATGTGACAAAGAATGGTTCTTTTCTTAAATAACATTTTGTAGCCCTCTACTGTAGGTCAGTGCTCATAAGGCTACAGGACAATTACATAAGCCTCTCATCACGGCTGACATAAACCCACATAAACATTTATAAATGCTTATTCCACTAAGTGGCAGTTGTCATAAAGACTTCTTTTGTCAACTTCATTGTCAAGTTGATGTAACATCTATGTCAAGTGACAGGTTTTTGTTGCTGTCAGTTTGTGCAATAACACTTTCTAGGGTGAAATAAATATGATAAATAAATATGATACTCATTTTACCTAAGGGCCAGAGAAAACATGGAAACAGGGAAAATCCACCATAGCCTTTGCACAAACATTGGGCATAGCAATGCAACCTATTTGTGCTGAAAAAGAAAGAAACCACTGGAGTACTAACAACCAGCAGTTGATGACAAGAACATTGTGAGAGGTGTGAAGAAAACCCCCAAAAAAACAGTCAGTGACATCACTAACAACCTCCACAGGCCAGGGGTAAATGTATTACAATCCACTGTTCAGATGTGAGCAGAAATATAGAGACTATACCACAAGATGGAAACTGCTTATCAGCAGAAAGAGTCGGGAAGCCATATTGGAAATTGCAGAGAAAAAGGGACGGGTCATTCTGCAGAAACATCCACTTTCCTATTTATCCATAGGAGTCACTGGTGTTACCGATCCTCATTAGTGTTACACATAAGAAAGACAACACCAGTGGCATTTTTAATGAACAATGCATTTTACAAAACGGCTGCTACAGAGCATCAAACCACATGTTGTCAATCATAGAACATCCACTAAAATATGTCATTCAATCCATTTGTATTCTATTTTTTCACAATTACCTCAGAATAAAGTGGGTCACACCAGTGACTTCAGCTAAAAGCTTCATATGAAATCATGAGCTAAATGAGA
Source organism: Colossoma macropomum (assembly GCF_904425465.1). Classification (NCBI taxonomy): domain Eukaryota; kingdom Metazoa; phylum Chordata; class Actinopteri; order Characiformes; family Serrasalmidae; genus Colossoma; species Colossoma macropomum. The sequence goes on from NW_023496051.1 coordinate 3,600,833, forward strand.
AAATGTCTGATAACTGAAAGACACAGTGGACTCACCATGTGCTTTTCTTCATAGATCCTCAGAACACAGGTAAAAGGAAGTCAAGTGATGTCATCAGTGTTGTGACAGTGTTATGACAGCCAGTCTGTCACTTGACATTGGTGTTATGTCATCTTGACATTGAAACTGACAAAAGCAGCTTTTCTGACAACTGCTGCTTATTGGAATAAGCCTTTATAAATGTTTCTGTAGGTTTATGCCAGCTGTCATGTAGCCTTACTAACTTGACCTACAGTAAAGTGTTACTCTACATTTTTAGAAAAACAAATAAAAAATATTCAGCTAATATTTTAAATAAAATTTTCCAGAACCCAAATTATCCTCCGATTTGTCATGGCATGTTAACCTTTTATGCACAATGTTCTTCAGTTCTTGGGCCTGAAAACTGAAAGCAGCAGGTATTTGTTTGCTATATTAGCCTAGTTTGTTAGTGGCCTGGTAGCTGTAACCGAAGGTTGATGACGCTAAAGGACATTAGGCCAGAAAAATGATTAGCTTTTTTCTCAGTATTAAGTCAAATTTGTTAGCAGTGTAGGTTTATAATCAACCTGTTCTTCAGTGGTCAGGACCCCCATGGACCCTCACAGAGCAGGTACTATTTGGGTGGTGGATCATTCTCAGCGCTGCAGTAACACTGACGTGGTGGTGGTGTGTTAGTATGTGTTGCGCTGGTCTGAGTGGATCAGACACAGCAGTGCTGCTGGAGTTTTTAAACACTGTGTCCACTCACTGTCCACTCTATTAGACACTCCTACCTTGTCAGTCCACCTTGTAGATGTAAAGTCAGAGACGATAGCTCATCTGCTGCTGCACAGTTTGTGTTAGTCATCCTCTAGTCCTTCATCAGTGGTCACAGGACGCTGTTGGCTGGACAGGTTTGGTTGGTGGACTATTCTCAGTCCAGCTGTGACACTGAGGTGTTTAAAAACTCCAGCAGCACTGCTGTGTCTGATCCACTCAGTCCAGCACAACACACACTGCTCTGTGAGGGTCCATGGGGGTCCTGACCACTGAAGAACAGGGTAAAAGGGGGCTAACAAAGTATGCAGAGAAACAGATGGACTACAGTCTGTAACTGTAGAACTACAAAGTGCACCTATATAGTAAGTGGAGCTGATAAAATGGACAATGAGCGGAGAAACAAGGAGGTGGTCATAATGTTATCCCTGATTGGTGTACGCTCACAGTACATTTCCCAAAGAAATTTTCACTGCCTACATTCCAGTTGGAGAAGCAAACTGTTGGTCCCACCTCCTCTTTTTGATTTACATTTGTGAATGTGAACACTTACTTAAGAACGCCCTCTCCGCATGAAATATGTATATATCTGGGACAGATCCTATTCCGTGTCGATCCAAAAATACGTCATAGGGTGTGGTTGGAGGTGGCTCAGCAGTGGTGGGTGGCGGCGGGGTGATGACACCCAGCTCCTGGCCCCAATACTGGGAGCAACATTCGAGGAAAGCCATCACACAGCTCCAGTTCTCTGTGATGTACAAAGAACGGCGGCGGCAAGAATAGGGCATAGGAATCTCCCTCATACCGGCCATGCAGCAGCGTTGCTCTAAATCTTGGGTGTACTTTTTCTCTGATCACACATACATACACATACACAGAGGAAACAAAACAACATTTGGGAAAACAATCTTATACTCCACAGGGTCCCAGCTCTGGACATTTTGGTGTTTTCCCTACGACACTATGGGAAAGATTTACTAAGAGCTTAGGAATGGTAGCGTATATAATTTCCTGTAAAAACTGCTGTAGGAAGTCCAATTTCATTGGCAATCGCAAATGCGAATCACAAGGCCGACTGTCAGTGATGTAGTCTACTGCAGATACATTCATGTCAGTTAGCAGAACTGTTTTTAGTAAACAGATTGGGACAGCTGAGCAGCGGATGGCATATGACACAGTAGCAGGCACTCACCAAGCTGGGCTCGGAGTTGCAGTCGGGCTGCAGAGCGCTTCTTCCTGGGATGAATGTAGCACTCTAAACGAGAACCACAATATAAGTTAGTCAATATTAAATATCATAGTTACACATATAGTAAAACCTAGAACTGGCAAAGTACAGCAAATTTGTAAGCCTGGCTTTACGCAGTGAAACTTACATGAAACTAAATTGCACTTGAGTTGCATAACGTAAAGCATTCTCCAACCCACTTGAAACTCAGCTGCAAGCGTCTCAACTTCATGAAAACAAGTTCCACAAAAAAAAGCCATTTGAAATGTCTGTAAGGCATTGTGTGATTGTGTCGAATGCCACACTTTCAAACCACTGATTTCACCAAATCAATGGACAAGAAACAAAATAAAAGATGGTTTATTGGACAGTTAAAAAGCTCCCCCTCCCCAACTGACTCAAGTTGGTAGTTTTCCATTTTGTCTGTTTTTTGAGCCATGGCAACAAACATGGGTTTCTCTAAGCTAACAGCATTGTTATCTAGCCAGTCAACACTAACAGCTGTTTAAATGGCTGCTTGTGCCACCATTTATTCTTCTGTTATTGCAATTTGTGTAGCTAAATTCATTTTCTCCTCTCTTGATATCCCCTAATTTTACACAGAGCTCAGTTATTTTTACATATGTTTCCAAGGAGATTAGATATAAGATAATCCACCAACATAAAAAAGGGGAAAGTGGAATCATTAGAAGCAGAAAGTGCAACCAACTTCTAAGACTGAACTTTGCAAGTCTCTCAAATCTCTTGCTGTAATAAAGGCAAACATGGACACAATAAATACGGAAAGAATTGATATTATATTCAGTTGTTGAGACTTTCATATTAAATATGTTTCTGCTCTTCTAATAACTTGTACTTAATGGCTGGAAACAAAGGATGGTCTCTGACTTTTGCACAGTACTGTATCTCTGAGAAGAAACCAGGGAGGGTCTTTGAGCTAGCTTAGCATTTTAACGGATGATAGGTGGACGGCCAGGGGAGGTGAAACATAATGTTATGGGTTAATATTATTATTCCCCGCTGATGCATTAAAAAAAGTACCTGGCAAGATAGATGTATCAGCTCCATAGCTGGACTGAAAGCTCAGTCCTGAGTCTCGGAACATTAGCATACTGTTGCGCCCTCCATCTTCAGAGCAGCCCATATCAGACCGGCCCACCGTATCCCAGATCTAGGAGACACAGGTGTGGAATGAGTTTAGAGAGAGAATTATAACTGAACCATCCATGGAGGACAAGCTTGACAGAACATTGGCAAAAAGGGTCAGGTGTACAAAACATATTAAATATTCCTTTCGATTTGCTAAAGTTTGGATGACTAGCGCTGGCCAGTTTGCCAGGGAGAGCTTGTTCAGCCGTGCAACAGAAGCTATGGAAGAATGCATTTGTGGGAAGAACACGGACAGGTCAGTTGGGCAATGACTGTAGGTACGTATGTTGTCAGCATTTTGGATAAATAAATAAAACGCAGTGCACTTATGACGTTACCTTACTCTGCGTCAGTCGGCCCTTGCTCAGCAGGAAAACAGCGTTGTCCACGGCAACCAGACTAACCTTCGCCCCTGGATCACCTCTAACCTGGAAGTGAAAGCTGCTGCCCGGCGAGTGAGTGTCCAACTCTCGTCCCTTTACTGGGCCGACTGTGAGCTAAAACATGCAAACAGTTATGGTCAAACAGCAAAACACATTTGCTAATGAGACCTACTGATCACTTGATTGGACACACTGACTTCTTGATAGAGAATATAGTTGTATGCAAAGGTTTGGACACAAACTACCTATGTTGTTGATTTGAAGTAAACACAATATCTGCAGCATACAATAAAAAAAAAACATTTAAAAAAGCACAATAACTTTAGATTCAAAAATGAGTAATTGTGCAAAAGTTTGGACAGTCTTTCAGCTGTTAAGTCCCAGAACTTAATTAACCTTGTAAGGCCTACATTGACTCATTAGGTCTGGTCAGGCAGGTCAAGAATTGTCATAAGGAACTGTCAACTGGTAACAATTCCAGAGCAATTCCAGAGCTTAATAAATTCTATGACTCTTCAAACCTTTTGCTAAAAGTAAACAACTATGGCTCCTCTAAGCAGCTGAAGGAGCTGATCTGAAAATAAAGCTAACCGACGCCTGCAAAGCAAGAGAAGGCTATAAAAAGATACCAAAGATCTTCCAGTGTATAGTTTCCGCTGCCCAAATTGTCATTAAGAAATGGTAGGCAAGGCAAGCTTTGAAACTCCAAGATAGAACTGCTGGTATGCTGGCCAGAAAGGCAAAGCAAAACCCCCATATGACAGCAAATGACCTGCAGGAAGATTTAGCTAAGACAGGAGTCACAAGTGCAATATTCTGCACTGCAGCATTGCTTGCACTACCCATGGAAAAGTCATCAAAGTTAAATCATGCCTGCGACCTCACCACAAAAGTCAACGCCTGAAATATGCAAAACAACCTCTAGAGGAGCCGAAGCGCTTTTGGAAGCAAGTGTTGTGGACTGAAAATGTAACTCTTTAGCCATAATCAATGCTGTATTGAGAATGATCCACCAACCAAATGACATGTTGTCCCCCTTGCCACTGATGGATATGTAGAGGGACATCTTGACCTCTGACAGCGACTGTGATTTAAAAGACTTACTGATCCCACACAATCGCTCTCCACCTCCACCAGCATGGACTCCACCACCACCTCCCCCTTCCAGCTCCAGGGCAACACATAGTATGCCAGAAGCCGGAATGCTGGCTGAAAGTCCGATGTGATCAGCAGAGGAAAATTAGTGATATCTTGTCCTGCTACTCGCACTTTGCCAGCATGGATTATCTTGCCCTTATTCACAATCTGGAAAGAGCACAGAGTTTTTGAATGAGTGAAACACAGCGTAGAGGAGCTGGTGCTTCCTGTTTTTTCCTAAGAAGCTTATACTGCATTTTTTAAAACTAGCACTAGGATCTCAAAATATAAGGAATTCCCTTGATTGCCTGTTGCTAACATTACGTTACTGTTTAATCAAAAGTTAAATGAGACAGAGAAAGCCCAGAATGCATATTTCCCAAACATACCATTTATTTAAGTGTCTAACTGGCAGAATTTCTGTGCATCATTACAGACTTTTACCATCTTTACAACTGCATCCAACCAATCCACTGTGAAAATGATGCTAAAATATGCAATAAAGATTGCAGGCATACAAAGTAAACAATATAAACTGCTAAAATGCAGAAAAGTATGTGGACACCCAGGGTGGTCGGAAAACACCTTCCCAAAGGCAGCATCCTATGACAGTGCCAGTGAGCTCTGCCAATGTTCATCTATGGAGATTGCATGGCTTTTAAGATTAAGTGACCCTTATAAGTCCCACAATGGGGAAATTTCACCTCTGCATTTAACCCATCCATGCAGTGAAACACCACATACACACTAGTGAACACCCACACTAGGGGGAAATGAGCACACTTGACCGGAGCAGTGGGCAGCCATATTCGCAGCGCCTGGGGAGCAGTTGGGGGTGAGGCACTTCAGTCATGTAGTGTCGGCTCAGGGGATCAAACCGGTGACCTTCCGGTCACAAGGCTGGTTCCGTAACCTCCAGCCCACACTGCCTATACACCTGTTAGCAAAGAATGTGGCTGAAACACTTGAACTTTTTAATCAAAAGGGGTGTCCACATACTTTTGGCCACAAGAAAAAAGAAAACAAATTGGATGACTCACAACATATGAAACGTGTTGAATGAAGTTCCGTTCCTTCTGGGAGAACGTGCTGAGGTGCAGTTTCAAATTCAGGACCTTCCCCACCCTCACTTCAGAAGTATCTCTTGAGATGTAAAGGTAGTTCTGACGACCCACGTTAAAAGGCGCGTATGGATGCACCCACATACTCTCCTTTGCCTGTTGCTGGCTCTTCAATCCTGGCATTTCTGTCTCCACCTGCAAAGACAATCCATAAACAAACACATTCACTAAACGCAAGCTTATGTTCTTTAGGGTAAGACATGCATGTGTGTATCTAACTCACCGTTATTGTCTCGGTGCTTAAGGAAGCAGGCATGTTAAAGGTCACTTTGATGGTGCCACTGTGTACTGAGACTGGACTGGACAAGAAGTTGATTTTAACAGGAACGTTTGGAGCCGGAGAGCCATCGTGGTGGCTGACCTTAAGCTGAAGAGCAAAGTCAAAACATTTCCACTCCTTCCTGCTGTAAAGAGGACTGTGATAGTGGACTAAAACTTGCGGAAGGACAGTGGACTTACTGTCAGGTCAAAAGGCAGGCCTGGTTTAAAAATTTTTGGGGTGCCTTTGAAGGACAGCATGTATGATGCTATGACTATTTTAATGCCAGACTTCTCAGCCTCCACCAGGTCACTTCCTGAGGATGACAGCATCCCAATATCAGACTTTTTCCATACTGTCCCAAAGTAGTATTTTCCAAGACATTCGTTCTGAAATATTGCCCTCACTGAAATACAGTGTATTCAGAGCCCTCTGTTTTTGTTATTTAATAAACTTCCAGTGCAGACATCAAAAGTTGCATAAAAAGAAGCGCAACCTTGACCTCTTTCACAAACTACTCTTATTCATGAAAGTGTCATAAGATGTGGAAATAATTCACAAAGAATTTAAGAGCAAATGAAGAATCAGCTTCAGTGCGTGAAATCAAGCACCAACCTACTAGCCATATTGTTTACATGAAGCATGCCCTTTTTCATACTGGTGTTTCGGTTGTAAGCCAATAAAACTACAGCATTCAGCGGCTCGTGAGCCAACGGCAGCGCTTGTAGGCAGAGTTTGAGGTGGACTGCACCCCCTACTGACCAAACTTTATAGTGTTAAAATTATGATGACTGTGAAATAAATAAAACATCTTAGTTTTTAATAAGGTAGAATGATAAGATTCTACAGTGTAAAATTACACTTTTAAACGCTGTACTATTAGCTGTGTTCTGTATTGTTTATTTTGTGGGTGGAGTCAGTAGCATTACACAAAGGCGCAGTGTAATCTCTTTAAATGGAACATGGAATATTTGCTGCTTTTGTTTAGATCAATGTGCACGTAAAAGAAGTGTATCCAACTTTGTACTGGACTGCATAAATCATGCACAAAATGTAGTATCATTCTTATTTTCTATTTTTATGCTTTTAATGTTGGTATTGATGATGTTGATAATAGTTTTGCTTGGTTAACTGAAAGCAAGCATTTTTTTAGGTTACAGTCAAATTTACAAGCACTCTACCAGACATGAGTTTGATTGTACAGATACAGCAAAGATAAAATTGATGAATAACTAAGTTAGTAGTGAAATAGCTTTGTTATTCACAAACCTTGTGTGCGCTCACTATACGGTGAGATTTGACCATATGCAGGGCCATAATGTCTTTTTTTGGATGTTTTTCCCAATTTTCTCCCCAATTTAGATGTGTGCAATTCCACCTGCTAGTGAGGACTTCCCCGATCACACTATACCACCAGCGCTAGTAGGGCGAAAGCTAGCTCAGGCTTCCTCCAGTCCTGTGAAGCGCTACTACATCTTTTCAAACTGCCACTAATGCATTACGAGGAAAGCGCCAACTGCCAGATCTGTAATGTCAGCTCACAGGCGCCTGCGCTGACTAGCATCGTGCTGAGTGATGGGGGGGAGACATGGGGGGGCATCCTACCCACCCAGAGTGCGAGGCCAATCGTCAACTTCAAGATTGCACCTCGTATCATTATGAAAGACATTGTTAACGTTATTAAACAACACTCGAATGGAAAGCTACAGAGCCCTAAAATGGCCTTAAACATCCCTGTCAGTGAAGTATGAAGGTGGGAGTATCGTGATATAAGGCTGCTTACAGTACTGGGGCATTACACTCTTTAAACAATATTTAAACCCATTTTCAATCGACCTTCTGAAAGAACAGATCCACTTCCATATTAAGCTCAGACACTTGTCTTACATGTCCTTTGTGTCCCACTTTCCAATACCACTCAAAGCAATACACAAGAAAAGAAACCAAGGGGGATGGGTGAGGCATCTTCCATTAGCTTCAATTATATGTGTATTTTGAAGTCATATGGTTTTCTGCCATTTTCTACATAAAGGGAAACTTTTCGAATGATGTTTTTGGTAATCAACCACATGCTACTGATGCACCAGACAAAGTTTATGCTGAAAAACTTTGGAGTATTCCTTCAAGCACTGCGAGTCATTCCCATTTACACCACCTTAATCACTACATGATAGTATATTTTGGGTACCTAACACAGTTACACCTCTGGTAAAGACTGACAGAAAAGAAGGCCTCCTACCTGTGCTGGTCATGACGGAAGCTTTGACATATATAGAAGAGCCCACTAATTCTTGGATGTTGGGGTAAGACCTCTTAAGCTCCTCCATAGTCAGAATGGCTTCTCCTCCTTTCAGCTGAAATGAATCAAGAACACGGGTATGTCAGCATGAACATTTGGGGTTCAGCTTCCCAAAAAAGTTGGGACGCTGTACAAAACGTAAATAAAAACAAAATGCAATGATGTGCAAATCATTTAAACCCATATATTTCATTGAAAATAGCAGAAAGAAAACATGTCAAATGTTGAAACATTTTTGAAAAATAGACGCCCATTTTGAATTTTAATGCCAGCAACACGTTTTAAAAAAGTTGGGACAGGTGTAGCAAAAGACGTGTAAGTTGTGTAATGCTAAAAAAAACACCTGCAGAACATCTCATAACTAATTAGGGTTAATTAGCAACAGGTTGGTAGCATGACTGGGCATAAAAAGAGCATCAAAAAGAGTCTTTTAGAAGTAAAGATGGGGAGGGGTTCACCACTATATAGTGAAACAATTCAAGAATAACCTCTCTCAACATAAAATAGCAAACAACTTTTGCTTTTTATCATGTACAGTACATATTGATTTCCAGACATGATTCTGTAATGGAAATCACTGAATGGGCTCAGGAACACTTCTGAAAAACACTGATGAACACAGTTCATCACTCCATCCACAAATGCAAGTTAAAACTTCTAACATGCAAAGAAGAAATCATACATAAACAGAATCCAGAAATGCTGTCGCCTTCTCTGGGCCCGAGCTCATTTACAATGGACTGAGGAGAAGTGCAAAAGTGTCTGGTGGTCCAACAAATCAAAATGTGAAATTCTTTTTGGATTCCGCATCCTCCGGGCGAAAGAGGAGAGCGACCAGCTTGTTATCATCACACAGTTCAAAAGCCAGCATCTGTGATGGTGTAGGGTTGCATTAGTGCACATGACATGGGTGACTTGCACATCTGTGAAGGCACCATTAATGCTGAATGATATCTTAATAAAAACTTATTCAGACTTTCTGTTCTGCCCTAAATTCTACAATAGCAGCAAGACATGCCTCATAACAGCTCATTACAAAGAAAAACCGGACAGTCTTGACTATTCTTGAGCAGCAAATCGGCATGAAATGAATGCTAAGTGTTTACAGGCTTCGCAATCCACCTGGACAAAAGAGACATGGGAGTTTGATGCTCACACTATACCAGTGCTACACAAATAAATATTTGGAGAGAACTTGGACAGCATGCCTAGATGAAAAGTCCCCCTGAATAGGTGAAATGTAGTGATGTGTATACCAACGTGGGAGACATTTGAAGGCCGATTTCGTCACAGTGGCGCAACTAGGCTGTCCCATTACAAAGGCTCCTTTATACGTGGCCGAGAAATGTGTCCTTCTTTTCCGTGGCAATGAAGGATCCAATGAGTGGATCTTTAGCCAGCCAGACCAGAGCAGACCGTCTCATTTCAGTTCAGCCTTTGTGGGTCTAAGCAGCTTTCGAAGGACACACCTTCGTAGACCACGATCCTTTAAAGGATGCAGCCCCTGAATTGGGACTGACTATGTCATTGACGCTGTCAACAATGACATGGTAGCACAGCATTTTAAACTGGCAACTCAGTGTTACAAAGTAACACTAAACACACTGTGTAGGGGACCAGTTTATATAACTCAAAAATTGTGAGCTGCACAATTCGTGAGCGGAGCATGGACAGGTCAATTGTGCTTTCTTAGGCACTCCACCAGAGATGACAGTAGCAGAGCTAGGAGCAAACTGGACTCCAATTGGGAGCCAGCTTTTTCCTATCGATTATACTGCTTCACAAGCTTCCATCATTGAGTGTCGTAGCTCTACAGCAAAGTGCAAAGCTAAAGAAGATTTGGCTCATATTTGGGCAGATTCAGTGTTTCTCAACACTGGTCCTGGTCCTGTAGCTGTTCCTGCTTTACCACCACCACTTTAACTTAATCATGAGTTGCTAATGAGCTGATTAGCTGGATCAGGTGTGTTGGGAGCAAGGAAAACAGTAAAAATTGCCTGGGCCTCCAGGACCAGGGCTGAGAAACACTGGACTACATTTGGGGAAAACTGTATAATTCGATTTTAAGTGTCTCTTCTACAGTGTCATTATTTCACTTACATCTTTCACTTGTTTCATGGAGGGCAGTCTTATTTTATCTCCATTCTTCTCCACTCCAAACACTACATACGCAACCCCTTCCACTGACTCTCCATACAAATACCTGAAAATAGACAACATTTATGTCAATGGAAGATGGAAGTAAAAGTGCAGTAGATTCACCAGGTAATAGGTATAGGGAGAGTAAGACAAGAATAGGCAAAGAGAAGTAAATGGAAATAGAAAAGAACAGGAGATCAAGCTGGTAAACACCTATTTATAGAACATAAATAGCTTTTGTTGCATCATTCGTCATGTAAATATGATTTTTGTTCATACACCGATCAGGCATAATATTATGACCAACCTTCAACAACTCCTTGTTTCTACGCTCATTGTCCATTTTATCAGCTCCACTTACTATATAGGTGCACTTTGTAGTTCTACAGTTACAGACTGTAGTCCATCTGTTTCTCTGCATACTTTGTTAGCCCCCTTTTACCCTGTTCTTCAGTGGTCAGGACCCCCATGGACCCCCACAGAGCAGGTACTATTTGGGTGGTGGATCATTCTCAGCACTGCAGTAACACTGACGTGGTGGTGGTGTGTTAGTGTGTGTTGTGCTGGTCTGAGTGCATCAGACACAGCAGTGCTGCTGGAGTTTTTAAACACTGTGTCCACTCACTGTCCACTCTATTAGACACTCCTACCTTGTCAGTCCACCTTGTAGATGTAAAGTCAGAGACCATAGCTCATCTGCTGCTGCACAGTTTGTGTTGGTCATCCTCTAGTCCTTCATCAGTGGTCACAGGACGCTGCCCACAGGACGCTGTTGGCTGGATATTTTTGGTTGGTGGACTATTCTCAGTCCAGCAGAGACACTGAGGTGTTTAAAAACTCCAGCAGCACTGCTGTGTCTGATCCACTCAGACCAGCACAACACACACTAACACACCACGTCAGTGTTACTGTAGTGCTGAGAATGATCACCACCCAAATAGTACCTGCTCTGTCAGGGTCCATGGGGGTCCTGACCACTGAAGAACAGGGTAAAAGGGGGCTAACAAAGTATGCAGAGAAACAGATGGACTACAGTCTGTAACTGTAGAACTACAAAGTGCACCTATATAGTAAGTGGAGCTGATAAAATGGACAATGAGTGTAGAAACAAGGAGGTGGTCATTATGTTATGCCTGATCGGTGTACATTCAAACATGGGAATCTGTTGTGTTGAGACTGACCTTGCAGACACCTTCACCACTAACTCTTTGTCTTCCATATCCAAGTGATGTTTCACTGGTGTGAGAGTAACATTGAATGCTGGGAGCACTGGAACCCAGAGGAAAATGAGATTAGCACGTTTATGCTAGCAGCTAGCATGCTTGCTTAACATGGGAGCTTGAAATCACATCAGAAATGGCATCTCGGTCAGCCTTGACAATGTAGGCAGTGGAAAATGCAATTATCAGTATCAGTATTCAGGGGTGGAAATGGGCCGGAATGCACTGGAACACCGTTCTGGAAGTAAGTTGAGACGGAATGGCGTTCCAGCCAAGATCTTGAAAATAGATGTAAATATTTTTATCAGGAAACCACGTATAGTTGTTTTACTCTAATCTAAAAAGAGTGCAGCGCACTTCAAGTTCAACTTAGAGTCCATTCAGCCAATTGAAAGTCATGCTGGGGGCGCTGAGGGTGCTGTGGCAGACTTCACCCTTCCAGTCTCCATGGTAACAACTGCCAATATGTGTGCGTTTGGAACGTGAAGGCACTCAAGAAACTCCACAATCGGTAATAAAAGTGGTGTTTTGTGTTCTAATTTCCACAAAGCTTAGTGGCGTTCGTTTTAATAACTGGTCAGCTAGTCAATATTAATTTGACAATTTTTTGTTTTTATTCCTAACAAATTTCAGCCAATGGGCTCGGTTTAAAATGGTCACTATAATTTAGCATACTAGTTGATAATAGGCTGATACCTAGCTAGCCTGCTGTAAGACCATTATATGATTCTTCATGGTTCCCCGGTAAAATCTGGCCATTTCCACCCCGTTAATATTTCAAAAATATTTGTTAATATTTCACATTTTTTGTAATTTAATATTAAGATAAAACATTTTCAGCTTGTTGAGTGGATAATCATTTGCAAATATTGCAGAAATCACAATGAAAACTGCAGGAAAAAAACATGCAGTAGATTTTAATTTTTGCATAAAATCCCTCGGATGGAAAAGCACTTTGGAGATTAGCTGAGACGTAAAGCTTAAAAATGATGAGTCAAAATCTCTTGATGGAAAAGTTTCAAATATAACTTTTTGATTTAATAAAACCAAACATCCTACAGCAGTTTTTGCAGGAAATTATATGAACTACCATTCAAACATTTGCAATCACTATTTTTCTTATAATGTTATATTCGTATGTTGATACTTATATAAAAAGATTCCAGTACGAAATTTTAAGACTAAAATATGTACATGATTTCATATACTGTAAAAAAAATAAATTAATTTGTTGGCCTGTGTAATATTTTTTGTCAAATGAACAAAGAATTTTAAAAATATTGAGTTAGAATATAATTTTTTTCAGTCCCACACAAACTTAGTGTTAGGAACACTTAAAATACTTTAATGTCCAAATTGTGAAATTTAGCTTAAATTTTTAAAATTTCAAAATTTCAAAAATCAAATAAGTTAACAACAACCAACCTAACTGCTGATTCTGTTATGTGAACTTATTATTTAGCATTCAAGAAATTACTATAAATATAGAATTACATTTTTATATTTATTTAGAATTTTTAAGTTATAAATGTCTTGAAAAAACAACTTTAAAACATTTTGAAAACATTTTTAATACTTAATTTCTTGAAAAACATTAAAATATCTTCTACTTCTAGCTTTTATTATTTCAGTCTATACTCTACAAGTTAATACTGAAAAAATAACAGCAGCTATTAATACGACAAGGGACTCCAGTGATTTATTTAAATGGCAGTGTATGCATTATAAGAACTGCCATCAATCAAGTTTGCAAACATTTTATTTAGTATATTTTGACACTTGCAAAATGCACATACAATTTTACAATTTTTCTAAGTTTTGTTTTTTTTAATTAATACATACCATATTTTTTAACCTCAAATTCAGTGCTGAATGTGTTCTCCTTCCAGTGGTCAAACTTCGCAGTAATCTTCCACTTCCCCTCCCTATAAAACAGTTGAAAATATTTTAAAAATGAAAACATAAAATTATATTACAAATATCTCATATCTCTACATACTTGACCAAGTCAGAGAGTCCATAAGTGTTAGAGAAGATGCCGTCCTGTGCTCTAGTCCGGCCTGAAGCATGGACTGTAATGTCATCAGGATTCTGAAACGTGAAACATGTAGAATAATGGCTTCCTCCATATTGTGTTTGTTTACAGTTTTCTTTTTTAATTCCTTACTAACTGTTTCTAATCCATGGACTGAAGCAGCTTTTTTTGTAATATTTGCTGATACCCGACTGTTCCATTTTTCTTTTTTCACTGCTGAGAAGCAAACCCACAGTATGAAGCTTCCGCCACCATGCTTCACTGCAGCAGAGGCACTGAGAGATGATCGTCCAGGTGCTTTGAGGAGGTGATGTTCAGGCAACGCCCTGATGCTCTTTACAAAGTTTGTGTCCTTGTATTTATATAAGTATTTTGTGTAGAATTAAACAACTTGCATTTACTATTTAAAAGCAAGGCAAATGCAAATTTATAATAGTATGACTGCCTTGGTAGTTGTGGTGTTAACAAATTTAGAGTGATTGTAAAGTGATGTACTGCTAGTCCTGAGATGGAAAGCGCATTATTACACCATTTTTCATTTCCTTGCAGAACAAAGTAAGTGACCAAGCTAACAGGCCTACCTGAATTTCTACTGAGATGGTGCCGTTGAATGCCTTGAATTCCACATCAGAAACAAAAGCTCGGTATCGCACTGCAAAAGAGAATCCAGGGTAGGAGGGTGGGGTGAAATTGAGGAATTCTTACAGGACAGGCTAAGAACAAGTATGGGTTCGGTAACATGCTCTCATTGAGCAACTGACCTTGAGCTTTCATTTCTTTCATACCAAGCAATACTAGTGATGGAAAGCGCATTATTACCACACACACTGTGGTTTGTTTCAATTAACAGATCTTGTTCATTTTTGTTCCATGTCATTGTTAGGTACTGTCAGTTCAACTAGAACTTGGACTAAATGTCAGAAACTACAATTCAGGGGTACTTTTATAATCAAATGTACTCAATTGCCAATTAGCATCATGCTAACTGCATGCCTGAATCATCACACACTTGCCTCAAACTGCATTGAGCTGTTAAGTAATCTCAAACAGATTTATGAATTATATATCGCTGTTGTCGGAAGAAAACCTCTACAAAATGGTAACTTTACAGGAGAAGGTAAAAACCTGCTATACTTTTAATGTAAGTCGATGGAACCAGACTTTTTTGCAAGTCATTTTAGGTCATTTCTTTTAGTCCATTCTTCACAAAATTTACACACAATGTAAAGGGTAGCAGGTATTTTCAAATTATGTCAAAAACTGAAAAACGTTTTCCTCCGACAGCAGCGATATGTAAGCTTGAATTTTGTCCAAACATGAAAAAGGCTGGTGTAGCGAGTTTTAGGAGAAATAGGAAGAGCGTTGGTGATTTTATGCCTTCAAGGCCCAGGTATGCCGGGCATAGTTACAGTTGCTAGGCTATGAAGGGCTAACTGGGTGATCCAACTTGCTATAGCGCCACCCTGAGGCAGATCAGTGCTGCATCACTGGTTAGTTAAGAATACCAAAGCTCGCCTATTGTGGGTGACGCAACTAAACAATGACCATTTTCCTGAATTTGTATTTCAGCATTTATTTTTCCCCAAGAAAGCATAACATCATAATAGGTTTATTTTGATGGACCCCACAGAATTTTTGTTTTGGGTCCAAAAGGTTAATGAAGAGGTTCCAGGTCCCCCAGGACCCCCTGTCTTTTACACCTAGAATATATCCAAACCTAACCTTTAGCATTAGGACAACACTGTAAAAAATGATGAAAAATAAAAATTAGGAGCTAATTAACAGAAACGAATAAAACGAATTCTAGGAAACTCCAACTGACAGTCATATCGAGAAATTTTATGGTAATTGGAATTTTCAGCTCTTAAAGCAGTACCGGTATCGGTCCCCGAAGCGTGCGGCACATAGTGCAGTGAGAGGGATCACCTGTGTCTCCTGGGTTGTAGATGGGTTTGTCGGTCTGGATGAAGATGTAGCCGGAGAGGAAAGACACTTTAATATTCTGCTCGCTTCGATAGAAGCTCCCGAACTTGGTGACCAGGTGGACAGACTTCTCCAATTTCTCTTCAGGGCGCAGGAGGCTCGGATCAATCTAATGAGGAGTTCAAAGACAGCAGCCCCTTTTTTATTAAGCAGTATCATTAATATGAAGTCGCAATACATCGGATCTAAAGTCAGGTGCCTTTCACAATATCCCACTTATTTAAAGGAGCAGTGGGTAAGATTTAGGGGGATCTACTGGATTGGAATACAGTACACCAAACCATGTGTTCATTAGAATATAATCACCTGTAACTACAAATCGTTGTGTTTTAATAAGCGCAGAATTTTGTGAGAAGTTTGAGATCACAAATTTTGACAAATGGAGGACTCACACTTATTATTTAGCACAAGAAAAAGCAAGACAGGGTGAATCCTTGTCATCAGGAAGCCAAAGGCTACGTTCACATTACCAGGTTGAAGTGGCCCAAATCTGATTTTTTGCCCTAACGTGACTCAGATCTGATGTTTTCTGAGCTGTGTGGACAAATAAATCTGATCTTTTCGAATCCGACCTGAGCCACTTTCATATGTGGTCCTAGATCGGATACGTATCCAATTCATGGCCATGCGACCTTACTGTAACGCTCAGATCGGAATTCGTGGTGAACGCTCAGATCGGAATTCGGAATAGTGGTTGGTATAGTGTAGGGGGTCACACCTCTGCTCTCCTTGCTGTAGGGTCCTTGGGCAAGACTCCTAACACTACCGTTACCCACCTGTGTAAAATGATCAAACTGTAAGTCGCTCTGGATAAGAGTGTCTGCCAAATGCCTGAAATGTAATGTAATTCATGTGCTTTTTTTCCCACTGCGCGTGCTCCATCATTCAGCGTTACCATGGCAGCAGCGCTGAACAGAAGTTAAAGCCTGTAAACGGTGGAAAAGCAGCTCATCTCACCTTTTTCTCCTTCGTCTCGCTCTAATAATGAAGCTGAGAGCTGATCAGAGTTAATGATCTTCTCAGCGAAGCTCGTTTTGCTCGTTAGTTTGTGATGATGATGAACGTGATTCATTCACGTGACGTTACTGAGTAGGATGTGCTCATGTGAGTCATTTCAGGACGCCGGTTCGTTCACATTAATGAGTGTGAATCATCGTGTCAGAGAGATCGGATTTGAGCAAAAAATCAGATTTGAGAAATGAGGCTTGTGAATGTGAATGTAGCCAAAAACATGAAGCAAAATGAAATCAGGTCAGGCGACGGCAGAAAACCTGACAGCCACCATAGGTTCTACTACATGCTTGGAAAGGGAGGGGTGAGGGGTACTCAGTTGGTTGCAATCTGCAACCTCACTGCTAGAGGCCTCTAATTCTTATATGCTGCACCTTTACATGTGCCCAAGATATGGTTTGATTGTTATGTTGAGACGTGAAGCTTGTTTCAGGAGAAATGTGAAGGAGGCTTTATTTCATTCCCAGAGCTGTAAAAGGTTTGGATTAAACACTGTGGAAGATTTCTGTCAGCTCAGTGTCAGAATTATCAGCTCTAAAATTAAGCTAAACTTAAAAATCTGGTTTAATGTGGTTTAATTCGCCAACATCCATTTCAAAATGATATCTAGCAATAAATAATCTCGTAGTTCAATGTTAAGTTCCGTTAGCTAGCTAAGTTATCCTTTCTTAGCTTAGCTGCTTATGTTGATGACAGTTAGCTTAATAAATTAGTCAGTTTAAAGACGATTGCACCAACTAACTAGTCTGACCGTTAAACCCGTTTTGTAGGTGATATTAGTCAGTTTGTGCATTCAGAACGTACTTTTCACACAAATGACGATCAACTAGCACATTTATGAGGAGATGTTAATTTAATATTGACCTACTACACCCATTTTTTTAGTCCGGGTTACTTGACATTTTGTGTTGTGTTATGTGGCCTGTTATCCTAAATGACTAGCTAGAGGATGGCTAACAAACAGCTGGGTCATTCTACAGAAACGTCCATTTTTGTGTCCCTAGCGTTTACAGATACATTTCACTTGAAAAAATGTTAGGGTTACAATTTATTTCTATTTTAAAATAAAACAACAGGTTATTTTAACAATTACACCTTCTTGAGCCTCAATTTAGCCATATTAGTTTTTAAATCAATCATACAGAATTCCAAGCAACACAAAAGTGCTCATCCCCACAGTCATGTGTAAAGGCTGGGGCCATATTTTGGGGAAAAAAAAAGATTCTGCAATTTTAATCTATACATGACTATGAAATATATGAATTAAATGACAAAGAAAACAAATGCCAAATAAATATTATAAAATATATAATAAAAATAATGTAAAATATATAATGTAATATATAATATATAATGAAAGCTGTTGTCCCCAGGAGTTGTGTCACTTTGAAATAAAGGACACACTGATGACATCACTTGACTTCCTTTTACCTGTTTTCTGAGGATCTATGAAGAAAAGCACATGGTGAGTCCACTGTGTCTTTCAGTTATCAGAGATTTTCTCATTTAGCTCATGATTTCATATGAAGCTTTTAGCTGAAGTCACTGGTGTGACCGACTTTATTCTGAGGTAATCGTCAAAAAATACAATACAAACGGATTAAATTCCATATTTTAGCGGATATTTCATGATTGACAACATGTGGTTTGATGCTCTGTAGCAGCCGTTTTGTAAAATGCATTGTTCATTAAAAATGTCTCTGGTGTTCCCTTTCTTATGTGTAACACCGATGACGATCGGTAACACCGGTGACTCCTATGGATAAATAGAAAAGTGGACGTTTCTGTAGAATGACCCGGATACACCAGAAAGGTAGAGCTACAAGAGAGAGATTCTAACAGTGTGGCCGGTGAGTGTAAATGCAGTAACTTCACCTCTACACTTTTAATGGCGCTGTAGCTGTTAGCCGCATTGAGGGTGACAGTGCCCTGCCACAGCAGGATAGATTTGGCTGGAAAATCATACAGTGTGAATGAGACGGTGACAGCCTCAGACAGACTGACCGCCTCCACCAGGATGTTCTCTTTACTCCCCACTCTCAGCTGAACAGGAGCCACCACACTGAACCTGCAACAAAACACAAGGCAGTCGTTTGCCATTAAGTCTTCTCAATGACGCGCAGACATGCGATCATTTCTGGTCTGTCCTGATCATGAAAAACGTCACACAAAGTTCAAGCCTGAAGTGTCTAACTTGGCTAATTAGCTTGCTGGCTTACACTACTGCACTGGTTTGTACACTGTCTACAATCGATCACTATCACAAAGCTCAGTTTTCTCTTGAGAGTGTGAAAATATGAGGAAGAACATATTCTGTGGCTGGTGGCACAGCTAGCTACCTAGCTAGCTACTGTCACCTTAGCACTACAAAGTGTCTACGAATAACAATCGACAAACCAACATACCATTCTACTTTCCATTCTGGTGAATTTATTGGTAGTTTAATAGCGCTTGGCGACTGTATCCATTCAGTGGCCAGTAGTATAAACGCTAATAACATTAGTATTAGTGACCTAGCTACTGTCACCTTAGCAAACTCTTTACAAAGTGTCTACAAATAGCAATCGAAAAACCAGCTTGCCATACAAATTTGTGACTAAAATGGACTTTCCAGTTATAAAGGCCTAGTATCTCCATGTTTGCCGATTTCTACCTTTTAACGTATTTTAATAACACCAGTTTCTTTTGATATTGTGTTAAAATTTCATGATGAATGGACCAATAGAAATGACCGAAAATTACTCGGACAAATATCTTCTTACATTTACTTAAATTCAAAGCTGTTTTTTCTTTCTCCTGTAAAGTTGCATTATAGCGATGATTTGCATCTAAATAAGAAAATTAAATTGTTTTTTTTAAACATTTGTTACTGTTTTCAAAAAAACGTCATGTGTTGGTGTCCGTGTGGGTGTTGACTTTGGGAGCTGGGTGAGGGGCTTGTGTTCTCACTTTGGTAGCAGGTCAAAGTCTGGCTCCTCTCTGCAAACACAGATAACACACTTAATAACAAACATTACAGCTGAATTTTAAACAGAGCACCAAAATCGTCTCCCAAGCAATATTAATCTTACACTACCATTCAAATGTTGTATTTAAATTGGATTTCAATAAAACATATTTTTAGATGTTTTATTCAATATTTCAAGAGTTGAGCAAACAAACAGCTGAACAAAAAAGTTCGAATAATAAAATGAAAACCGACTGTAATTATCGATTTTGGTCCTTTTTTTGTCATTATCTGCCTTGAGATTTGATCTCCATGTTTTGCGCTTAATTCTGGATTTTAATGTTATAACTTCATTTTTAATGTTTTACAGTTTTCCCAGTCATTTTAGAGTCTTCTACGGCTCTGTTCATCATTCTTGACACATCCAACATTTCTTCATCCTAGTGTCCTAATTATTTGAAAGTTGTGAAGTTAGTCATTGTTTACACTTGTCTGCAACCAAATAGGTTTTATATTATTGAAAATTGTGATTCCAAACTTTTGAACAGTAATGTATACGCAGATCGCCATGATTAATGTAAAAATACACAGATCATTTATGTTTTGTGAAACTGGTAGAAATTGGTAGCTTACTTACAGAGAAATGCGCCGATAATCATAGCTGTGGACGAAAAAAATGTAATGTATTATAACATATTGCTGTTGTCAGGAGAAAACCTTGTCGTTTTTCAGTTATTGCCATAATTTGGAAACACCTGTTGTTCTTTACATTGTGTGTAAATTTCATGATGAATGATCCAACAGGAACGGCCCAAAATGACTTGGAAAAAAGTCTGGTTCCATTGACTTACATTAAAAGTAAAGCAAGTTTTTTCCTTCCCCTGTAAAGTTACCATTTTGGAGATACGACAACAGCGATATACAAAGACGCTGTACTTTTGTTACTAACAGCTGATAAATTTTTCTGAGAAATTGGTGGTCTGTTTACTGAACATAAGGTTGATGGCTGGGGAGGAAGGAAAAGCATGTTTTTACACAAATTTTGCTATTTCAAACCAGTTAACTTATGATGGAAAGTTATTAGAAACATACCGTACATGCGGCTCCCACCAGCGCCTGCATTCAAATCATATGTTAGAACAAGGCCAAAGTCAATGTGAATGATATGCAGTTTGTTAAGCACAGGATTAGTTTAAACACCTACAATTGGTTTTCCAAAAACATTTCGCTGTTGTTGGAAGAAAACCTCATATCTCCAAAATTACAGCTTTACAGGAGAAGGAAAAAACTTCCTTTACTTTTAATGTAAGTCAATGGAACCAGACATCTTTCCAAGTTATTTCGGGCATTTTGGTCCATTCATCATGAAATTTTGTCAAAAAATTTTGTTAAAAACTGAAAAAATGACAAAATTGGAGATACAAGGTTTTGTCCCGACAACAGCAATATCAAGTGTTGCACTGTGCTGTAAATTCCAAGATAAGCCTTAATGTTGAGTTACTCACCAATTATGAGATGGAAACTGGGCATTTAAGTCACCACAGATGGACATCAGCCATAAGAATATTGTTAAAGAAAGCATCCTTACTGAGGACCGACTACACACAGTGTGCTGACATCTCACCAAAGCAAATGCAAAACCAAAAAATGAAGTGACTTTACTCTCCCAGCCCACTTCTATCTGGAAAACTCTTACACAATCTTCAGTCAATTGCAGATCAATGGCTGGTTAGAAGATCACAGTATAGAAACACTGTCGGCTAACACAAACCTAGTTAAGCATTTCTGGGACAAAATGAACCTAAATCACTCTAGATACACTATATGGCCAAAAGTATGTGGACACCCTTCCTAATTATTGAGTTCAGGTGTTTCAATCTGTTCCATTGCTAACAGGCAAATACACCGATCAGGCATAACATTATGACCACCTCCTCATTTCTGTGCTCCAGCCACCACGTCAGTGTTACTGCAGTGCTGAGAATGATCCACCACCCACATAGTACCTGCTCTGTGAGGGTCCATGGGGGTCCTGACCACTGAAGAACAGGGTAAAAGGGGGCTAAGAAAGTATGCAGAGAAACAGATGGACTACAGTCTGTAACTGTAGAACTACAAAGTGCACCTATATAGTAAGTGGAGCTGATAAAATGGACAATGAGCGTAGAAACAAGGAGGTGGTCATGATGTTATGCCTGATCAGTGTAAATTCATGCACATATTCATGCAGTCTCCATAGACAAACACTGGCAGTAGAGGGTCGTACTGAAGAGCTCAGTGACTTTAAACATGGTACTGTCATAGGTTGAATCCTTTGCCACAAGTCAGTGCATTACAATCCCAGCCCTGCTAGATCTGCCCTAGACAACTGTAAGTGCTATTATTGTAAAATGGAAGCAAACCACTCAAACTCACAAAGTGGGACCCCCATCACTCACTACTGCCTCTGGAAGCAACCTCAGGACAAGAAGTGTGTGTCAGATTGCTATGCACAATGCCAAGCGTCGGCTAGAGCAGTGTAAAGCACGCCGCCACTGGACTCTGGAGCAGTGGAAACAGTTTTCTGGAATGATGAATCGCGCTTCATTATCTGGCAGACTGACAAAACTGGGTTTAGCGGATGCCAGAACACCACCTACTGGAAAGCCTAGTGCCAACAGTAAAGTTTGGAGGAGGAGGGATAATGGGCTGGGGCTGTTTTTCAGGATTTTGTTTTGACATCTTAGGTCAAGAGTAATGCTAAAGCCTCAACATAGACATTTTAGTCTATTATATTATTCCAACTTTGTCACCACAGTTTGAGGAAGGCCTTTTGACAGTCGGGTGTCCACATACTTTTGACCATATAAAGTATGTCTAGGTAGTGGACAACTCTCAGTTTGTACCGTCTCCAGTGGCGTCGCACGGTCTGATGCATACTGTGACTAGCTGTTAGCAAGACTAGCTTTACTAGTAGATAACAACTGAACTAAAACTAGCAATGTTGTAATGGCTACATGACTCAAAGCTCGACGTTCCCCTAGCTGTTCAGAAGTGAGCCTCAGTACTTTTCTGTCTTGAGTCAAAATTTTACATACATTGGTGGAAACGATCATTGTTCATTTTTGTGCAAATCCTACTCTACTGGGGAAAAAAACAGCACAGACCAGCTGGTTTATGTTGGTCTAATGATGGTCTGGTGCTGGTTTAGCTGTTCACTTAGCATGGTTGTGCTGGTTGACCAGCAGATAGTAATTTGCTAGTGGTTATACATTGTATATCTGCATATGTCCCAGACTACACCTTACTTTAGTGTAAGATTATTGTCTTGTATACAAGGTCTAACTAATTTTTAATATCTTTAAACATTTTAAATGCACATAGTCTTTTATTTTGGACATTTGGGGGATTTATTTTGGAAATCTATAATAAGACTAATTTAAATTTATTTTGTTAAAAATGTTGCTGACACTGTGTTGGTTACAGCTGCATAACCAGCTTTATGGATGATTTTGCTGACAAAATTATTTATAACAGTAATATACAAAGCATTATGGTTCGAAGAAATAAAGGAAAAGTAAGTAAATTAGACCGTGAGTGTAAAATAAGCACTGAAAAGTGATATTTTGTCAAATACTCTGCTTTAATACAGGTGGGCCACTCAGAAAATGCTGACCAAAAAAGCCAGTGGGCCACCAGCGTTGCCTTAAGCAGGCCAACAGTGGCCCACTATCATTTTGCTATGCGGGAAACTTGATTTTTCACCTGTTACTGTTAAAGTAGAAACAAAGAAACTAAGGTTACATCCTGGTGTATTTTCACAGATTGCTTACATATTGGGGAATGAAAAGCCAATCGTAAAATCAATTCTCTCAGACAAAGAAAGGGAATAAAGACCAAATCCCGCTTCGTGTAAAAATGGTCTCATTTGATTGTATGTGCACTGGATGCAATGCCAGCTAGAACGGCGCAAAGCTGGTGACGCATGATCCAGGTCAATGGTCATATATCAGGACAGATGTAGGTCCTCTCTGTAAACACAGATAACACTCTTACCGGAATATCCCAACAAACATTAATACTACTGACCACACGAAAGGACCAACAACGCCGCACAATTTAAAGTATGATCAATTTAAGCAAATAAGGCAACTAACATTTTCATTAATGTTAATTTGGCCACTGCATGCAAGAAGCCCCCATAGTGTGATGCTCCCAGGTTTTGGGGGGCTGGGGGGTGGGCTGAGTGCTTCCTACTCTTAAGACTACTAACCATGGAGGGCATTAAAGGGATTCAAATACATGATGTGATTATCAGGTGGTTAGGCAGTTGTGCCACTCTGTGCAGATACTTGACTGTTTTTAAGCGGACCTGACTTTCATTAGATGCGAAGCCCCTCAAGGACCTGACTTCCTCATTTAGCAGGGCTCCATTAGCAGGCTGAAAATCCTCCACACTGGGTGGCTTACTTGGCTACCTTACGGAGGACAAAGAAAACTGTTCAACTTATATTTTTTGTAAAAGTTCCCCTCAAATTAACAGAACATGTGTTTTATGATCATACATATTGCTATATGCTTACAATTTACTGCTGAAAGCCAAAAATCTTAGACACTCTTTGTATTTTTTTTATAAAAAGTAATTTTCACAGAGCAGATCACTGAAGAGACGCCATCTGTTTATAGTTTGTAGCCCAGATTTGTGGAAAAATGGGTCGACTTTCAGTAGACAAAAAAAGCTTCTTTTATTGTAAGGGTTTAAAATGACATCACCCATCTCTTTGACTGGAAAGAAGACAGTTACAGCTCTCATACGACCCCCACCTTTAGAATGTAGCTTATGAAATATGAAAGTTATGATGAATATGACGAAGTGTGTTTTGGAACCACCGGTGGTCTCAAGCAGTTGAAGAGAAAGTACGGTTAATAATTATTTCAGCAGAGGCAGATACTTTTTTGTGATTTTATTTGGTGGGGAAAGTGGGAAAAGAGCTTTGAGACACATTTATAGCTTTAACTGGTTAGTCAACAAGGTGCATGCTTTAAAAAAAGACAATAAGGTCACGTTGTAAGCCGAAGTCCTCTCCGATTACATATGATGTCTTTTCTTTAAATAGGTGGGCTGTTGTGTGTCCAGTTCTGAATAATAAATCTTCAGAGCTTCCTTACTGTCCCGAATCCGAGTCCGAGTCGCTGTAGTCCGCTACTAGAGACACCCCAGCGCAGAGTTTGGTGCTGCTGTCCACTGGGGCCTTGTCCTTTATACTCTCTGCTGCGTTTGCTGTATAAACGTCCTGTCTGTCCTCTAAGGACAGTGTTGAAGGGGAGTTGCCGTTTATGTGCTTGTCCTCTAGGTCGGCTTGTTCTGGAGTGACTGTGTTTGGGCTTGAAACAGGCTGGGGGTGGGAGTCGTTGACGCTGGAAGTAGAAGACGGCGTCTGGCTGGGGCTGCTTGATGTTGTGCTGCCCCCGTCTGACCTCCTGCGCACTAGGCTTATTGGGCTGGGCGGCGCGCAGCTTAGTGCTTTCGAAACAGCAGCATCTCTGCCCTGCTGGCCAAGCTTCTGCAGCAGACCGCCCAGAGCGCCCCCCGATGGAGTGGAAGAAGAACCGAACCAGGAACGAGACGAGATCTGCTGCCTCTTAGACTGCTGCCTGTCATCATATGCTGAGAGAGCGAGGGAGAAAGGGGGGGGGGTGGAAAGAGAGTAGTCAAAGAGACTTTTCAACTTCATACACCAGAATCAGAGACAACAAAATGGCAAAAAATACAAAAAAAAAAATGTACAATTTATTCCATCACCCCAAATGCAGTTAATTGGCCAAGACATGTTTGGGGTCTTCTTTGCTTCTTTAGTTTTGCTATGAGGCTAATGTAGATAACAAGTAATGGAATCCCCTTATTACATCCACTTATACCCTGATATAGCTTTCACTCCTAACATAATATTATCTATAAAAAGGGACAGTACTCAGTACTCATGCTTCAGAATGCTGCAATTTTCAGTTATAGGGTATTTATCAGTAATGGGATACATTAGCTTCATAGCTAAAAACACCATGTATCTACAGCTGGGCGAACACTGTCTCTAAAGTTACTGAAATGGAGAGCATCACAAACTGAACGTCCGTTTGTCACAGACGACTAAATTTACGATAAATGGATGAAAAAATGGATCCAAAAAACGCATTAACTGATAAATTAGAAGTGACTCAATTGATAATTACATTAAAAAAATCATAACTTACAGTCAGGGCTCTGAAAGGTAAGCAGAGAGGCGAGTTTTTTGTCCTCCTCTTTCTCCGGTAACAGAGGGATGGCCAGACCCGTCCTCTTCCTCACAACATTGTCTTTCTCCTCCTCTTCAGCTATCACTTTCTTTTCTTCCTGTGTTCAATGGGAACATACAGACAGCACAAAGAAAGCTGTTTGGCACTGAGAGGACTGTGAGAAAGTTGTGAGATGCTGTCTTATATCTTCAAAACAGACAAACTGGGATGAGGGAAACACTGGTTTAAGTAAACTGATTCACTTATTTAAGACATCCTATTATGGCAAATGTTATGTCAAACACTACATATGTCTTAGAGAAGTGCTGCAAGGTTTTGCAACACTGATAACTAAATGAATATTAATAAAATAAAGAGTCACTATCTCCAATGAAACATGAGTGGCTAGAGTAGTGTATCTAACACTTATTAACAAGTTTTAGAACTACTTGTTTCCAGTCTGATCTAACTTTTACATGTTTGCAGTGACACTGGAAGCTCTGAATGGCCCTAATCAATAAAACCTTTGCAACTATACTGCACTTCTGTGAGGACATACATTTAGATATATACGCATACATATAACTACATATCGCTGCTGTCGGAAGAAAACCTCGAACCCCAAAATGGTAACTTTACAGGAGAGGGAAAAAACCTACTTTACTTTACTAAGTCAATGGAACCAGATTTTCATTTTGGGTCATTTCTTTTAGGCCATTCATCATGAAATTGGCACATGATGTAAAGAGCAACAGGCATTTTTAAATTATGTTAAAAACTGAAAAACAACAAAAGTAGAGATGTGAGGTTTTGTTCATACAGCAGCGATATACTCCTTCATAGCACAGGCCTGTATAGCTATACTTTAGAACTATACAGTATCAGGCGTAACATTATGACCACCTCCTTGTTTCTACGCTCATTGTCCATTTAATCAGCTCCACTTACTATATAGGAGCACTTTGTAGTTCTACAGTTACAGACTGTAGTCCATCTGTTTCTCTGCATACTTTGTTTTACCCTGTTCTTCAGTGGTCAGGACCCCCATGGACCCTCACAGACCAGGTACTATTTGGGCGGTGGATCATTCTCAGCACTGCAGTAACACTGACGTGGTGGTGGTGTGTTAGTGTGTGTTGTACTGGAGTGGATCAGAAACAGCAGTGCTGCTGGAGTTTTTAAACACTGTGTCCACTCACTGTCCACTCTATTAGACACTCCTACCTTGTCAGTCCACCTTGTAGATGTAAAGTCAGAGACGACAGCTCATCTGCTGCTGCACAGTTTGTGTTGGTCATCCTCTAGTCCTTCATCAGTGGTCACAGGACGCTGCCCACAGGACGCTGCTGGCTGGATGTTTTTGGTTGGTGGACTATTCTCAGTCCAGCAGTGACACTGAGGTGTTTAAAAACTCCAGCAGCACTGCTGTGTCTGATCCACTCAGACCAGCGCAACACACACTAACACACCACCACCACGTTAGTGTTACTGTAGTGCTGAGAATGATCCACCACCCAAATAGTACCTGCTCTGTGAGGGTCCATGGGGGTCCTGACCACTGAGGAACAGGGTAAAAGGGGGCTAACAAAGTATCAGAGAAACAGATGGACTACAGTCTGTAACTGTAGAACTACAAAGTGCACCTATATAGTAAGTGGAGCTGATAAAATGGACAATGAGCGTAGAAACAAGGAGGTGGTCATAATGTTATGTCTAATCGGTGTATATGATGGCAAATATCATGATTATTACCAATGTAGCTACATTGATACACTATTTGAGCATAATAGTTTCGGGTGTTTACAAAAAGTACCCCACACCTATGGTACAAGAGTGTGACCCTGGCAGGCAGTGGTCCACGCACGTTTACTGCACATACCCTAAACTTCCTGCGGAGCGCGCTGTTGAGCTGAAAGTCGTCCTTCCATCCAGCTTGGTGATCCTGTAGCTCAGAGAGGGAGGGAATTGCTGCACGCAGCTTCTCTTTGTCTTTTCCACCGTGATCCAGCTTGTACATAGCATCTGTCTCCAGCTTCTCCTTCTCACTGTGCTCTGGCAGAGGAACAAGAGGAGAAGACAACGTCAGGGAAAACAGAGCCACTTGAGGAAGGAGAGAACATTACTGAAAGCATTAAAAGTACATGGGTGTTTCTGTGCTGTTTATGTTTCTGTTCTGTACCAGTGGTGAGAATCTGTTCATTGTCAGCCATGTCCCATCTCTCCTCTTTCCTCCTTGCTCCACTCACGATGACGTAGTCACAGGTGGCTGGGTCTGTCTGCATCTCAATGTAGTTCACACACAGGTGACACTTCATTCTAAACCTAGGGTTACAGGCACAAACAGGTTAACAGGTCATTTCTTTACTACACTATAATACTTACACTATAACACCAGTCTTTTAATATACAGGGTGATTCAAAAAGATTCATCCAATTTCGAAATGATTTATTTCACTTGTAAATCATTACAGATCAATGCAGTGAACTGTAAATGGTTTAAATGAGCATAAAGTTTATCATGTAATTGTACAAGTGCTCAGTATGAACCTCCTCCAGCTGTACGGACGACATCAACGCCATAGTCAAATTCATCCCATACTCGATTGAGCATGGCAGGTGTCGCTGCACTCACGGCTCTTTCAGTGTGATTTCAGAGATCATCCAGTGTTGTTGGGAGTGGCACAAACAGAATCCTTAATGTACCCCCACAAAAAAAGTCACACGGCGTGAGATCTGGTGATGCTGGTGACCTTTTTCTTGGAACTGGTTCCTAGGCGCCTCACGGTTGTAAAAAGATGGCGCTTTGAAATCGGATGAATCTTTTCAAATGACCCTGAGTATGTGTGTGTGTGTGTGTGTGTGTGTGTGTGTGTGTATATATATAAGAAGGCTTTTGTGCACTTATTTGTGTTCTGGATTTTCTGCATTCACCTTATGAACAGCCACTGACTAGGGCAAGAGTTCCCAACCTTTTGCAACTTGCAGCCCACACAAATGACCACCAACGCTTCCGTGACCCACGTGAAGATTTAACTGATCCGACAGCTTTTTCTCACCTTTAAGGTGTAATAACTGATGTTGTTTGGCAACTACCAAGTGCAGCAGGTCAGGCCAAAGAGAGGACAGTTGTAAAACGGAGGTCAGACTCAATTCAATTTAGATACTCACAACATTTGGTCTCCAGGTGACAACATTGGCCTTCAAAGACTGATCTGACGACAACTCTGAGCGTACAACAGAGACATAGTAGCCTAGTGCTTGGTACACACTGCTGTATTTTCATCTTTTGGTTTATGCTGGTTTTTCTTAAGTTTTCTCAGTGGGAGGTACAGTGGCTGCTTTATGTGTAGCGAAAGCTCAAACTGGGGATTAATACGGGGTTGAGAAACGCTAATATATGTTATAGTGATTATAGTGAGAGCTGGAGAAATATTTCACTGCAAACTGGCAGCTGAGCTGAATTGTTTTAACAGAATGCTGTCATGATCTACTCTAATTACCTAGTTACCTGTATATTGGTGTAGTGTAGTAATTCCCCACTTTCTTCTTTTCAGCATTATACCGGACCCCTAAAAAGTCAAGACACAGTTCGAGATGAGACACGCGGGGTGAAAATGTGGGTATAGATGTGTGAAGAATCACCATTGTTTACATACGAAGCCCTGGATGCTTACCCATGCCTATGTGATTCTTACAGCCATCACACCAGATGTTGTACGGCATCTCAAACCTGTAAGCACAACATGGATCTCAAGGTCATCTGCAAGGACTCATGCAAACGTGATCACGCTTTGGATGAGTGTCCCTCACAATTTTCTTCAACCTTGTTCCCTTCTGGGCAAAGCGCTCCATATCTTACCTCTCTCCCAACCCCTCGCAGGAAATCACTGTCGGAATGGTGAGAAAAAGTCCAACTGCCACCAATTGATAACATTCCGATGACGTCACAATCGCGCTGCCACTATTTTAGATGGCAACTTCAGGTTGTGCTGTCGCCCATAGATTTACATACCTAGGTGCCGCGTTGGCTGTTGTTCTCTGAGGCGATACGTCTGAGCGTCCGCCATGTTGGAGAGGTCACTTGTGAACAAATTCACTTGTATTGAGAGACGAAGAGTCTCAGGATTAAATCGGCCACAACTTCCTTATTACTCAACCGATTTTCACCACATTAGTTTTGTTCTAATCCTCAGACACAGATTAATCTAGTCTGCACGGACGGCTCTCGGTAGCTTTTATTACTTTAATAACTGATTGTTATTATAACTTCTTATTTGCCAGCTTCTTGTTCAAGTTTTCCCGTTCCACCTTAAATAAAGCAGAAGTCATTACTTTCTGGTGCCTGAAGCTGCACCATTTAAGGTGGAACGGGAAAATTCGAACAAGAAGGTGGCAAATAAGAAGTTAACTTCTGGTTTGTGTAAGAAGATGCTAACATTAATCTATTATGAATATCTACACAGATTAAGGAACGCTATAACTTACCCAACTACACAGCTTTAACCATCACTGTAAATAAATAACTACTACATAAAGTTAAGATCCTGAATAGACGATTAAATGAAATAAGCTTAATATAAAACCAGAGGAAAAACAAACAATCACATCAACAGGTTCTCTGTGCTTCACCAACCACACGGCCATATCTACACAAACATCACACAGACAATACACATCACACAGACATGAGTGTGGATCACTGCGTTCCCTCCGTTATATAATCCTATCCCACTTTCTGAGTGTAATATTCCTGAAATAGTGTAATTTTGGACAGTATCTTTCTTAAACTGCTGCTCTGTAATGGTACTGAATGCAGTCCAATAGTGATCTTGACCGCCCTAAAATTGCGGCGCAGTTGACGTGCCTGGCTGGACCCAACGTGGCATCTAGGTATGTATATCTATGGCTGTGGCTGTTTGTAATGAGATAACAAAGCCATAACCGATAACCGAGCTGGTCTAGCAAAAGCTAAAGCTTCAGCCTCAACGCTCTCAAGATGCCATTCATTCCACCATATGTAAAATACTGCACATACTTGTGGACCACTGTTCTGGGTGAAGGTGGGACTGGACTGACAGACAGAAAATCTGCACATACCTGATGATGAGGATGCCCTGTGAGAGTTTCCTGGCTCTCTCCCGCAGCGGGTGAGTGTTCCAGTACCCGTTGATGGAGCCATGCTGTAGAGCAAAACAGTCAGACAGCAAATTACAAATCACATCTGGGCTCAGATCTCTAGTCTTTACGTTCGTGCACTGAATAAACTAAAAGATTTCTGCCAAAGACTGTCCTCACCTTAGCAGGGTCAAAATCTGGGGGGTAGTACTTGTTGACTCCTTTTCTCTCTCCCTAAAGAAGGCAAAGGTTAAAGTTATGCATATATCACACGCTGTAAGACACAATCACTACTAAAACAACTAAAACGACGAACCATGTTGCAGGTTGAAGTTCAGCTTTCTCTCACGAAGCTGCCGGGTATGACACCTGGAAGAAACAAGCGAGAAAATACAAAGCAAAAATTACGTCTTCAATAACAAACTGATGCTAAGTTTGTAAGTTAACAAACAAATATTGGTAATATAAGTGGTTTTAAAGAGCATTTCTCTTTGTAAGTTACTGTCAATTACTTCTATAGCAAATTGAGTGACTAACAAAAGAGAGTAGAACTGTTCTAAAAGGGCCTAGATCCTACATTTTTCTTATATTTCCATTTTTCCCCCGAAGGCCCACTTTAGATATCAAAAACAGTGAATGCGTTTACATGCACTCAGTAATCCGATCACAGATTATTCAAAACGGTCATGTAAACAGGACACTCTGATTTCTTAAATTGGAGTAAGGTCTAGAAATCTGATTAAGACATCAGATAAAGAGGCTGGATTTTAGCTCAGTGATCAGATTTCTCAGTGCATTGAACTCTTACTCTGATTTCTTTCGGATTTCTCAGTCTGTGCATGTGCGAAAACAGACTGTGGCACTGGAAATAAGCCACCAGCCTTGCCGCGAGATGGCAGCCAAACACTTTCTGAAACCAACTACAACCCCATTTCCAAAAAAGTTGGGACGCTGTGCAGAATGTAAATAAAAATAAAATGTAATGATGTGCAAATCATGTAAACCATATTTTTAAAGGAAAATACTACAAAGACAACAGATCAAATGTTGAAACATTTGTTTTTTGAAAAATATTTGCCCATTTTGAATTTGATGCCAACAACATGTTCCAAAAAAGTTGGGACGGGGGTCTGTTTACCACTGTGTTTCATCAGCTCTTCTTTTAACAACATTCTGTAAGTGTTTGGGAACTGAGGAGACACTGCTGTAGTTTTGAAAGTGAAATGTTTTTCCCATTTTTGCTTAACATAGGATTTCAACTGCTCATCAGTTCAGAGTCTCCTTTGTCATAAGTTTCATTTCATAATGCGCCAAATGTTTTCAGTGGTGACAGATCTGGACTGCAGGCAGGTCAGTTTAGCACCCAGATTCTTTAATAAGGAGCAATGCTGCTGTAATACATGCAGAATGTGGTTTTACATTGTCTTGCTGAAATAATCAAGGCCTTCCCTGAAAAAGACGTCATCTGGATGGCAGCACATGTTGCCAAATCATGTATATTTCGTTGAGTATTAATGGTGCCTTCACAGATGTGCACGTCACCCACGCCATGTGCACTAATGCCCCCCTATACCATCATGAATACTGGCTTTTGAACTGTGCACTGATAACAAGCTGAGTGGTCTTTAGCCTGGAGGACACAGTGTCCATGATTTCCAAAAAGAACTGTTTTCACAGACAGTGGTTTTCAGAAGTGTTTCTGAGCCCATGCAGTGATTTCCACTACAGAATCATGTCTGTTTTTAATGCAGTGCTGTCTGAGGGCCCAAAGATCACGGCCAGCAAATACTGGTTTTTGGCCTCGTCCCTTACATACAGAGATTTCTCCAGATTCTCTGAATCTCTTAATGATATTATGTACCGTAGATGATGAAAAGCAGAAGTTATTTTTTTATTACACAACTTTACCAGCCTTTTGTTGCCCCATCCCAACGTTTTGGTATGTGTTGTTGGCATCAAATTCAAAATGGGCAAATATTTTTCAAAAAACCAAAAAGATTTCTCAGTTTCATCATCTGATATGTTGGCTTTGTACTTTTCAATTAAATACAGGGTTTAAATGACTTGCATATCATTTCATTTTGTTTTTATTTACATTTTGCACAGCGTCCCAACTTTTTGGGAAATGGGGTTGTGTATCCTTCTAGATGATGTTTGTATGTTTCAGATAAAGTGCCGCAATGTTTAAAAAACAGCCGCAGCATAAAGTTTGAGTTTTGCGTTATGTTTGCGTCACGTCCTCTTCTGTGAGTTTATTGGCTGGTTGCAAAGCAGAAATCCGATTACTGCCCAACTCATGTAGACCCGGAGTTTCCCCATTATCTGATTACTCAAGAGCATGTAAACGCATTGATCGGACTACTGGCAAAATCTGATTTTCTGCAGTTATCAGATTATAAAGTGCATGTAAACACAGTCAGTGATTAATTTCTACATGACCTTTTTCCAACCTTGTGGCCACGACTTAGTAAAGCGTGGGAACGAGATCCTTATGCCCGGCCATGACTTAGTAAAGCGTGGGAACGAGATCCTAATGCACGGCCACGACTTAGTAAGGCGTGGGAATGAGATGATTAAGTCGTGGCCACAACTTAGTAAAGCGTGGGAACGAGATCCTTATGCGCGGCCACGACTTAGTAAGGCATGGGAATGAGATGATTAAGTCGTGGCCACGACTTAGTAAAGCGTGGGAACGAGATCCTTATGCCCGGCCACAACTTAGTAAAGCGTGGGAACGAGATCCTAATGCGTGGCCATGACTTAGTAAGCCGTGATCTCGTTTCCACGCTTTACTAAGCCGTGGCCACGCATTATTTTTATTTATACAGGATGTCACCAGCGGGGCTCCGTAGATTTCTTTCACCCGCTATAGTGTTCAGATTTCACCATTCCACCTTAAATGGTGCAGCAGCTAACTTACAGGGTAACCGCTGCACCATTGAAGGTGGAATGGTGAAATCTGAACACTATAGCGGGTGAAAGAAACCCAAACAGCTCTGTCTCTCTGACAAGACGACGTCTGAACCGTCCCCGGGACTGAAACGCTGGAAATGTCCGCCGCCAAGTCTGTTTTTCAGCAGGAGGAATGATAATATGATCAACACAGCTTCACACCTTCCGTTAGCTCGCTAGCGAAAACGCTAACAACACTGCGGATTCTGCTTCTCGGCGTTTTCCAGCAGCGCCGACCCGGAGACTCACTGGCGAAAACTTAGGATCCGGTGTGAGATACATAACACAGCGCTGCAAAATCGGAGGAATAACACCGAAATAGCCCAAAACTCACCAGAGTAAGGAGTCTGGAGTTCAGCCTGTTAACTGCGCTTGTATTTCGTCGACGCTGTTCAGTCGTTTGCACAGCGCCCCCTCAGGAGCGGAGGCCGCACTGCCACGACTGAGCTGCTTTGCTGGATGAGATTAAATTAGTTTTTTCAGTGTCTCATGTGTGGAGCTCGTCTCCGCCACTGGAATAACAGAAATAGCTTTACTCACAGTAATGAGACAGACATCTATCTATCTGTCTGTCTGTCTGTCTGTCTAGCTATCTAACCACCCACCCATCCATTCATCCATCCATCCACCTATTCATACATCTAGCTATCTATCATAATAATGACTGAGCATCTCATTTTTAGTGTCTCATTATAATGAGAAGGTTTCTCATAATTATAATCTAATATTTCAAAATAAATATTTACTATCTCATAATAGTGAGAACGTTTTCTCATAATCATGGGAAAGTTAGTTATAATCATGACAGTAAGTCATTTTTATGAGACACTAAGTCATAATTATGAGACACCAAGTCACTGAGATAGCAAGTCATTATGAGGTCGCAAGTTATAATTATGACAGTCATTAGTATGAGATTCTAAGTCATAATAATGAGATACTGGGTCATAATTGTAAGATAGTAAATCATAATTATGAGATGCTAAGTCATAATTATGACAGTAAGAGTAAGATAAAGATAGCAAATAATTGAGATAAGTCATTATGAGATAATGAGTCAACAAGTCATAATTATGACTGTCATTTTCATGAGATACTACATAATAATTATGAGATAGCAAGTCATAATTATGAGTCATTATTATGAAATGCTGTCATAATTATGACAGTCAGTAATTTTCACGAGATACTATGTAATAATTATGACATAGCAAGTCATAATTATGACAGTCATTATTATGAGATGCTATGTCATAATTATGTAAAACACTTTCTTTATTATAACTTACTAAATGGCTATATATATATTTTTTTTTCCAGTGACAGAAACAGGCTTCCATCCTTATCTACTCCGTTTTACTGAATTCAGTTGTACCACCAAAGCTGTCAGCTCCTAAAACCTGATGACGGTTGTTTTAAACCGGTGATATCAGATTCATAAGTCATGGTAAAATGTACCAATAATGAGAGAACATGGGGTTCACGTTTAGTTTTTCACAGAACTCAATGAGTTTAATCATCTCTAACTTTATTTAATTGATTTTTTTACATTTCCTCGAAACAGTAAAACCCACGCTTTTGAACGGTTTCGGGCCAATCGCCAAAAAACCGGCATCATGCTAGAAGTTAGCGCATTAGCGCAGAGTAACTGCAGCACCCAGCACTGAGCTGGAGCTCGGCTCACGGCTTCATCTTACCAGAAGCTGAAAGTCAAACTGAGCGCACAGGTAACGGTACTGGTCACTGTACTTAAACAGTGTGAAAAAGTAGCGTTAGTAGCTATAATCCTGTCCAAACTTGCTGTTTTTGGTCTTGTTCGCGCTAGCTAGCTATGCTAGCTATGCTAGCTATGTGGCGGTCCGGCAGTAGGGGAAGCCCTCTAAGAAGGAGGATCACCGTTTGGCACCCAGGTGGAGTGAAAATACCCTCTTATTATTTGTGATCTGGAACACATTCGCTCGGAATAGTTGTGCCATGTCTACCAATTGAGATAATACGGTGTGGGCCAACACACAGGCATTTTCCTTCTGCCCATCACTGTCTGATGGAACGTCTCTGGAATTCATCTCATGAAAGTGTGTCCAGGTGGTCGGCCTGGAAGTCTGGATTCCAGAGCCTTTTTTCCATCCATCACTTGATGAATTTGTATTAAAAAAGTTGTAGGCAGATACCAAGATTAAACACACTGGCCACACTACCTGTTGTCCTAAGCCCTGTTGGAGCTGGATTAGTTTCACCAGGGGAGGTGCTGTGATTTGGGTGATTATCAGATCTGTGATTTTAATCCAAAATGATCCAGCATGTCCGTAGTTTTTACAAGTAGAATTCCGGAGTGAATTACCTTCTACAGTCATTTTTTCAACTCCTTGGGACCACCACTGATTCCAAAATGCACTTCGTCATATTCTTCATAACTTTCATATTTCATAAGCTTCATTCAGAAGGTGGGGGTCGTATGAGAGCTGTAACTGTCTTCTTTCCAGTCAAATAGATGAGTGATGTAATTTTAAACCCTTATAATAAAAGAAGCTGAACTCACAATTTTTTTGTCTACTTAAATTTGACCCATTTTTCCACAAATCTGGGCTATAAATTATAAACAGATGGCGTCTCTTCAGTGATCTGCTCTGTAAAAATTATTTTTATAAAACAATAATACGATTATTTTTGGCTCTCAGCAGTACATTGTAAGCATATAGCAATATGTGTATGATCATAAAACACATTGAGGGGAGCTTTTACCAAAAAAAAAAATGAAATAAAAATTTACATTTATTTCATGCAGTTACTGAATAATTTGCCTTACGATTTGTTGATGTAAATATAGATGGACAAACCAAAATATACCCTGGAGAATAATATCTCAAAACTGCTCAGAGCGCAGACAGAACCGTAGAATTCCAAGGGGATCACCTGTCTGTAAAGCAGTTTGAGCTGCCACTAGTATGAAAAGTGCCTTATAAATAAAGATATTATTATTATTATTATTATTATTTATCTCGTCTCACAACTTGGCAACCATCTTCTCATATACTTCACGGTAACAGTACCATTTAAAATGAGGAAAAAGGGAAAATCCCCCTTTCTTTGTGGACGTGTGTCGAAGGGTGCTGTGAGTTGCCCTGAAGAAAATCTAGAATATGAGTTTGAAAATGTCTGAAATAGTTGAGAAATGAGTCAGGAATATTCAGAGGTAGGAGGGATAGAAAGCAGTAGATCACAGCTGCAGTTAAAGTGTAAGATGAGTTTTGGTCCACCTACCAAAGATTTCATTTTCTGAAGTAAAGGACTGATATTTTCTCTGAGCATATCTTTGTAATCAGGAGTTTTTTGAGTGCCTTTCAAAGACAACAAAACGTCCACTGATGAAACAGAGTAGATGGGCAACAACCTGGTAAGGGCATAGCTTTAGTTTAATGTTTAGTTAATATGATGTCCAGGTAATAATGTGAATTCCTCAATACAGTTTAATGAGGCAGGAATAGATTTTTCTGGCCATGCCTATTGCCCACTTTAATTCCATGAATGTCTAAATTGTATCTATCGATAAAGTGACCGTTGGACAGACAGAGTGATATACAAGGTCCTGCAAGTTGATTAATCGTCTAATACTGTCAGAACTGTAGCAATCTGGGATAAAACCAGATCCATATTGATTATGCTTCCAATAAGTTTTGACAAACGATTTGATCTTTTGATCACAGTTGAGCAAAGAAAGAGGCCGATAACCAGAAAGCATCTTCTCCTTTTTTATATATGCAGGACACCATATTATGACCACCTCCTTGTTTCTACGCTCATTGTCCATTTTATCAGCTCCACTTACTATATAGGTGCACTTTGTAGTTCTACAGTTACAGACTGTAGTCCATCTGTTTCTCTGCATACTTTGTTAGCCCCCTTTTACCCTGTTCTTCAGTGGTCAGGACCCCCATGGACCCTCACAGAGCAGGTACTATTTGGGTGGTGCTGAGAATGATTATTCTCCATTAGTTTGCACTGAAGTTCCTGTAGTTAACTAATAATAAGCCCCAGACTGTTGTCAGAAGAAAACCTGGTCCAAAATGGTAACTTTACAGGAAAAGGAAAAAACCCACTGTACTTTTAATGCAAGACGTCTTTCCAAGTCATTCTGGGCCGTTACTTTTGGTCCATTCTTCATGAAATTTACACACAATGTAAAGATCAACAAGGCACTTTCAAATTATGTCAAAAACCGAAAAATGATGCGAGGTTTTCTTCCGACAGCAGCGCTTAGTATGTAAAGAGCCTGGGTTTTTAAGGGGTTTAAGTTTACACTCATCCTCTTTTGGAAACAGTGGTATGAGCTATGATACATAGTCGCAGGTTTACATCCCTTTTGGTACACTAACTGAATAAGTAAGTGCAGGGAAACTAGTTAAATGTGCAGGAGGGGGCTTTGAACACGAAAGGCTCCAAAGGCTCTTCTTATTTGTTCTTTAATGATCCACATTTAAGGGTTTTCTTTACTGGGACAAGTTAAAGAATCTCAGAATGTTTGTTCTATAAAGAGCCTTACAACAGAGACCGATGGAGTTCAGAAGAACGGGAAGGAATGAGCGAGATTGAAGGATGTAGTTAAGGCGGTAGTGTTTTAGGATGAAATGATGGAGGAAAAGAGAGATGGATAGAGTGATAAGTCATAAAAGAAATAGCTGCATTCAGAGGGAGCCATTAGGTGCTGAGCTCCTGCTCATAACAGCCTGCCACGTAAGCTATTAGACCAGTCTGAGTGTGGAATTGAGGAGACTGGGCTTGTCCTCTTCCAAAAGTCCAGTCGAGCCATTGGAGACAAGTGATGCTGGATGAAGTGATGGGAGACAAAACAGGGATATGCCGGCTGGTGGAGGAGGCCGGGCGCTGTCCTTCGCCTCAGGTGTGCCTCGCCGAATTTACGGCGTAAACAGCAGCCGCGCGGCGAGTTTGGGATTCCGCACTAATTCCCACAAAATGCTTTTTATTACGGCCCCTGCATTCCTGCCCAACGCAGACGAACCCTATATGGACCAGAATGGAGACCTGCGCCCTCCGGAATGCTCCGCCAACCGCCGACCTCAGGAGTGCATCCATGGGCCTACGCGTGCTGTTGGTTCTCTATGAGGTGGGGTTCATCAGCATCAGGCCGGAAGATCCATGTAGATTATTGATCTACGCTATCTGATTCAATTGATCAGCAAGTTCTCCAACTCTTCATTAGTTGGACCTGGTTGTTAGTTGGACCTGGCTCCTTTTACAGCTCCCATTCATATTGTAAATGCATCGCTTCACTGGTTAGCAGTCTTCAAAGGTCCAGGTCAGATCCTAACTCATTCTTACCACAGCATAATTCTGTTTAAGCAATAATTAGCATCAAGAAAGTCTTTAATTGGTTGATTTACATGTTGCTGATTGGTCCCCATGCCCAACATTTGGAGATACGATTTAGTGGCTAGTGCCTTACTGCGCCCTTGGTGGGTACACATTTCTCATGTTCTCAAACAGGATAATCTGATTTTGTTTGTTTGTTTGTTTGTTTGTTTGTTTGTTTTGTGAGGGGGCAGTCATGGGCTGGAGGTTAGGGAACCAGCCTTGTGACTGGAAGGTTGCCAGTTCGATCCCCTGAGCTGAGAGTACGTGACTGAAGCACCCTTGAGCAAGGCACCTAACCCCCAACCTGCTCCCCGGGCGCTGCGGATAGGGCTGCCCACTGCTCTGGGCAAGTGTGCTCACTGCCCCCTAGTGTGTGTGTGTGGTGTTTCACTGAACAGATAGGTTAAAATGCAGAGGTGAAATTTCCCAGTTGTGGGACTATTTAAGGGTCACTTAATCTTAGGGTCCTTTTTGAGTACACCTGGCTCAGATCACCTTTAGGGACCACTGTTCTATTTTAAAACATTCGGTTATGAAAAGGTACAAATATGGTCCAATAATTGGACCTTACAACCACAGTTGTACCTTTGGGGGTACATTTACATTGTTTGTACCTTATTGAATGAAAAGTGTACCTGCACAGAACCTTTATTTCTAACAGTGTAGCTTGGCACTGTTTGAAGCCATCAATGCCAAGCGCAACCATACTGACTCGTCTTTCTGTAAAAGGCTGCATGCAAGTTTACTCACAAGACTTCAACGTTTAATGAAAGGAAAAGCTTTCCCATGCTAAGTTACTTTAGCTATTTCTTTTTTGGCACAGCAGTGTGCTAACAACAGTGCCACGCCAGGCTGAAGATAGGTCATGTTCTCTTTGAGCCACAGGATTCTTCATCCTTAAAAACGAATCAAGAGTTCGTACATACTGAAAGCCATTTTTTGGAAGCCAGCTGTGGCTTTAGAGTGGTGAGCCAAACTTAAGACCTGGAGGACAGTAGAACTGCACTAACACATTTGCCTCAACTTGGACCTGCTGCCAGAATTGGAAAACGCCATACTGCCATGGACCTGCACTCTTAGAAATGATGGTTCTTAAGTGTTCTGTAAATAGAACCATTTCATCCTTAAATAGTTCTTGGCATGGAGATTGATGGAGAATGTGTTGTATATGATTCTATATAGAACCTTTTTAAAAAGGGTTCTTTTTTGGTGATACTATAGAACATTTGACCATGCAAAGAACCATTTAAGCATGAAATGGTTCTATATAGAATTCATAGTTCCCTTTACTAAGGAACCCTTAAAGAACCATCTTTTTTAAGAGTGTACAAGATACGGCATCTGATGAGAGCCACAAACTCCAGCAGCACTGCTGTGTCTGATCCACTCAGACCAGCACAACACACACTAAGACACCACCACCACATCAGTGTTACTGCAGCGCTGAGAATGATCCACCACCCAAATAGTACCTGCTCTGTGAGGGTCCATGGGGGTCCTGACCACTGAAGAACAGGGTAAAAGGGGGCTAACAAAGTATGCAGAGAAACAGATGAACTACAGTCTGTAACTGTAGAACTACAAAGTGCACCTATATAGCAAGTGGAGCTGATAAAATGGACAATGAGCGTAGAAACAAGGAGGTGGTCATAATGTTATGCCTGATTGGTGTCTGCATGAAGTGAGAAGATGGACGGACTGACAACAGAAAGATGAACAGACGCGGTGGGTACAGAGCGAAGAGGAAAGAGACGGAATAGTCATTCATCTTTTCTAAACCCTGCCATAGAGGGGGCAGGGGAAGAGGGTAGGAAAACATTCCTTCCGTGAGTTCCTGCAAGGAGAGAGGGATGAGGAGGAGGAGGAGTACAGTGAAAGATACAGCAATCCCTCTGGCATGCTCTTACACAGACACTGTGGAATCCGGGCCTGTCTGCAGGCAGAATGGCAGGAATCTGATATTAGTGTCACACAATGGAAAAACCACTCTCACCCTCACACTATAAAACACATGGTTAACATGCTGGGGAGGAGCCGGCTTACTACCCCGCCGACAGATTAGAGCGGTCTGGCAGGAGTTCCTCCTCTTATCTGACTCCACGGCGCAGGAATTGGACGTTTGCTTTCTGACACACTCCGAAAGTTTGTTAGTCCTCTTTTGGTCACTCGAGGTCACTTTTCCACCCGTTCCCTGATTCTGGACTGGATGAAAATAGCCCGATTTCAGGATTTGATCAGATCCAGGAGGTGTCTGAATTTTCCACAGAGACCATCAAATCTCTTTGTGTTCTTTATTTTCGTGCTCTGCTTTTTCCAGCAGAACTCAGATTAGGCCTCAGTAGGCCTCTGTTTGAAAGACAGATGGACCAAATGGGACAAAAATAGCTCATATCTATAATGGAAGTGTGTGGCAAATGGCCCGTTAATCTGTTTCGGCTGGGGCTGGAGAGAGTCTCCTGGATCAGATCCACCGGCAGGCTGGAGGCCAGAAGATCTGCTGCACCTCAGTAGATATACACAAAACCAAAGCCCTTAAATCCATTTAACTATGTTAAATGCTGTGAATACACTGATGTGTAGGCAGATACAACACGGCGACTTGATTAGTTTTACATATAAAAATACTTTGGTACATTTTCCAGAAAGCAGAGAAAGTGCAGTCGTCTTATTTCTTGAGGTTACTAAGGTGACTGGCTGAAGTTTCTAATATAAAACAGTTACAAAAGACTGGGGTTAAAGGTGGTGCTCCTCTTGTATCTGCAAACTATGACCTATTATCATTAGCCATGTTTACATGCAGCCTAATAATCCATTAATAATCCGACTAATAGCTCAATCGGAATAGAATACGTCCATGTATGCACTTCAATCAGAGTAGACTAGTCTGATTGAGGCCATTTGGAATACAGTTTCTATCCGACTGATCGAGGTGGGTAATCCTGTAAATAATCTGTTAAATAGAAGAATAATATCCGTGTAAACGCCTGTATCTGATTACGTTCCCTATCGGAAAGTTTAAGTACGTTCTGATCATGTTCGTCACGTCATAGTGAGAGTTTATACCGTTCAACATGGCGGGAGCAGAAACTGGTCTGCAGAGGAGACGAAGTTTATGCTCTGATCTTTAAAAGACGGCGGTGGGACGGACGTCCAGCTTATGTGTCTCAGAACACGACGTCTTCCTCTCGGCCTTCTTTAATAAGGACATGTGAAGGACGTTTTCCTGAGTCTGACATCATTTTAAAGTCATTAAAAGCAGAAGCACTGCTCACTGCTGCTCATCTTACTCTGACTGGACTCACGTGATGCTCGTTGTCATGGTAACATCTACACTAAGTGGTTCTCTATGCATGCACGTCATTTTGGATCTGATTACTTGTAGTGAGCATGTAAACAGAGATTTTCCATCAGATTGTTGAGTAGAGTGAGCATAAACACCTAAAACACTTAATCTGTAATTGGAATATATTCAATCAGATTGCATGTAAACACGGACACTTTGTGCCAAACGACTCTCTTAAAGAAGACATTTGCATCATGATTTCACACAAAGAGACCATCACCAGAGTTCAACAGCACGCTTTTCTACTGTGTTCTGCATACATGTTAGTGAGGAAACAGAATCGAGAGGTAAACTTAAGAGACACATTTCA
This sequence comes from Colossoma macropomum, assembly GCF_904425465.1. Classification (NCBI taxonomy): domain Eukaryota; kingdom Metazoa; phylum Chordata; class Actinopteri; order Characiformes; family Serrasalmidae; genus Colossoma; species Colossoma macropomum. Next base: position 3,643,860 of record NW_023496051.1, read on the forward strand.
CTTCAAGAGGTACATCAAGAAGCCACTAACTTTTTCTAGGCACCAATTAATCACTAATAATTAGTTTTACTTTACTTTAATAACACATTTATTAATTACTACATAGCTCTTGTGACAAGGTAAGGCTTTATGGCTTCATCAGACACATCAGCCTCCCATTACCAGCTGTTTCTTCTTCTTTTTTAACACAGGGTCCTTCTCAGTTTAACATGTAGTCTCTTTTGCAGCTAGGCAAAATGGTTCTTCAGACTGATAGAGAATGCTGTATATGGTTCTAAATAGAACCTTTTTGAAAATGGTTCTATATAGCACTAGAAAGGGTTATGCACAAAAATGTAAGACATTTGGGTTTTTTAATGCTTCAGTTTGTAACTTCAACTCAAAACTTATTTTTATTTTAGCTTTTAACTAAGAATTGTTTATCACTTGGAGTACACAGTTGAAAAAGATGGTTCTTCAAGGGTTCTTTAGTAGAAGAACAGTTCTACATAGAACCACAGATCTTTACATGGTGAAATGGTTCTTCAGATTTATGAAGAATGTTTTATATGGTTCTATATAGAAACTTTTTGAGAACAGTACCATATGGAACCATATACATCAATCTGAATGACCATTTCACCATACAGAGAACCATTTAAGCAATGAAATGGTTCTATATATACACTTAATAATGGTTCTAAATAGCACCAGAAAGAGTTATTCTACTGTTACAAGCTTGACATTATGACAATACTAAAACCCTTTTTGGTGCTATACAGAACCAAATTGCTGCTGTTGAAAGAAAACCTCATATCTTTTGTTGTTTTTCAGTTTTTGACATAATTTGAAAATACCTGTTGCTGTTTACATTGTGTGTGAATTTCATGAAGAATGGACCAAAAGAAACAGCCCAAAATGACTTGGAAATAAGTCTGGTTCCATTGACTTACATTAAAAGTAAAGTAGGTTTTTTCCTTCTCCTGTAAAGTTACCATTTTGGAGATACAAGGTTTTCTTGTGACAACAGTGATATGCAACATTAATCTGAAGAACTATTTCACCTTGCAAAGAACCATTTAAGCACTGAAATGGTTTCATATAGAACTCATCATTCTAATGAGAACCCTTGCCTTTACTAAAGAACCATCTTTTTTAAGTGTATATTTAGGAAAATTACTGTTCATTTCATCCAGTAACCATCTTTGTTTCTTTGAGTTTTTGAGCCAGTATGTTTTCTTTTTTTATCTTAAGATATCTGTGTCCATACGGAAAACTCTGTGCTCCTTGAAAGTATCACTTCTAAGAGGAAAGTGTTGATTATATTCACAAAATGTCGATATTAATGAGTAATTAAATGTATGACAGTGTTGCTTGATGTTCAGCTGTGTTACGTGCCATTTCAGAAAAACTTCTCTGAGCAAACAAGTTAATAAATAAATAAATAGCCAGGTTAAGTCTTAAAGGTAAGGTACTTGGAACACAGGATTGGCTTCTACCTTCATTCCACTCCAGCTTCAAAATACCATTCTACCCTCCCCAAACAAGTATTAAAACCTTCTTCACTTTCCTCCAGTTTTACCCTTTCCAGAACCACTTTGCTTTCCTTAAAGTAAAAGCCATCTGCACCACCTGCCTCGTCTGACTTGTTTTCCTCGCTCACTGACAAGACTATGCAATCTTTGGTGCTCTCATTGCTTTGTCTAGAAGGAATTAGCAGATCTAATACTGTTATGAATATACCAGTTCATCCAGTATCCTGGTTGAAATTCTTTTAAAAGTATTAGTTCATTATTAGTCATTACCATTATACTGGCTTTCAAATGCCGATAACGCTTCGTACAAACAGTGCAAAACTTGCTGATTACCTCACCTCCTGTGTAGTGAGCTGCAGCCTGAGGTCAGTTAGTCCAGTCTGTTGTAAAAGCAGCAGATATCAGATTATAATGAGTTAAAGAGTTAAAGAGGGGGAAAGAGAATAGAAGGCAAAGCCAGTCTCTTGGGGTTTTCTGAGTTATTAGGTTAGCATGGAGATTAGCTGGATTACTATACAGGCCTATGGTGCTCCTCACCAAGCCAGCTGCTTTAGGCATTGCCATGGGCTCGGCCTACAAACTGAGAGGCTCCACAGCTTCTCAACTAAAACTGATAGTGCGAACAGCTTGTATTATTTACGAAATTCCAGCAGCGTCTGACGCTCGTAGATTAAGACGCATATATGAGACAGATGACTTTCAGACGTAAAACTACATTCAGTACCATTTTTGTCAGCTCAGAGTCGCTGTGGGCTTTACATACACTCACCTTTATCTTGTTAAGGTTAGAAAACATTACTGAATCTGTCTATTGTCCATTTCTGTTTTTACTATTTCACCCAATAAAAATGTTAGATTTACCTAAGCTGTTAAATATGGTTCTTATTAAAAGTGAAGGGACATCCAGAATAATACGCCATTGTTCATCTACAAAAAAAAGTCTACTTAAGCATCCAAAATAGTTGTATTTGAAGAAATATACATAAATACATTACACCGTGATACATACCGAAACAGTAATCTGAATTACAATTTTTGCCCACTACTAATTATGAACAGTATCAATTGTACGTGTCAAGTCCTGGAGGGCTGCTGCATTGTAGGGCTAAGTAACCCTCCAGAACTGACACCTTGGTTAAGTCTTAGGCCCAATTCCATTTCTTCTTTTCACCCTAACCCCTTGGAACTGAGTTACGGGGTAGTGGTTGAAATCTTCCTCTATGAAATGGGACCCTCAAATTAAAAGAGCATCACTTCATTAACAGCTACTAGCGCTGCTCTGTAGGCGACCCTGCCAGTCTGCAGTGACAGCAGAGGAGGGTAAAGTTCAGCTCCTCACTGCTGGGCTTTAGTTACATTAGGACATCATATGACTTCAAAGTTAAATTATTTATTATCACCACCCCTGATTCTTCAGTGATATGAAGCTGAAGTCCGATATTCACCAGCTTCTCGTTCTAATTTGTCCGTTGCACCTTAAATGGTGCCGCTGTTACATTCTGGGGCTTCAGGAGTCAGAACTAACGTACTGCACCATTTAAGGTGGAACAGGAAAGTTAGCTAGCTACCGGGACGTTAGCATACTATTAGCTATTTTTATTGCTTGTTATGAAGAAAACGACCATAATACACTGAAATGACATTAAACTAAGATAATATAGTGGTTATCTTAATTTTTGACAGAGAAAATTCTCACATTTGTGGGTTTCTCTGGTCTCTTGTTCAGCCATCTTGCTAATTTTTCTTTTTTTTCTCATATCACTCTGTTTGGAGTCTCTGAAAAACCTCCGTTTGGAGGGCCATGTAGCCCCAAAACTTCGCCCTACCCCTCTATCTCAACAAGAATTGGGACACCCTACCCCTAGACGTGAACGCACAAAACAGAGGGCTAAGGGCTAAGTGGTAGGGGCGGGGGGTGAAATGGGATTGGGCCTTAATGTCACAGCACTTTTGGGGAACCTCAGCACCAACCTCAGACAACACAAGTGAGCAGTGAACCAGCATCAGTCCAGCAGCAGTGGAAAGAGCTACGACTCCAATCCTGCAGGTGACGGATGGCTTTCAGGCGGTAAATACAGACAGACGTTGAGTTGTGTTTGGAAGTTTCCCTGTAAAGCACATGGTTTTACAGCCCCCCCGTCAGTCTTAAGCCGCATGCCGAATCGCCCAGAAGCCTTTTCCATTGATCCTGTGTTACTTTAATGTGGATGATGAATATCCAGGGTGAAAACCCAAAGCCCATTTAATCCAGCACCAGTTTTCTTGCAGCTCTCCCAGCCTCTGACTGCGATGTTGAGTCATGCTGGCCTTCACTGATTCAGAGCTATTGGGCTAATTAACATTCCAAATTGAATTGTAAGATAAAGCTCTGGTTTAAAAAACGTAAGATATTCTGTTTTTTAATGCTTCAACTCAAAACCTATTTTTATTTTAGCTTTTAACTAAGAATTGTTTATTACTTGGAGTACACAGTTAAAAAAGATGGTTCTGCAAGGGTTCTTTAGTAGAGGCAACAGTTCTACATAGAACCATCTTTACATGGTGAAATGGTTCTTCAGATTTATGGAGAATGTTGTATATGGTTTTAATAGAGCCTTTTTGAAGATAGTACCATTTGGAACCATATTCATCAATCTGAAGGACCATTTCACCATACAAAGAACCATTTAAGCAACTACATGGTTCTCTACTCAGCAGCACTGCTGTGTCTGATCCACTCAGACCAGCACAACACACGCTAACACACCACCACCATGTCAGTGTTACTGCAGTGCTGAGAATGATCCACCACCCAAATAGTACCTGCTCTGTGAGGGTCCATGGGGTTCCTGACCACTGAAGAACAGGGTAAAAGGGGGCTACTTAAATGTCAGCGTTCAGTCAGGCAAATACTAAACAAGGATATGTCTATGGAATGATAGTAGGGAGGAAGCTGCTACGCTCCAAGAAGAACATCGCTGCCTGTTTAAAGACCACCTGGATGAGCCAGAAGACTACTGAAGGAATGTTACGTGAACTGATAAGGCAGAAATAGAGCATTATGGCTTAAATGAGAAACGTTATGTAGCTCCTAAGACCATCTGAATGAGCCAGAAGCCTACTGAAGGAATTTTATGTAAACAGATGAGGCAAAAACAGAGAGATGTTACGTTTGGCGAAACCTGAACACTGCATTCCAGCGTAAGAACCTCATCCCAGTGGTGGCGCGATCATGTTTAGGGGCTGTTTTGCTGCCAGGACAGCTTGCTATCATTTGATGGCATTATGAATTATGATTTGTATCAGGAGAATGTCAGGACATCCATCTTGAGAACTCAAACAGAAGTAGTTCATGCAAGAAAGCCCACCAGCATCACTGAGATGAAGCGCTTCTCTCTGGACGAATGGGTCAATCATTGCAGCTCAAGACTATCACTTTTGCCTACAAAGACAATTAATGTCGGATCGCTGCTGCTGGAGTTTTTAAACACTGTGTCCACTCACTGTCCACTCTATTAGACACTCCTACCTTGTCAGTCCACCTTGTAGATGTAAAGTCAGAGACGATAGCTCATCTGCTGCTGCACAGTTTGTATCGGTCATTCTCTAGTCCTTCATCAGTGGTCACAAGACGCTGCCCACAGGACGCTGTTGGCTGGATATTTTTGGTTGGTGGACTATTCTCAGTCCAGCAGTGACACTGAGGTGTTTAAAAACTCCAGCAGCACTGCTGTGTCTGATCCACTCAGACCAGCGCAACACACACTAACACACCACCACCACGTCAGTGTTACTGCAGTGCTGAGAATGATCCACCACCCAAATAGTACCTGCTCTGTGAGGGTTCATGGGGGTCCTGATCACTGAAGAACAGGGTAAAAGGGGACTAACAAAGTATGCAGAGAAACAGATGGACTACAGTCTGTAACTGTAGAGCTACAAAGTGCACCTATATAGTAAGTGGAGCTGATAAAATGGACAATGAGTGTAGAAACAAGGAGGTGGTCATTATGTTATGCCTGATCGGTGTAAATCCACAAGAGGAGTGGAAAGAATGGAGCTTAGTATAGAAAACCAAACCAAAAGTTTGTCAATTGGTGGAAATGGAGGGTTAATACTTCTAATACTTCTGGGCCTCATTCACCAACTGAAGAAATTTCCTCTTAAAACTTACAGTTTTCATTAAGGTTCTAACGTTCACCAGTGTTTTCTTATTTGGGCTTTGTTCTTAGGTAATAACAGAATCTACACACACTCAAGAGCTCCAAGTTGCGAGCAATCTTCTTAGGACCTTTCTCCCATCCAAAATGCCACATCCACGTATGCAATATTTTTCAAATTGAACATCTTTTATTGCAGATGATCTCCAGAGGCCAAGTGCCTCCACTGGTAAATAAGTGTTCACTTGTGTTGGTTCTGGCAGTTTGCGGTCAGTATCTAAGTGCCCTAAAGAATTTTTTACGGTCATACCCACAATAATCCTCACAAAACTGAGAAGAAGTAGAATAAGAGTACAAAAAATGGCCCATTTTCACTCCCTTCAACACTCTTTCCCTGAGCATAACCTTATAAAGCGCAGGGGAACGTATGACCGCACTGCAATCCCTCTGCCAGTCAGACACATTCCATGATTCCTTCGGCATTAGCTATTTAAGGAATGTTGATAGCAAAAAAAATAAATAAATAAAACACATTTCTGATAAAATCCCCAAAATTTATGCTCGGATTTCAGAAGACAGTCATCGTTCTTGGAATTTTCGGAAAGATGTCTGCCACAGGCTACTTTGTTCTGTTTTAATTATGGTCCTTCTGAGCATCCCGCCTTCACATGTTTAACCCGTCCGCTTTCACTCATTCGCGATTTCTGTCTCCATGCTGTTACGAGAGCGTCCATGTCAAACGTGAGCGATGCACACTTGACCATCACTCAAGCGGGAGGTTAACCCTTCCGTTCAGAGTGTGGGTATGTGACTGGTTAACGGATGACGGCTCTAGATCATGGATGTCTTCTCCAGCCGCCATGCAAGCAGCTTTAAATGATTTACCCTCGCTTCCCATACGCTCTAAGTCCTGTGTTGGAAAAACACCTGCCACTGTCCAAAAATGGTATTTATGCCATTTTAATGTACATTTTTCTGAGATCAAACCGGCCTTTGGCTCCAGAGCCGTTCGCCGACCCGGGCACAGGTGAGAGGGGTGGCAAGGGAAGGAGGGGCAAAGGCAAACCCCCTTCCCCGCGCCTCCTCGGACAACTATATATGAACCAGTCTCCGGTACGCCTCAGCATCGTCGACCGACTCGCCCTGATTGCTACAGAGGGAAGAAACACAGAGAAGGAGATAAAAGAGGAAAATGTGGTCTCTTCTTAAGCTCACCATGCTGTTGTTCTGCGTTCGAGTGGGAGAGGGACACTGGCTGCGGACGCTACTGGGTAAGCCTGAGGGTCATGACCTTTAAAAGCAGTTGGGAGCAGAGAAATTTGTTCGAACTTTAGTACAAACCTGAAACCTGGTAATTCATAATTCAATTGTATTCCTTTACTAATCCCCAACTGATATCTGTGATTTTTTAGATAAGACATGAATTGAGGATATATATATACTATATATATAATACTTTTAGAGAGCACTGAAGTAAAATGTGTAACAAAAGACTGGATTTTGCTTTGGAATAATATACCAAATACTGACCAGTTAAAATTTCGTCACTGTTCAAAGGAAAACAAGCGTCTCCAAAACGGTAACTTTACAGAAAAGCACAAAAATGCCCTTAACTTTTAATGTAAGTTAATGTAAAGAGATCTTATTCTAAGTGATTTGGGGGCATTTTTATTGGTCCATTCATCATGAAATTCTCACACAGTGTAAAAGAGAACCGCCACATTCAAATGACGTAGAAAAATAAAAAATGGAGATGCATGTTTTTCTTTGGACGGTGACGATATGCTTCGATTAGCTTCGCTACCGAACCTACATAATTACACAATACTGGGGGGACAATTTCAACAGAACTTCCTTTACAACCACTCTTGAACTCCTAATTCATGGCCCTGCCTTTGTCTTCCAGAGTCAGGTGACCAAAGACCTGGGCTCCCCGAGGAGCCAAGGAAAGGAGGAGAGGGGGGGAAGCAAGAGGAAGGCGTGGTCCGGCCACGGCGCAGTGCCGAGGGACCGTGCGGCCTGCATTCCATCCTGCTGCAGGTGCGAGACCTAGGACTGGGCTATGACTCCGATGAGGTGGTGCTGTTCAAATACTGCAGCGGCTTCTGCCCCCGGCTGACCTCCAACCACGACCTCACGCTGGCCAACCTGCAGCAGAGCGGCGCCCTGCCGCACGCCGCCACGCCGGGGCATCATGCGCCCTGCTGCCGGCCCACGCGCCACGAGGACATGGCTTTCCTTGACAACGCTCATCGCTGGCACAAAGTGGAGAAGCTCTCGGCCTCCGCCTGCACCTGCATGGGCTAGCAGGCTGGAGACCCCCATGGAGACAAGGAGAGTTGACATTTTTCACAAACTGGCTCAGGCTGTACATAATGTAGAGAAAAAGACTTTATGTTTATGGGCGACTGGTCATTTAATGCTGTTTATCAAAACTTGGTGATTGTATTTGTTAAAGCGATGCTTGGGCCAAAAAACTGATTTTCATAATATTGAGGTGCGTATATGATGATTTAGGCATGCAGTTTAGTGGCTATAAGCTGCCTTTACTTATTAGCTACACTTATAGCTCCAGAGCAAAGCGAAATCAGCCAATTCCGGACACCAAACTACATTTAAACTGCCTCAATTAGATTTTTGGCCAAACCATCCTCTAAACTCTGACCTGGTTTCTTTTTGCTAGTGTTGCTTTTGGCGACTTCAGAACAGTCTAAGCCGATTCATTCAGCTTCGGGACGCGATTACTGTACGAAACGTTTGCGTGGCTGATGGGACTCTGCCAGAAATGCTGACCACCCTGCTGGCTTCGAGGCAACAAGGAGCATTCCCATTTCACAGACTTGCTCAGGCTGTACATAAGTTAAAGAGACGTTTCATACCTATAAGCAACAAGTGTAACGTAACACCATGTATCAATACGAGGCTGTCGTGTTTGTTGCTTTAGTCCCGGTTTCCTTTGCTACTGTTGTTGTTAATGACATCAGCTTTGGTTTGGAATCGTGACAGCCCGAACTGAAGTACGAATGTATTTATGTATAATAAATTATTTATTTATTTTTTAAACTTTTTTTTGGTTTTTAATTTATTGCTACTCTTTTCGTTCCTCTACGCTGTGTACATGATGTGTGCACAATTCCAATTAAAACATCCATAAAAATGATACGACTAGAATAATTTTTGTGGTGAATAAGGGATTCATTCAGTCTTTACTTCAGCTGGACTTGGACACATACTATAAAAGCACAACGAGTATCAGAAACGGCTCAGATTTCAAATTAAAAGCACTACTTTTAATCAGGCCAACTTAACCTTACGTCAGTCTAAAGACATAAAAAGAGCCCTGTAAGTCTGCTTGAACGCATTTATTCAGTCAGCGAAGTACAAAAGACAGCATAACAAAAATAAAATGAAACAGTTTCTGCTGGAATGAGTCCGGCTCATATAAAGACTTTCACCTGTCACTACTCAGCAATGACACTGTCCGCCTCTGTGTCCTCTGGCTCTGTCCCCCAAACCTGCACACGCCCCTCCATGGCTGTCAGTAGGCAGGGCTCTGTTGGGTGGAAGGACAGAGACTGGACGACGGCCTTCCCAACAGGCAGCTTCAGCGTGAGTGAGCCCTAGAGACAGAAAGGGAAAGATGACTGGGACAATCAGAAATGACTGGAACTGACTTTTGCAGTAAAAGTGGTACAGCATGATTCAACATTAGAAGCATTTATTCTGAAAAGACTATTCTGGGTAGTAAACGGGTACTAATGCATCATATGTGTATCCGTCACCAACACACCTCCACGAGATCCCAGCAGTAGACGTGGCCGTCCTCCGAGCAGCACAACACATGAGTGTCTTTGTTGGACAGACAACAGTCCAGCTTATAGTCTTTGTTCTGGTGCCCAGTATACCTGCACAGGGGTAACGAACAAACAGCAAGCAAATGAAACCGGTCAGCTGCAAATGTAACGTTAAGGAACATATCGCTGTTGGAAGAAAACCTCGTATCTCCAAAATGGTAACTTTACAGGAGAAGGAAAAAACACACTTTACTTTTAATGTAAGTCAATGGAACCAGACGTCTTTCCAAGCCATTTTGGGCTGTTTCTTTTGGTCCATTCATCATGAAATTTACACACAATGTAAAGAGCAACAGGCATTTTCAAATGATGTCAAAAACTGAAAAACGACAAAACTGGAGATACGAGGTTTTCGTCCGACAGCAGGGATATGTACGTCTTTGTCGGTGATTTGCTGACTCACTCTCCCAACATTTCTCCTGTGCTTTTGTCCAGCAGACGCACGGCTGAATCCAGACTGGAGCTCAAGGTACACTGGCCATCCTGACTGAAACACACACACGTGATCGGACCTGCATTGCATCACACACAGACACACATGCCCTCGAGTTAAAGACGATCCAAATCTGCTGTGAACAGTAACGCTGCGTTTACATGTTGGCGTTGAAAAAACTGCCGTTCTGTGCAGCCAAGAAAACACTGACATGCTGTCAAAATAGATGATTACCAGGTGATTATTTGGGGCCGAGTAAGGTCAGAAGTGTTTTTTTGTATTTCTGTAATAATACTGTGTAAGCTTGGTAGAGCTGGGCGATAGGGACAAAAATGTTATCACGATAAAAAATTTCATATCGGTCGATATCGATACATCGTAATGAATGTCAAATCATCATTTCTTTGAAGTTTGAAGGCTGATTTTTGCTCCTGGGTGGGTTATTTCTGTTTTAAACTCTCCTTTATGGTCAGAACACAACAAACACTCACCAAACAGTGGAACATTTCACAAGTCTGTCATGGGAAGTTTTGGGTCAGCTGGAAAAGCACGAACGCAATTTTTGTAATAATTTAAGAAAGAAAACACATTATTTTAGCAGTCTGGTGGCGAGTGCTGGGCTATCTGGTTACAAGTGCCAAAATGTTTAGTTTGTCAACAACGTCAGCTTAATAGGAACAGAGACATTAGCTGGCTCGGTGGGTCAGTGATGGATCACACTGCCTTACTGCCATCACTCCACCACATCCACGTCAGAGCGGATCACAGTATTCAGACTCCAGCTAGCAGATCTGGATTTCTCTATTCTAGCGCAGTAGTTTTGAGGGGTGAACCGCAGTATATCAGTATATCTGACGCTCGTGTGTAAAAGCATTAACTGCAGTGTGAATCTCACACCAGACAAACTGAGACCTCCTTTTAGCTACATTTAAACTGAATTTAGTTTTAGCTGAATTTAGCTTTTGTGTCTTGTTTGATCTACAGTAACATCAGTTCGCTGTGCTGTGTGAGTGACGGAGCGCTGCTTCAAGTTAGCCAGCTGCTAAAACCAGCTAGCCTGGGAAGCTAGCGTTCTCTGACTATCCAAATCCACACAGACATACAGCATCTTCAGTTTACTTTCGTTTAAATCAGGGCTGTAACTCACATGAACCACTTCTTTCCTTCACTTTATTGCTTGGGAAGCACTAATACTAAAATATGACTGAGCGCTGTAACAGTGCTGTAGCTGAGAGGAGCAGATGTGATTTAACGCTGCTAAAGCTGGTTAGGATGTTAGAAAAGAGGTGAGTTCACTGTAGGTCAGTACAGTTACGCCACTGACCTCGTCACTCACACTCGGTCACAGGAGAGCAGATCGCCGGTCGCTCCACTCAAACAGGGAATGTATAACTCCACATTTCAGACGTTGCTAAAGTGTATTTGGTGACTCATTTTGCTTGTCACCTCCTCCCTCTCTAATCATGTCGAAAACCTCAGACGTGTGCCCTCTTGTGGCAACAGCAGAGTAGTGTCGCTTTCCTTGCAGTAGAAAACGCCACCAGGGCTGTCGCTAAACGTGGTAGTGTGAGAGGGATCTTACACTGAAAATTTATTGAACATTTCTTATAGTTCAATTGAGGAAAGTTATATTGTGATAATTATCGTTATCGTTTTATTGCCCAGCTCTAGAAAAAATCTGGTTTATTCCAGGTTGGGAAAATCAAACTCTTGAAGTTATGTTCAATGGTGGCAGCAGACTTTTCTAATGCTGCTCCTTTGAAAACAATGGAATATTTGGTTTGCCATCAACTGCCTACTGTCCACATGTAAACGCAGCATAAGGCATCGATGTTTGAAGTCAGAAGCAACAGAAACACTCACTACTGACGAAGTCGACATGCAGCTGACCCATTCGCAGGTCATAGCGCCTGAGTCGGCCATCTACAGACCTGACAAACACAAAAAACAGTGACTTTTCATTCCACACTAGTGTCATTTTCCAATGAACGCAAGTCTACGTGGATCGTTCAAAGTCAGAGTTGACTATTTTTTGGACTTTAGACTAGAATCCTTTTACTTTAAATGACACTGTACCTTAATTAAGTTTATTGTATTAAAATAATCATTTTGTCATTACCGAAACAATCATAACACTACTGAAACTTTACTAAATGTTTCAGTAGTGACAGTTTTAGCTATAATTTTTTATTTCTGTGAGCAGAAATAAGAAATGATAGGCGGTACATGACAAGCAAACACAGGTTTGAACAGTTATATACACATAAAGTCATAATATTTTACACTAAAGCACACAAATGTTGAAAATGTGTGTTTCGGTAGTGACAATTCTTAATGTTACATACTGATTTTCAGTATGCACTTTTACTCTAAAGTGCAGGGGCGTGGCTAAAATAAGGCTCCGCCTATGGACAAAAAGTCTGTTTCTGTAGTGACATGAAAATGTGTGACAGCATTTTCTGAATATTTGTTTTTAGTTAAAAATTAAATCATGAATCTAAATCTTTCTAATTCACTTCAAACAATCAGAAAGATTAAAAAATTGAATGTTTTTATTAAAGTTTACTTACAAAAGCCAATTAACTGGGCTGTAAGTTTTTATTTGCTTAGAAAATCACTAATACTCATTGATCTTATTTCTCACCCGGTCAGCAGCTCGTGCTCTGCCACCTTCAGACTGCTGACGCCATCTCGCGCCTCATCGAGAACCTGAATGGGCTCCATCCTCCTAGATCGAGTGTCCCAGCAACGCACTGTGCCATCTATAGAGCCTGGAAGATACAAGTCAAACCAGTAACACAGGCAAAGAACTGCTGCATGTCTACATGTGGAAATGAGTGAGTAGGACTAGTTTACTGCTGTTACACTGACGTCTGAGTAGACTCACCCGACAGCATCACAGTGGCTTCTTCATTAAACCGCACACAGTTCACTCTCTGCATCACAAAGACAAGTGCAATGTGAATACGAGAGACCACAGACACCAAAACCTAGACGTCCCACTAACCAGTAGAAGTCTAGAGTTATTACTGTCGTTTTCATATACATTTGATTTATACTGCAAACACTGCACAACATTCTGACCACCTCCCTGTTTCTACACTCATTGTCCATTTTATCAGCTCCACTTACTATATAGGTGCACTTTGTAGTTCTACAGTTACAGACTGTAGTCCATCTGTTTCTCTGATACTTTGTTAGCCCCCTTTTACCCTGTTCTTCAGTGGTCAGGACCCCCATGGACCCTCACAGAGCAGGTACTATTTGGGTGGTGGATCATTCTCAGCACTGCAGTAACACTGACGTGGTGGTGGTGTGTTAGTGTGTGTTGCGCTGGTCTGAGTGGATCAGACACAGCAGTGCTGCTGGAATTTTTAAACACCTCATTGTCACTGCTGGACTGAGAATAGTCCACCAACCAAAAATATCCAGCCAGCAGTGTCCTGTGACCACTGATGAACGACTAGAGGATGACCAACACAAACTGTGCAGCAGCAGATGAGCTGTCGTCTCTGACTTTACATCTACAAGGTGGACTGACAAGGTAGGAGTGTCTAATAGAGTGGACAGTGAGTGGACACAGTGTTTAAAATCTTGTAGTAACTTGTGTTTTTAATGTTAATTCAGCCTTACTTCAGGTCTACTGTACAGTCTATTGTATTGTCCAGCTTAATATTACTACGTAACCCCTGAGAAGTTGATCTAGCCTATCAAAATATCCTACTCATTCTTTTAATACTGGTAACATTTTCTGATATGGAGATTTAGATGAGATTTAGATTTTGTTGAAGTCGGCTTCTTATTTGCCAGCTTCTTGTTTGAATTTTCCCATTCCACCTTAAATGGTGCAGTACTTACAGTCTGGCTACGGTGTTGTAATAATACCTGCCGCACAATTTAAGGTGGAATGGGAAAATTCAAACAAGAAGCTGGCTAATTTGAAGCTGACTTCAGCTTTGTGTGATTCAGGGCTATTAAAATGTCTTATCTATGGTTTTACATAATGCTCTACCTATATTTATACCCAACGGTAGGGCGTTTCAACAAGGCAGCACAATGTAATGGAATAAGACTCCTCAGATATTACTCAGCTACTCAGATTATACGCATATGGTGGTGTGTTTTTCATACTATGACAGTTTTCCTAAAATTAGCTATCACAATACATACTGCTTGGAGTATCACAATGTATTGCAATGTATTGAATCGTAATCTCTGTATCGTGATACAAATCACATCGGCAGTTTCTTGCCAATACGCAGCCCTACCCTCTACTCTGACCAGTTTCACTGTACCTACCCCTGCGTGTCCTCGGAGTTTGCGTGTGACCTGCCCGGTTGCAACATCCCACAGGATCACCGTCTTGTCCGAACTGCACGAACACAGCTGGCTGTTATCATAAGAGCTGCAAGAATGGAAAAAATATTTAACACAGATCCCACAATTAAATTTTTAAAGCTTTTGCATAATTAAATCATTAAGATGTAAACAGAGTCATTTAGAGTGTTTCCTCCATTCTAGAGAAACTAACAGACTCAGAATTATTCACACCGGTGATACAAACCAAACGTCTAAAGCGCTCATGTGTCTAAAAGCTACCTTAGTTAAGAACATGACTGACACCTGTCGCCTGAGACATTGTTTTTCAATAGCTTTCAGATACGCTTTTGGCCTAAAACATATTTTAACTCAAATGCTGGGTGGTGAGGTACATGCAGAGTCCCGGAAGTAAAAATAGATCTCAAAAAATAAGTTTTCAGATTTACCACTATTTTACCATTATCAGCATCACATATAAAAACCGTGTTCACTGGTCATTAATAGTAAATAAAATGTTATATGCCATGCAGCTTGTTGTTTATCGGTGCTTCCTATGTGCTATAGCTGCACTGTACTATCTGCTACCCAGCACCAGAGACCCTCTGGTGGTGCGGCTGTACTTGTGTTGTGGATATTGGGAATCCTGGTTCCTATCACCACCACTGTAAAGACATCTGAGTCAGTAAGTTTCTCTACAATGAACCATTTCACACCAAACCACTCTGAATGACTTTGTTTACATCTCAGTGATTGAATTATGGAGAAATCTAGAAACATTGGTGTAACTTCCCCATATGTAGGCCCCACTTCAGAACTGCATACAGTAGCAGTAGTTATCTGCATAATAATAAGCCTAACGTGTCAGATAGACATGATCTGAACCCTTAAAGCACGCACCCATCAACGTCCAGCACCTCGTAGCCATGTCCAGTGTAGGTCTTTAACAGTGCACCCCTACTCACACTCCACAGCTTCAGGCTTTTGTCGCTTCCACAGGTCAACAGATAGTTGCCATCAGCTGAAAAAGAACCCAAAGCAGGTTTGGTTAGAACATTCAGCTGTAAGGCGTGTTCTGTACAGCAGGGCTGCTCGACTTAAAGTTAATTCCACCCCCAACTTAACACGTCTCCATATATTGGACTTGAGTAGTAACTGTCAAATTCTTGTACTGACAGATGCAACTGCTTAGCAACCACCTAAGTCACCACTGCAACTACCTAGCAACTGCTTAGCAACCACCTAGGACACCTTAGCAACTGCCTGGCAAATTCTTAGCCACCACCAAGGACACCATAGCAACCACCGAGCAACTGTTCAGCAACCACCGAGGGCACCATTGCAACTGCCAAGCAATTGCTTAGCAACCACTAAAGACACTATAGCAACTGCCAAGCAACGGCTTAGCAACCACCTAGGGCACCATTGCAACTGCAGAGCAACTGCATAGCAACCACCTAGGACACCACAGCAACTATCTAGGACACCATAGCAACCACCAAGGACACCATAGCAACCGCCGAGCAACTGTTCAGCAACCACCGAGGGCACCATTGCAACCGCCGAGCAATTGCTTAGCAACCACTAAAGACACTATAGCAACTGCCGAGCAACTGCTTAGCAACCACCTAGGGCACCATTGCAACTGCAGAGCAACTGCTTAGCAACCACCTAGGGCACCATTGCAACCGCCTAGCAACTGCATAGCAACCACCTATGACATCATAGCAACCACCTAACAACTGCTCAGCAACCACCTAGGGCACCATTGCAAACGCGAAGCACCTGCTTAGCAACCACCTAGAGCACCACTGCAACCTCCAAGCAACTGCTTAGCAACCAGCAAGGACACTGTAGCAACCGCCTAGCAACTGCTTAGCAACCACCTAGCAACTGTTTAGCAACCACCTAGGACACCATAGCAACCCCCTAGCAACCACCTAGGACACCATAGCAACCACCTAGGAAAAAGCACTGCTCTGCATTTCTCTGTTTACCCCTCAGTGTTGACTTGTTCTACAGTCAGTTTCAGTGAAGTAACTTTTACTTAAAGAATGTTTTAAACTTCTCTCCCCATCACTGATCAGGTGGAACAGGGGTACATGTGATATATATATATTTATATATTATATATATATATATATTCACTTATCATCTAAGCAGGAGTGACTTCGTCGATGAGTGAGTGAGTGATGACTGTATGAGCCTCTTTACAGCAAAGAGAGATCAGTCATTACACTTTATTTGCATAATTATTTATAGCAGTACCAGTGAAACTTTCTCCTCCAACACACCCACTTTTAGACATACACACACTGACCATACTGAAGCTGGCCAGGAGATGGGCATGAAAAAAAAACATAAAATTAATAATGAAATCTAATAACAAGAACTGGTTTATATATATATTTTTTTGCTTTATTAAATGTTTAAGTATCGCTGACTGAAAAGTTCTACTGCTCAAAAAGTTGGCATTTAAATAAAAATCTAAGTTGTACTTTAATCATGAGACTGCAAACGTTACATAAACACCAGGACCCCCATGGACCCTCACAGAGCATGTACTATTTAGATGGTGGATCATTCTCAGCACTGCAGTAACACTGACGTGGTGGTGGTGTGTTAGTGTGTGTTGCGCTGGTACAAGCAGATCAGACACAGCAGTGCTGCTGGAGTTTTTAAACACTGTGTCCTCTCACTGTCCACTCTATTAGACACTCCTACCTTGTCAGTCCACCTTGTAGATGTAAAGTCAGCGACGATAGCTCATCACACTAACACACCAGCACCACGTCAGTGTTCCTGCAGTGCTGAGAATGATCCACCACCCAAATAGTACCTGCTCTGTGAGGGTCCATGGGGGTCCTGACCACTGAAGAACAGGGTAAAAGGGGGCTAAGAAAGTATGCAGAGAAACAGATGGACTACAGTCTGTAACTACTATTATTTTTGTTATTATTATTAGTTTTGAGTCCTCTAAAATGCTTTTAAGAGGCTCATACAGGAATGGATCAAGGTTGATTATAATACTGAAGGGGTAAACAAACAAACAAACAAACTTCCTCTGTCCGGATTGGTCGACAAGCCATAGACGTTTGCTCTAATTTGCATAAAAGGCGGGGTTACGCTGTCGCTCTCCGCCCTGCTGTAAATCGTAGATGAAGGTTAGTCTATTCGGTGCTGCCGGAGCCCGTTTTGACTGGTTCTGCTCGGTTTACCGTTGAAGCGAACCGCCCTCACGGCGCCCTGCTGACACTCCAGAGTCCGGAGGAGGTGCTGCGGGAGGCGGGGCGGCTCCGGCCGCGGCGCCGGGAAAGCCATGCCGGGGAAAGACGGGGCTAACCGGCTGCTTCTGCCTCCCACAGCACGGTTAGCACACCCGGCTAGCTCTGTTTACACCGCAGCGGGTCTAGTCTCGCTTTAGCTCGGGTCCAAACCCACAAACGAGCAACAGAAACGCTCTAAAAGCTTAAAACGTGAAGAAATCCAGTCCTGCAGAAACACTTCAGACTTCCAGCTGCCATTTTTTGAGACGACTATGATTAAGCTAGTCCTACACGCTTTAGCGCCCCCTACTGACCGGGCGGAGAAACCTGGCTCTTCTTTAACGCCCACCAGTTAAAACAAAAAAAGTGAATTGCTATCCCATTATTTCGCGATATTAAGTCATTATTTGGAGAATGGTTCTTGTTAAAATACATATTTGTTTATATTTTCATCTCAAAATAATGCGAAAATGTCACAAAATAACGAGAACATTTCTCGAAATGATAAGAAGGCACCTCAAATGAATGAGATAGTGTTTCAAAAATAATGGCATAGCAATTCACTTAACAAAAATATAATACCTAGGTGCTGATTTTTTATTTCATAATAAAGGTAATGGGCTTCCAAAAAATATTGTACAATAAAATGAAAAGAGCTCCAGCACTGAAGTCTCCCTGGTTGTAATATCTGCTAATTTACAAAAAAAGCAGAAATCAAGCTTTTAGGAGCGTCTCCCCAAAATGCACTACAAATGACAGGACTACCTCACATCCTACGAGGCGGCGCCTGCCCTGAGCCATGGGATTTGTAGTTCAGTTATACACTATATTTCCTAAAGTTTTCACTCACCCATCCAAATCATTGAAAACAGGTGTTCCAATCACTTTCATGGCCACAGGTGTATAAAACCGAGCACATAGGCCTGCAGTTCTACAAACATTAGTGAAAGAATGGGTCGCTCTCAGGAGCTCAGTGAGTTCCAGCATGGTACCGTGATCAGATGCCACCTGTGCAACAAGTCCAGTCGTGAAATTTCCTCACTACTAAATATTCCACAGTCAACTGTCAGTGGTATTATAACAAAGTGGAAGTGACTGGGAACGACAGCAACTCAGCCATGAAGTGGTCGACCATGTAAAATGACAGAGCGGGGTCAGCGGATGCTGAGGCACATAGTGCACAGAGGTCAATCGCTACAGACCTCCAAACTTCATGTGGCCTTCAGATTAGCTCAAGAACAGCGTAGAGAGCTTCATGGAATGGGTTTCAATGGCCGAGCAGCTGCATCCAAGCCTTACATCACCAAGCGCAATGTAAAGCGCCGCCACTGGACTCTAGAGCAGTGGAGACGTGTTCTCTGGAGCGACCAATCACGCTTCTCCGTCTGGCAATCTGATGGATGAGTCTGGGTTTGGCGGTTGCCAGGAGAACGGTACTTGTCTGACTGCATTGTGCCAAGTGTGAAGTTTGGTGGAGGGGGGATTATGGTGTGGGGTTGTTTTTCAGGAGTTGGGCTCGGCCCCTTAGTTCCAGTGAAAGGAACTCTTAATGCCTCAGCAGACCAAGAGATTTTGGACAGTTTCATGCTCCCAACTTTGTGGGAACAGTTTGGGGACGGCCCCTTCCTGTTCCAACATGACTGCGCACCAGTGCACAAAGCAACGTCCATAAAGACATGGATGAGCGAGTTTGGTGTGGAAGAACTTGACTGGCCTGCACAGAATTCTGACCTCAACCCGACAGAACACCTTTGGGATGAATTAGAGCGGAGACTGTGAGCCAGGCCTTCTCGTCCAACATCGGTGTCTGACCTCACAAATGCGCTTCTGGAAGAATGGTCAAAAATTCCCATAAACACTCCTAAACCTTGTGGAAAGCATTCCCAGAATAGGTGAAGCTGTTATAGCTGCAAAGCGTGGGCCGACATCATATTAAACCCTATGGAATAAGAATGGGATCTCACTCAAGTTCATATAAGTTCTTGTGAAGGCAGACGAGCGAATACTTTTGGCAATACAGTGTATGTTCATCTCAAAACTAATGATAGTTTCACAAGATAACTAGAACATTTCTCAAAATAACAAGAAGACGTCTCAAATTATTGAGACGGTACCTCAAAATAATGACATCGCAATTCATTTAACGAAAAAAATAACTAGGTGCTGATTTTTTTTTGGAGGGAGTGGGCTTCGATAAAACGTTGTACCACCAGGAAATATTGTTTAAAAATCTGAGTACATACCAATAATAATATTACCAAGACTCTGAATTCTGCCTGGTTTTAATATCCACTGATTTACTAAAAAGGCAGATATAAAGCTTTTCCGAGCGTTTCCCCAAACGAACTACAAAGTCGTTGCAGGGATGACATCACTACCTCATATCCTACTAAGCGGCGCCGGCACTGAGACATGGGTTTTGTAGTTCAACTGTATTTCAGCTGCACAGCTCTGAAAAATCTCCTTATATTATATTGCATCCGCTATTACTGGGGATGGGCGGTGTTTCACAAAGCAGAACTTCTCAGTTAGCCAGATAACTTAAGCCCAAAGATGAAAACTGTCCAATAGCTCTTTTCCTATTGTATAAGCTTGACTTTGGACTTGAGTTATCTGGCTAAACTAAGAAAAGCTGCTTTGTGGAATACTCCCCTGTATTTGTATACACTCAAAATGTCTATTTTCCAAATGTTCCAGCTTTAAGTGACTCTCCAGGGTATATATACCTGCCCAAATCGGAAGGCAAATTATTCAGTAACTGCATGAAATGAATGTAAATTTTTAGTTTATTTATTTTTGTAAATGCTCCCCTCAAATTAACAGAACATGTTTTATGATCATAAACGTACTGATATATGCTTACAATTTACTGCTGAAAGCCAAAAATTAGTATTATTTTATACAAATAATGTTTACAGAGCAGATCACTGAAGAGATGCCATCTGTTTATAGTTTGTAGCCCAGATTTGTGGAAAAATGTGTCGACTTCCAGTAGAAAAAAAAATTGTGAGTTCAGCTTCTTTTATTATAAGGGTTTAAAATTACATCACCCATCTATTTGACTGGAAAGAAGACAGTTACAGCTCTCATATGACACCCATGTATGTTGAACATAGCTTATAAAATATGAAAGTTATGAAGAATATGACTAGGTGTGTTTTGGAACCACCGGTGGTCTCAAAGAGTTAAAAAAGGTTAAAGTGTTTTGTACGCAACCAGCAGGTGGCATAGTTCTGCAGGTTCCCTCCCCCAAAAGGACGCTCTTTTCTACCTAGCACCTCTATAATGCATTGCAGAAATCTCACTGTGCAATGGGGATTGATGGCAAGTGATGATGTCGTCCTTTGGCTTAGAATTATCCAAAATATGTCTTTGGTGTTTTACTATGCAATGGCAGATGAACTATGGTCGATCAGATTGTGTCCCATCTACTCTATAATAACACAAACACAAAAATCATAAGAATTGTGAAAGTGTACTTTACTAAATCAAATGTACATTTTAGGTAAATGAAACGAAATGCATGAAAAAATAAATTTACACTCAATAATCTCAGGAAGATTCTCTTTGGGATGTGGGCTGGGATTTACAAAGTGGGCTCATTCCTGCTTTCGCCTCTGCAACACTGAATGTCTCTGATTACAATGTATTTGACTATTGTGTAATCAAGATTATTACAACCTATTAAATTACTTACACAATAAAACTTTCACATGCAATGATTACATCCTACCTTATGTGAAAGGCCATATAGTAGAATCAGATCTTACCGAAACATGACAAAAGAAATACAGCATAAAAAAAAAAAACAGAAGCAAAAGGATTTGTGTCCATGCTGGCTACTTCTTCTTGCCCTTGCTGGGCTTGGCTAAGAGCGCGGGATCAATCTGATCTGGGCTCAGGCCTCGGACGGAGAAGAGGCGCGCAGCACGCTCCTGCAGAGTTCCCCCACACTTCATCCCTCGCTGCATCAGTTCAGCCTTCAGCCGCTCCAAACCCAGCGCCTCCAGATCCTCCACACCGTTCACGGAGAGCAGATCCAACGGACCCTCTGACTGCTGAGAGAGAGAGAGAGAGACCCCATCAATAATATTCATTATGTTACACACAAGCACAGAGGACATCAGCCTGGTTTCTGAAGCCTGCTTCTTTAGTTTTGTGCTTGAGCTACAAAGCTAATGTAGCAAACACACAATAGAAGAATACACCCCAAAACATAGTGTTGTCCAAACCTCATGCCTGAATTATGTACGGACAATATTCAGGATTGAAAATTCCTTTTAACAGTTTCAGCTATGCCAGAGGTTCTCAACCTTTTCCAGCCCGAGGCCCACCTGTGCTAAACTACAAAGCATTGCGGCCCACAGAAAAACTAAAATCAGCTTTTTTAAAATACATCTTCATTTTATTTTTCCTAAATGCCGACACTGAAAACCTAAAGATTACGTCCCGAAAAAGATCAGATTGGCCATTCTGGTTGTCAACAGGTTTGGAAAATTTGTTTAAAAAACATGAAACTCTTACAAAAACACATGGTTGTAGTGATGATAAAAAGGGTGGAAAAAGGAAAAAAAAGAATAGAAATGCACAAGTTAGATGTGATTCGGAGCTGCAGTCCATCGCGTTTTCACTGAAAATGCTCCATCGGCTTCCCAAAAGAGTAACTGTTTGGTCCTGATGTCTCTAGTTTTGAGGGTATTTGTGATTAATTTGAAATAAACCTCACTCCACTCACCGGGCTTTTGGATTATCATCGTCACAATCAACAATAATGATAAATCTTGCTTGATACCGGCTTCTTCATTGGTTGATCGGTTTGGGTTTAAACACTCAGGTCACTGATGCTCGACCAAAAGGCGCTCCATGATCCATGAGCTGAAATCAAACTCCTCTCTCTCTGTTATTTTATGGCTCGTCGTTGTTTTTAACGGCAGCTTGTGCTCAGTGTCTAAAGAGTCAGACGTTAAAACAGTCGTTATGCTGACTGTTTGGCGCCGATGTGCTGCTACAGGAGAAGGAAAGCCAGGTCTGCTGATGAATTCCCTCATTTGACCACAGAGCGCGTTTCCTTTAGCAGTGAACTGAACAGGGTCCGGTTGAAGTGGACCGAGACCCGCGGGTTTCTGCTGGACCGGTTCAGCGGTTTGTTGAGGACTCTAATACGGGTGGAGTGTTCACACGCGTCAAAACGAAGCGAACTAAAGGAAAAAGGTGTGATAAGTGCTCACCAAACAAAGCGCCCTGAGAAACTTCATCTCTGGCTCGCTGTCTGCATCGCGAGCTTGCGGCTGCACTGTCTCAGACCGATGACCTTTAATTAGCCACTACTGCGACGCTTTTATTTGTACGTCTCTATTAATATTTAGATTGGTTATACTGTGAAAACGTTTAATTGTTACATTTTTAATTATTAAGTTCATTTTTCCATGTATGTTTTTATAACTTACAGTGACGTTACTGGCCACAATTACTGCCTCCCTCTTCGTACAAGCTTGCGGACAACTAGAGGGGGCTTCACAGCCCACTGGTGGTCCGCGGACCACAGGTTGAGAAACCCTGAGCTATGCAATATTTGAGACAAGTGCATGATGTGTTCTCACCTCTTAACGTTACAAGACTAGTGCCATCATAACTTACTTCGACTTGTATCTTTTAGCAAGAAAACAGCGAGTTTGTGAAGAGTTAGTTCGCAGATTTGAAACAATAAATTCACTAAATTATGTTACAAGTTATTTTCCGTTTAATCTATTCGAGCAGGCTGTAAAATGGAACTTCTTGTTGTCAGCGTCTCCCATGTGCTACTGCTATGCTCTGTCCATTTTGGGGCGGTCAACATCGCAGCTGGACTGCATTCAGTACCATTACAGAGCGGCAATTTAAGAAAGATACTGTCCAAAATTACACTATTTCAAGAATATTACACTCAGAAAGTGGGATAGGATTATATAACAGAGGGAACGCAGTGATCCACACTCATGTCTGTGTGATGAGTATTGTTTGTGTGGTGTTTATGTAGATATGGCTGCGTGGTTGGTGAGAACCTGATGATGTGATTGTTTTTCCTCTGGTTTTATATTAAGCTTATTTCATTTAATAGTCTATTCAGGGTCTTAACTTTATGTAGTAGTTATTTATTTACAGTGATGGTTAAAGCTTTGTAGCTAATGACAGCTGCTGAAAAACAGACTGCAAGTTGCAGACACACCGTATGTTTCCTCATGTGTAAGAATAAAAATCTCACCGCTGGCTGAGCTGCCTGTGTATCTGTACTGTCAGCTGGGCAGATGTGACTCGCTCCCGCATCCTCTGTCTTTGGGAGTACAGCCTTCTCAGTTTCCTGTCCATCGCTGCCGTTCTGCATGTTCTCTTCCTTTGTTGACCGTTCCGTCCCTGCCTCCTCTTCCTCTGCGACCCGCTCTGTCCCTGCCTCCTCTTCCTCCGCGACCCGCTCTGTCCCTGCCTCCTCTTCCTCCGCGACCCGCCCTGTCCCTGCCTCCTCTTCCTCTACGACCTGCTCTGTCCCTGCCTCCTCTTCCTCTACGACCTGCTCTGTCCCTGCCTCCTCCTCTCCCGCTCTCTCTGGGATAGGGGAGCAAGCTGCTGGGCTACTGCTGGAACTGCTGCTGCTGGTACTGGGCTGCTCCTGAGTTTCAGGTTTCTTGCTCCCTCTGCTGGTGGCTGTGGGTACTTTAGTTGGCTGAGAGCTGCAGGAAGCCTCAGAAACAGAAGCGGAGACTGAAGTGGAGGAAGATGCCACAGCTTCACCTTCATCACTGTCCGCATCCGAACTGTCCACGTCGTCCAGACCATCAACACCAGTCCTGAGGGATTCAGTAACATTACATTAGAGCTTGAAATGTACTTGAAATGTTTTATGTAAAGATTATAGATTAAGGACTAAAAGCTTTTGGGATATTGTTTGAAAGAACTGTTTGATGGATAAAACGCTTTCAAACAATAACCAAAACAAAACAAAAACAAAAAAAAAAAATGCAATTTAAACTTATTTTTGGACAGCTAATATGTTTTTTTGTTGCGTTTTTGTGTATTTTGCGTATCTGAAGACAGCTTTCATTGTTGCTACAAGATAAACTAGCAGACATTACCATAAGACATTAATCATATTATTTGGTGTCTGTTTGGTGATGACTGGGTTCAGACAAAATCAACAACCCCACAACTGGGTTTGGATTCTAAGATATTGGTTCCCAATCCTAATCCTGAGACCATATACCACGCAAATTTGATTTTTTTTTCCCTCCTCACCTGGCACACCTGATTAGCTCCTTACACGCTGGGTTTGATGTGCCGGGAAGAGAAAACACAAAACATGCTGAGCATTGGGTCTCTGAGACTTTGTGCTGCAAGGCAGATCGAAATATTCTCAACAGTACAATTAAAATTTATTAATAAATTATTAACAGTACAATCAAAATTTCAGGCCAGATTACATTATACTGGGTACTGTTACAGAATCTTTGTAGGTTCAGTTTACAGGATCTGTAAATCTATAAATAATTTCTGACCTTCTATTAGTAACTTTTGTCATTGCAGTTCATGACACATCTTACCAAAAGCATTTCTTCTTTGTAGTTCCGTGTCCGTTTTTCGTTGCTGGACGTTTGCGACTCGGTCCTTCATCTGCTTGCACCAGGCCACTAGACGATGCCTGCATACCTGGAATAAAGAAACAAAACACAAACAGTTTAAACTCTGCTCTTTAAAAAAAAACAAATATATATATACATATATATTATATATATATATATATATATATATATATATATATATATATATATATATACACACACACACACACACACACACAGACACACACACACATATACATATATATATACACACACATAGTAGTTGTAGTCCATCAGGTAGTACGAACACTAGAGAACAACTCCAGATGTTTGAAATCATGATGTTCAAAATGCCCAAAAGTTGTTTTGTTTGGAGCTGTGATGTCATATTTAAACAATTTATGATTTTACGGTCTGCTTGCTGAAAAATTAAGTCCTCCTAAACGCGTCTCTGGATTTGGAAGCTGCCCCCTTGTTATGTCTACTATCCCTTGCTATTTTTGTCTATATACCATCTTTAGCCTATTCTTTAGAATGAACAGAGTATATTAAAAACACATAT
Organism: Colossoma macropomum; assembly: GCF_904425465.1. Taxonomy (NCBI): domain Eukaryota; kingdom Metazoa; phylum Chordata; class Actinopteri; order Characiformes; family Serrasalmidae; genus Colossoma; species Colossoma macropomum. The sequence continues at coordinate 3,669,534 of NW_023496051.1, forward strand.
TATATAATACAGAGCCTGATCTTTAGGTAATAAACTATTCAGCATCCCATTTTGAAATTTTTGACTTCAACCATGCTTTACGTACGCTAAAAGATGCAGAAAGACACTACTTGATAACTTGTTATACTTGTTGCGATTAATACTTCTTAGAAACACTTATGTTGTTTCTATATCAGTTCTAAAAAAATAATTTGTGCTATAACAACATTTATTGCAAGAGCAGCGCTAAATGTTCAAAATGGTTACATACAATCTTCAGAGTCCACAAATGCTGACTGCGCTTTTAATTGTATAACAACCCAGGATCGATCATCCCCTAAGGCCCCCCAGATAGTCAACATTTCTGCTCCCAACCTCACTTGTGGATAGAGCAGAACTGTGGACCCTTTTGGGGTCTCGAGGTCCAGTTTGAGAACCAGAGATTGACTATGGAATCAAACCTTTCAGTACAGAGTCCTCCAGTCTCTCAGAGAGGTCATGGCACTGCTGTTCGTAGTCCGTATCTGTGAAATAGTGCTTGGGTTCGGCCAGTTTCCTCTGAATGCGCTCCAAACGCCGCTGCTCCTTCTCTGCTTCACGATCTGCCTGCTTCTTTAACCACTCGGCCATCCTACACAAGATCATAAACATGGACCATTATTCATACCTGCAAGGCCCCAACTTTCATCTACAAAGGATGGACCTCATTAGCCACGTTTACATGCGGCCTAATAATCTGACTAGTAGCTCAATCAGAATAGAATACGTCCATGTAAACACCGCAGTCGGAATAGCCTAGTCCGATTGAGGCCATTCGGAATACAGTTTCTATCTGATTGATCGAGGTGGGTAATCCTGTAAATAATCCATTAAATAGAGGAATAATAGCCATGTAAACGCCTGTATCTGATTACATTCCCTAGCGGAAAGTTTAAGTCTGTTCTGATCATGTGCGGTGCGTCATAGTGAATGTTTATACCGTTCAACATGGCGGAGCAGAAACTGGTCTGCAGAGGAGACGAAGTTTATGCTCTGATCTTTAAAAGACGGCGGTGGGACGGACGTCCAGCTTATGTGTCTCAGAACACGACGTCTTCCTCTCAGCCTTCTTTAATAAGGACATGTGAAGGACGTTTCCTGAGTCTGACATCATTTTAAAGCAATTAAAAACACAAGCACTGCTCACTGCTGCTCATCTCATCATCACTTAGGCGATGCTCATTGTCATGGTAACGTCTATACTAAGTGGTTCTCTACGCGTGCACGTCATTTTGGATCTGAGTACTTGTAGTGAGCATGTAAACACAGAATTTCCATCAGATTGTTGAGTACAGTGAGAATAAACACCTCAGTCTTAATCTGTAATCGGAATACATTCAATCGGACTGGCAAAAATCTTTGTATGTAAAACACAGACAGTCACAAATATATAGTGAAAGTGAGATATAAAGGCGGTATGTACTCACTCTTTTTCATGATTGACATCTCGAAGTCTTCGGCCACTCAGATCCCTACAGGCCTCACGGTTGGTGGTTTTTTCAATCTGCGCCCCAAGCGCCCTCAGCATGGAGCCAAAGCCTGTCACCCAAATACAGAACGGCAGCAAAGTGAGCCCACGGATATCAACGTAATGTGCTGTTAACAATGACGCCTAAAATATACTGGTATGATACGTTACCCCCTTTGCCACCGCAGAGCCGAGGCTCCAGACGATACACAGCTCCAGCCTGGAGTTTGTGGTCGTGATCCGATATCCTCCCATTGTTCTTCACATAGCAGTCTAAAGACGAAACACCCTAAATGGAAACACATATTACTAGATAAATACTTACTTGCTTAAATTGTGCTGCATATCCAGAATCCTGGAACACACAGTAGACTTAACATCTCACAAAACGAACATAGCATAAGCTTAAACTTAATAAAACGTACAACACAGATACCCCCATGGACCCTCACAGGGCAGATATCATTTGGGTGGTGGATCATTCTCAGCACTGCAGTAACACTGACGTGGTGGTGGTGTGTTAGTGTTGTGCTGGTACGAGTGGATCAGACACAGCAGTGCTGCTGGAGTTTTTAAACACTGCGTCCACTCACTGTCCACTCTATTAGACACACACTCTTACTTTGTAAGTCCACCTTGTAGATGTAAAGTCAGAGACGATAGCTCATCTGCTGCTGCACAGTTTGTGTTGGTCATCCTCTAGTCCTGCATCAGTGGTCACAGGACGCTGCCCACAGGACGCTGTTAGCTGGATATTTTTGATTGGTGGACTATTCTCAGTCCAGCAGTGACACTGAGGTGTTTAAAAACTCCAGCAGCACTGCTGTGTCTGATCCACTCAGACCAGCACAACACACACTAACACACCACCACCACATCAGCGTTCCTGCAGTGCTGAGAATGATCCACCACCCAAATAGTACCTGCTCTGTGAGGGTCCATGGGGGTCCTGACCACTGAAGAACAGGGTAACAAAGTATGCAGAGAAACAGATGGACTACAGTCTAATGTACAGTACAGTATATTTGAGCCCCTATTCCATTAGGCACGGTCCCATCAGAGAGAGGTGCCTCTCTTTCCTTTTTGGAGGTATAGGTTTGGCTCCTGTGTTCACCCAAAAAGAGAAGAAAAAGCTGCTGCAATTTAGAAACGTTTTTCTCTTTAGTTTTGGGTTCATGTTTCTAATAAAAACACACTGAAACGCCAAGATCTTCCATCAGCCTGAACCCATACTCAAGTAAAAGCATTGCTACTTCTGTGAAATAATGACTCAGGAAGAACAAACAGAACCTGATTAGGTCTAAAAAGACTCGAGTACTGAGTTTCCTGGAGAACTGCAGTGGAACATCTCAGGAGCTGAAGGTTGCCAGGTTTGTTAGGTGCTGTTTTCCTCTTCACTATTCTTTCTCTCGGTGCGAAATAACATGCTAAAGGTCTGAAGTGAGCGGCCAGAAAAAACACTTGGTTCGTGTTTAGGGAATAAATGTGAACTGAACTGAACTGAACTGAGGAAGATGTGCTTTAAGGTTGACTAAGCTACTTTCCTCACAAATGTGCTGTTACTTCAATAAAACAATGACTTAAATATTAGTAAAACGCCGAAAAACTAAAGTATGAGTAAAATTATCTTTTAAAAACACTCAGTAAAGTTAAAAAACCAACAAAATGTTGCTTCAGTATCGTAGTAACAGTTAGGTTAGCTGGGTTAGCTAACCAAACAAAACACTGAATTAGAGCCAACGCCGCTAAACTAACACGGCTGAACTCACCTCTTTAGAGGCGAGCAGGTCCAGCAGGTCACCGACAGTGGACTCGTGTTCCACCGTGAGATTAATGAACCGAAAACTGGGAGAAATCACGAAAACGTCCATGTTGTTTTGTTGCTGTAGCCGAAACCACACCGTCTGCGTTCACTGACCGTTACGCAACGCGTAAATGCGTCACTACTGGAGCCGCGAAGCAACAACAAAATAAAAGTCCACAGCGTGACGGGTTTCTAATCCACTCTCAGAACAGCGTGTTGGCAGAGAACCTGTAGGGAGGAGAATTTCCACTCTGCAAGCGAGTCCAAAATGAATGGGTTCAGATGGAGCATTTGAGCAAAATCATAGTTTATAAATGCTTAAACATTTTTATTGTAAAAGAATACAATCACTGCCTGAACACAGAGCAGCATAAAACATTTCAACACCGCTATTATATTTTTAAGAGCTTTTAAACTCGAGTTATAGGAGCTTAAAACGGCGCCTCATGTAGGTCCATGACGTCAGTGAGCGCGAACAGCCAATGAGCTGCTCCGCTCGCCTATCAATCATTACTCTCTAGCACTAATGCCCGCCTCCTGCTGCCCAAAACCCGTTTGCTGTAGAAAAAAGGAAACATATTCGTAAGTTTTCTTTGTTTTTTAGTGAAATCCATCCTTCTACTTTCTAAAATTAAAGAAACGTTTAGGGCGAGTGATTAGGAAATATTTTAACTTTTTGTTTTTAGCCATTGAGCTCCGTTCACTCCCATTCATTGAGGACTCACTCGCGGGCGCCCTCTGCTGATTAGCAGTCCTGTTTTTGATATAACGGGGGAAATAGGAAGAGGCCAGGCTCGTCATAAACCGGCTCTGGTGTCGCTTCTCAAAACGAAACTAGATTATATTATTATTGAGCGCAAACTGAGACGGAGGTTGAGCGTCCTCGTACGGTAAAAGCTACATTTACAGAGACTGCAGAGAACAATAGCTGAATAAACTCAGCACAGACTGGCGAAATTGGGAGAACAGCTTTTAACGTTAGCTATGCTAAAAACAAAGCTCTAATATAAGCAATGTTAAATGTTAAAATAGTGATAAATCTGGAAAAAATGCCAGACAATGACCTGCTTGTACATCTTCACCATTAATCTATTTTAAATATATATTTTAGACCACAAAACTATAGCAAAACAAAATCTCAGATATCAGGCAGCATATTTATAACAATTTTGTACAGAAACTTTCTGTGAGGGAGCTTTCAGATGTGAGCTTTTTGGTAAGTTTCTCTAGAATGTAACATTTTACACCAAACCACTCTGAATGACTTAACTGCTAATGATTTATTAAGGCAGAATTTTTGAATAATCGGTAGAATTCCCCTTTAATTGGCTTTAGAACCAATCTGGCAACCCTGTATGATGATTGACCTTTGATTGTTTGGGATAGTTTGATACATTTTGGGTGGGTTTTCAGGAAAAGGTCAGGAACTTAACTTAGGCCTAAGTGTATTAATTTGTGGCTTTAATGTAGTAACTTGTGGCCTCAATATATTAATTTATAGCCTCAATATAGCACTCTTTGTCCTCAATACAGTAATGTGTGGCCTCAATATAATTTGTGGCCCCAATATAGTAACTTGTGGCCTCAATATATTAATCTGTGGCCTCAGTGTATTAATTTGTGGCCTCAATATAGTAACTCATAGCCTCAATATAGTACTCTGTATCCTCAATACAGTAATATGTGGCCTCAATATAATTTGTGGCCCCAATATAGTAACTTGTGGCCTCAATATATTAATTTGTGGCCCCAGTGTATTAATTTATAGCCTCAATATAGCACTCTATGTCCTCAATACAGTAATGTGTGGCCTCAATATAATTTGTGGCCCCAATATAGTAACTTGTGGCCTCAATATATTAATTTGTGGCCTCAGTGTATTAATTTGTGGCCTCAATATAGTACTCTGTATCCTTAATACAGTAATGTGTGGCCTCAATATTTTCATTTGTGGCTCAGTATAGTAACTTGGGGCCTCAATAAATTAATTTATGGTCCCCAATATAGTAATTTGTGGCCTCAATATATTAATTTGTGGCCTCAGTGTATTCATTTGTGGCCTCAATATATTAATTTGTGGCTCAATATAGTAACTTGTGGCCTCAATATGTTAATTTGTGGCTCAATATAGTAACTTGCGGCGTCAATATATTAATTTATGGCTCCAATATAGTAGTTTGTGGCATCAATATAGTAACTTGTGGCCTTAATATAGTCATTTCTCGTCTGAATGTATTAATGTATGGCTCAATATAGTACTCTTTGTCAGTACAGTAATGTGTGGCCTCAGTATAATTTGTGGCCCCAGTATAGTAACTTGCAGCCTCAGTATATAGATTTATGGCCCCAATATAGTAATTCGTGGCATCAGTGTATTAATTTGTGGTCTCAATATAGTAACTCATAGCCTCAATATACTGCTCTGTGTCCTCAATACAGTAATGTCTCTCAATATGGTCTCAACATAATTTGTGACCCCAATATAGTAACTTGTGGCCTCAATATATGATGGGTTTTGGACATGTTTTGGTCTGTACTCTATTGGGTAACTTTAGAAGCAATCCGGCAACCCTGAATCTGTACAGTAGGTGGCGGTAATAACAAACCCACCCCAGCGCTCAGTCTGAATAGAGCCCTAGAAGAAGAAACTGTAGTCCAGCGTGAGTGTGTTCATCATGGCGTGTGTGAGCTGGAAGGTCGTGCGGGCTGTGAGACCCAGAGCCTTCATTAACTTCACAAAACCTAAAGCTTTTACTCCAGGACCGCTTTACAGCACCGACGCAGGCGCCTCCACGGGAGAAGACCCGGCAGGAGCGGCTGAGAAGCCGAAGAAAGGCTTTGCTGCCGCTTACGAGCTCCACTCTGACCTGAAGCTCCAGCAGCAGGAGGAGCGCAGCGGCGGCGGCAGCGCGGTGCAGCCGGCCCGCAGGAGCTCCGCCCGGCAGGACGCGTCCTTCGCCTCGCTGCTTCGCCACTCCCCGCTCATGCAGATGGGCCCGGCCAAGGACAAAACAGTCATCGGCAAAATCTTCCACGTGGTCCAGGACGACCTGTACATCGACTTCGGCGGCAAGTTTCACTGCGTGTGCAAGCGGCCCGAGGCGGACGGTGAGCGGTACCGGCGGGGCAGCAGGGTGAGGCTGAGGCTGGAGGACCTGGAGCTCACCTCCCGCTTCCTGGGCGGTGGCACCGACACCACGCTGCTGGAGGCGGACGCCACTCTGCTGGGACTGGTGGAGAGCAGAGAGGGCAAAGCGAAGGAGTAGCGATGTTCGGGGGCCACGCACTTTTGGACAGTATTTATAAGAGCCATATTGTATATTTTTCTTTTCCCCTTTGAGGTCCACTTGTGGCATTTGTGTAATTTATGCATCAAAACAGTCATAGTTCATTTTTACATGATCATTCTGCAATCTCTTAGAATAAACTGCCTGTTTTGCTACTGTGCCTTTAAGACTGATCTATGTAAATGACCCCTGTTATGATTGGCTGTCCTGTATTGTGTTTGTATTTATTCATTTGCCATCAAACGGCAGCAGGCTGAATAGGTGGATGTACTTGAGTGTTCCAAACACATTGAATTCAAAACAGGCCTCAGTCTCTCTTCATGAACTGGGTCCTGAATGGTACGTTTTAAAACAAAGTTTACTGACCTTTACAAAGTTTCCAGGGCATTTTTAGATAATACAAGAATTAACATGATGGTACTTTTTGGTTTGGTTTCAGATGTTAGAGAAACTTCAATGCACACTTTTCAAAGATGGATTGCTGCTTTACTGCTGGGCATAAAGTAAATGGGAAAACTTGCTCAAACAAGCTCCTATGTATTGCTAATCCACCGAGGCAGTGTTGTTAGATATTTGTGCTATTATTTTCATCTAATAGTAAGACTTGATGCACGGAACAAATAGTGTATCTCACGGACGGTTTTACTGCTCCAGGCTTGTTTTGAATGTTGCAGTGCATTTCTGTGCATCTTCACTTCCCTTTTTGCTCAGTTAACTTCTTAAAGTACTTAATGATCATTTAGGGTTCTGGCTCAGATGTCCAAGAATTGTGGTCCAACCCAAGGTTAGATGCCATTTTGTGCCTCTTTGGAACCTTATGTATGGTTTTTGCACCTTATCTTAAGAAACACACCTTCTACCAAAAATCCCATCAGAACTTTGTTAAATTCTCATTTTTTTTCATCCTTTGGTTTCTTTGTGTGCATCAGAGAGGGAAAAATGTTAGGTTACTCTGTGCAGTCTACTGCATACAAACCATTTGGACCAATTTGCAACATATTTTTAAAAAAAGAAGAAAAAAGGTTAAAGTCTGTTGGATAATCACTTTAATATTAAACAGCACAGCATAAGAAAAACATCTAAAATTTAAAACGTCTCTGTGTAAAATGGCAGAATGGAATGCTAAAGATGAGTTTTGGTTTATTTGACCACAAATGTGATGCCATCTAGCCCCAGATGAGGCCTACACTTAAGGACTTACAAGGACTAGGCCTAATTCGGGTCTGGAAAACAGGCCCTGGATGGTATTTCACAAAGCAGCGTTTCTTGGTATACTGGATAGCTTAAGCTAAATGTTGAGGATTGTCCAATAAAAATGTCTCTTAGCTCTTCCCCTGTTGGATAGGATTTTATTTTGGCCTAAGTTTTCAGGCTAACCAAGAAATCCTGCTTTGTGAAGTAACACCCAACCCCCATATATCTAAAGACATACTTTTTTCAGCTTCATGCATACATTGGATTTCAAGGCCCATACAGTATGTGCATCCTTTCATATGAGTCAGTCTCATCTGTTAGTTTCTGTCCACCCCAAACCAGAGATAATGTATTAATATCAGCTGTCGAGAGGAGAAAACAGGTACAGTGCTGGATTAATTTACTCTGAATGTGATGCAGCCATACATTAAAGAAATATTCATCTGAAGAGTAAATACATTGATCGTACTGCATAGTCTAAAGTCACTAAGCTCTTAATTTTGCATAGAAGGTATGATTTTAAGCCAAAATATTCTAAAGCAGTGGTCCCCAGCCCCCCTGGCCATCTACTTTTTTTGCAGAGTTTAGTTCCAACCTGTATCTAACATGCTACCTCAGTCTTACCTAGATCTAATGCACCTAATCCAGCCAATCAAGGACTTCTGGAGAAGTTAATTAGCTGAAGCAGGTGTGGAACATTGCAGTTGGAACTGGACTCCGCAGAAAGGTAGATCTCTAGGACTAGGGTTGGTGACCGCTATTCTTAGGAGTCTGCAGTGATTTTACATATCATTAAATTTGGTGAAATACTATAGTGGGTTGAACAGGCATTTTTGGATTGGATGATAAAGAAAACTGAAGATTTGAGGATGCTGTTAGGGTGCTGAGCTGATCCTGCCTTGGTTAAACGTTTACGGCAGTCCAATCTTCTAGATGAGGCATGGAACCGTGGCTGATTCAGCACTTAACAGCAGATGGTCAACTGCAGCCACTGTGGTCAAGAGAGAAGGTAAAATGAACAGTTTGGTAAATAATGCACAAACCTTTACAACAGGAGAATGTAATAATGCAGACTTTGTGCAGAACCTACACTATATACCAGACGTCTTTAAATCCAACCTTGAATCCACATTCCAGTACTGTATTTTATAATCTTTGGTAGTTACCTGGCCACCTAGTGTCCTACATAATGCAAAACCCAGGGCCGGAAACCTGTCAGGTTTGACGATTCAAAAAACTGGTTCAGTTCCAAACTAGTTTTTTATAGAAATAACTATTAGAGAAAACCCGAAGGACTGAAGTGCTACATGCAGTAATTACAGTGTTTAAAGGTAAGAGGCCAATCAAGTTGAAATGGTTGGCTAGTCTATAGTTTATGTAGCACATATACTAGCCAGCTAACATAATAGCAAACGTAAGTAAGCTGGCAACTTAAATCATGTGTCAGGCTCCAGTCCTCGTGGGCCAAACACTGCAGACTTTAGCACACTGCCTTATTAAACACTCCTGATTCAGCTCATCAGCTTAATTAGTGAGGCCTTCATGAGCTCAATTCAGAGCATTAGATGAGGGTAAACGTTAATCTCTACAGTACTTTGGCCTGGAAGGTCCCCAGTTTGACATGCCTGGCATAAACTATAATAGCTATTATGCTAGTTAGCATACTCACTATCAAGCTGTTGTGTCATTTAAAAACACATTTACTGCATATCGATGTTATTGGAAGAAAACCTCGTATCTCCGAAATGGTAACTTTACAGGAAAAGGAAAAAACATACTTTACTTTTAATGTAAGTCAGTGGAACCATGAGGTTATATATGTCAAGCTGATAATGTTTAAATAGTGATAAATTTGAAAAAATACTGTTTTGGGTACTATTTTTTCCTTACAACGCCCTGCACGCCCTTTGTGTTGTTTGGGTTGCCGGTGTTGCGTCACACGGTCTCAGAGCTCATGTGAGTAATGTTATTCATCAGAGGAGCTGTGATACATCACAGTTGCACCGCACTGTCCTACCCAGTAAACTGGTGAGCAGAGTAGCAAGTAGTTCGTTGTTGACGGCATCAATTTCCATTCGCCCTGGGTTCTTCTGTTTCGACACCGCTGCATCTCAGTTGTGTATTCTGGTTCAAATTGATTTGGCTCTCCGACATTTTGGAAACAGACCTTATCGATGTCCTCTTTATACTCTGCCATCTTTCAAAAATGGGTAAGAAAACTGTACAAAATAAACTGTAGACAAAAGCTGCTGCCGGTGTTGCATCCAATTCAGTTCCCCTTCAAATTCACGTTCCCTTTGACGAATCAGGTCTTCAGGTGGTACATTCACTGAACAGAAAACAACGCCAAGCAACACTGGAACTACGGAAAGCGAAAAGGTTTAAAGAAAGATTGAACGGCCTTGTGTTTTCACCCAATCCCCAATATGAATCACCAAAGACAAGACGGCATAATTGAGATTCCATGATAAATATTATCTTCAATTCGAGTAAACAGTCGTTCCGATAAATACTTTTTATACTGTTCGTCGCTAATTGGGTGAATACAGCTGCTGTACAAACCTTCTTTGAACCTTTTAGCTTACCGTAGTTCCAGTGTTGCTTGCCGTTGTTTCCTGTTCAGTGAATGTGCCACCCGAGGACCTGATTTGTCAAAGGGGACGTGAATTTGAGGGGGAACTGAATCGGATACAACACTGGCGCTAGCCGCGTCGAACCGCTGTAGCTACAGGCTAGTAACTATGAAAGCACGTTAGCTGTTGCGCATTGATCTCAGTTGAGAATGCGGTTTTGACAGGAAACACGGAAATAATCCTGAAGTAATAGTTTATACTAAAAGTACGTTTTAGGCCAAAACTTCATAACAAAACTATCACAAAACAACAGGTTTCAAGCAATGCATTCATAACTGTTTTGTGTAATAACTTAATAGCATGTAGCTTTTAGAGCCATTAAATACTTCGGACATCTGGTTCCCAGTACTATAACGGTGAACGATTTTGACTCTGTACATTTGTCTGGAAAAGCCCATTTCAAACCAAACCACTCTGAATGATTTTATTTACATCTAAACAGTTTAATGATTAAGTAATTTTGCAAAATTGGTGGAGTTCCCCTTTAAAATGTGGGCCATCTGGGAGGCCATGAGGACCAGTTTGGGAACCACTGGTCTACGCAGTCTTGTGTAAATGCATTAGCAAATAAATCACCTCAGAGATGTTGAGCTTAGCGAACCCAGTCCCATCCTTGTCCAGTTTCTTGAAGGCTCCTGTGTAGGAAGATTGCATTTGAACCCATTAATGTAATTCACTTTACCAGGACATGAAAAACACATATATGAACTAAAATGGCAAACAAATGTACTAACATAATAACAGCAGATACATACTTAGCACAGTTTCCAGTTTGACCAGACAAGAGATGAAGTTATCGAAGTCGATTACCCCTTTGTCAGCGTATCGAGCCACCAGCAGCTGGTTCAGCTTGTTATTGAGCTCATAACCTGGAAAAGACGAAAAGTGTAGATATCTAGCAATAGAGAGACCTGCATATCCATGTAGACCATTAGGAAGGAGTCAGACCTGCTCCAAGGAGGCTATTTCTATTATGCAATGAATGCAGGAACAGATGGGGTGTAAACACCTAAAATGCATGATGACCTGAGGGAGATGCTGCCTTACCAGCTGATTCCAAGGCCAGACGTATCTCATAGGAGTTCATGGTGCCTGACTTGTCCAGATCAAACTTGCAGAAACTTTCCTACAAAGACAGAGAAGGAAGACCGAGTGAAGCAAATGTAAAGAAATCTTCACACATGGTAAAGGTGCCAGTGCAGAGAAAACTCTGAGTAAAGAACACTCTCTCACCATCCACTTCTTTAATTTATTCCACAGGATCTGGAACTCCACCAAGCCCAGACGTTCGCTTCCATCTGTCTGATAGTCACCAAAAGTCAAGACTATTTAGTAACCAGAGATCTGTCCATCTGTTTTTAAAAACAGCCCTGTGTGGGCATTTCAGACTGCATGGTGGTGAACCCTGTCAATGTAGGAATTTGGTGAACACATTACACAAACCCTCTTAGCGTTTGCTAAATTATAGTATTGAGGACAAGTGGCTATCATAGGTGAAAACAGAGGTCACTAATAGGTGGACCACGGTCCGAGTCCGGACGCGGATGCTGTCCTATGCGGACCAGGACCTATAACTGATAAACTATGGAGAATTATTTAATTTCTACAGGGTGGTCCTATTTCAATCAGCGTAGCTTTTCTACTCTTTTCGACCCTTCTACACGGGAAACTGTATGTATATCTCAGTATATGCTAATGTACCAGTACAGGCTAAAAATATAATACAAACAAAAACGCAGACTTACTTTGCTCTGCTTTAAGCTTTAGCTCAGCTATAGCTGCTTTTCTCGCATCTCCAGCAGGAAACTTTTACACAAAAGTAGAACAGTTTCTTGTAAAATGTCTCTTAATGATCTATTTTTTGCGAAGCTGAAGTCGCTCCTCATTCGCCAGCTTCTTGTTCAAAGGTGCTCAGGCACCATTTAAGGTGGAACGAGAAAATTCGAACAAGAAGCTGACTTCAGCTTCATGGTTTTTTTTAGTGTTTGACAGTTTCTCGTTGCAGATTAAACCAGCTGGAGTGATTATAAATTCTTCTTCCATACTTCCGTCGTTGAGAACCAGGGCTTTTGCGCTATGTTGCACACTTTGCACAATTTTACCGACACTTATTAGAAAATATCATCACAGTATGGACAAAACTTTGTGTCTCTATAATTGTAGCTTTATAGGAGGAGGAACATTTTCTTTGATTTTCTATGCAAGTTCATGAAAAAGTGATTTTGGACCAAATCTGTTAGAACAGGGGTCGACAACATGCGACTCTTTTACTGCCCTGTTGTGGCTCCACAGCAGAATTAGAGTTGTAGAAAAAAATTAAAATAAACCTCATTTACAGTAAAATACAGGTCTCCTGATCGTTCAACACAGCGTAACAATAAATGGTCTTAAACGCTGGAGTTAATGTAGAACTGCTAATTCACCCTTTAACCCTGAAGGTTGGTGTGCAGACAACAGTCTCGCCTAGCTAGTAACTAACGAAAAGGCAAAGACAGAGATTTAAGATGAACGTCGATTATTTGGATACTTATTTGTTTTTAGAATTATTCCAGCTGTTTTCCTGATACATTTAATCTGCAATGAGAAACTGACAAAAACTAAAAAAAATGCGAAGCTGAAGTCAATTTCTCATTCGCCAGCTTCTCGCTCGAAGTTTCCCGTTCCACCTTAAATAGTGCGGCAGTTCTGGCGCCTCAGACACCATTTAAGGTGGAACAGGAAAATTCAAACAAGAAGCTGGTGAATGAGAAGCGACTTCAGCCTCGTAAAAAGTCCAACGTTGAGAGACATTTTACAAGAAACTGTTCTACTTTTGCAGTAAAGTTTCCTGCCAGAGATGCGAGAAAAGTAGCTATAGCTGAGCAAAGTGAGTCTGCGTTTTCATTTATATCATGTTTTTTATCCAATACTAACACATCAGCACATACTGAGACATATTTACAGTCAAGATGGTAAAATGGACATAAAATGTTATGGCTCCCAAGGTGTCTCTCTAAGTTTCTCTGTAAGTTTCTCTAGAAAGGCACATTTCACACCAAACCACTCTGAATGATTTTGCTTACGTCTAAACCACTGAATGACTGAATAATTTTGCAAAATTGGTGGAGTTGCCCTTTAAGGAAATAAGCTGACAGCATCTTTAAATTCAGAGTTGTCGTAGTGAGAGATGACTGGTTGGTTGAGTGCGTGTGGAAGGATACGTCCAGGAGCTCCACGATACTCTTGCACGCCTCCAAACTGAAACCGTCTGTCTTTAAATCACCGACTGAAAAACACAGAGTTACACACTCACACACTGTCTGTCTAATAGCACCACTGGAACAAAGTAAACTGGACTGATAGTGATAATAATAGTATGCTGGCTTTACGTCGAGGCACTATGTGAGTGTTCAGAAAGCCCCTTAACTCCTCAGCTGATATCTCCTTATCCTAGAGAGAGAGAGAGAATTAACTTCAGCAAAGACACACAGCTGAGTCACACCATTAACACACACTATAAAACCCTTACCTCTCCAGAAAGACTGGCAAACAGGGTTTTGAATGAGGGGTCAATGTCTCGCTCTGTGATATCGCTCTGCAAGGTTTCATTAAAGAAAAACACGAAACATTAAAATCCTCTCTTGGCAGTACAACTGGGTGTGCTATATTCATTCATAAATGAAGTTCCAATCAATAGCATTTTGAATTCGGCCATATTCACAAGCACATCTGGTATCTGTCAAACAGATGCACTGATAAACTTTGATGGTTTGTTGTATTGCAGTGCTATCTTGGCTAATCTTAGTAAGTGCAAAGTTAAGTGACCCTTATTAGTCCCACAACTGGGAAATTTCACCTCCGCATTTAACCCATCCGTGCAGCGAAACACCACATACACACTAGTGAGCACACACACACTAGGGGGCAGTGAGAACCATCCACAGCACCCAGGGAGCAGTTGGGGGTTGGGTGTCTTGCTCAAGGGCACTTCAGTCACGACCTGTCAGCTCAGGGGATTGAACCAGTGACCTAACCTCCAGTCCACAACCGCCCCCAACTGACTGTAACTGTTTGTTACATTTTTACAGATTTGTAAAAACACAAAAATGTAGTATTAGTTTATAACTATTACAGTAATGCTTAAAGTGATGCTCTAAATTCACAAAAAAGAGTCAGATAATTAAGAAAATTGCAAACGTTTGTTCATTTTACCTGAACATTTATTGAACTTTCATGGCATTAATTATTGTTATGAATTAAAATGTAAAAAATAAATGTATTTGTTAACATATGGTTACATGTTACACTATTATTAGTATTATTAGTATTATATTAGTAGTAGTATTAGTTGCAGTAGTAATATTAGTGGTAGTATTGCTAATAGTAGTGGCCTAAGTGGTTAAACCGGTAGCTAAAGTATGACATCCTGGCACAAATTTGCTGTAAATCGGACTGTGGATGGGCCAGTTTTGGTTGTTCTGGTTAGTAACAGGGTAAGTGTTGGCTTAGTGTGGGCAATGATGGCTGAGATCTAGGCCAGTGCAGATCCAGACAGCCAGATCCAGCTGCACTGCTAAAATGGTATCTTGTTAAGTAAAATGATCTTAAATATAGTCGATAAATCTAATAATTCTCCTGTTGATATTGTTGTTAGTTTAAATTAAGATTATTTACCTTATTTCTAGACATTTTTTTACTTGTTTTAAGTAATTTCTTTAGGTAAAACTATCTCACTATATTGGCATAATTTTGCTCGTGTTAAGAAATGTGCTTGAGACCAGCACAATTATCTGCCAGTACAGTGAGATAAATTTATTTAATAAAATTAACCAAAACAACTACAACCCCATTTCCAAAAAAGTTGGGATGCTTGCAAAATGTAAATAAAAACAAAATGCAATGCTGTGCAAATCATTTAAACCTTCTATTTCATTGAAAATAGAACAAAGACAACATATCAAATGTTGAAACAGAAATTTTACTGTTTTCTGAAAATAAATGCCCATTTTTAAATTTAATGCCAACAACACATTCCAAAAAAGTTGGGACGGGGGCCTGTTTACCACTGTGTTTCATCACCTTTTACCAACACTCTGTAAGCATTTGGGAACTGAGGAGACCTTCACAGATGTGCCAGTCACCCGTGCCATGTGCACTAATGCCCCCTATACCATCATTAATACTGGCTTTTGAATTGTGCACTGATAACAAGCTGAGTGGTCTTTAGCCCAGATGACACAGTGTCCATGATTTCCAAAATGAATTTCAGATGTTAATTTGTTGGACCACAGGACACTTTTCCACTTCCCCTTAGTCCATTTTAAATGAGCCCAAAGAAGGTGGCAGCATTTCTGGATCCTGTTTATATATGGTTTCATATGGGACAGACTGGGTCAGATCCGACAGCCAGCCAGTTTTGGCATACTGGGTTTACATTTCATACATTTTTTACTACCTGTGCAAGGACACATATAGCCTGTATGCACCTTGCATTAACATGTGTTTCGTGTCCAGATCGTAGGTTGATAAACTATGACCAGATTCCGTTTACACTTTCGACCATATTAACACCTGAATAAATGACATTACCCCACCACACCGTGTGAAGCTAATCCTGTCCAAATAGTGCCATAGTTTAAAGCAATATTAATTGAGTTTGCTAACCTATTATTCAATACTGCTTCACTTTAGCAAGGCGATTTAAACATTAGCTGTCATTATAGATATTTAGAGTCGGACTGTATGGCTTTGGATTTGAGCTGACAGCATGGATACGTCAAAGTACAAGTACAATAACTCTGCAACTCATCTTTTTACAATGCGTTGCTGTCCGTTTTCACATTATACACGAACTACATGAAATCCTGATGAGAGACTACATGGCAACGGCAGCCTGAACACCTTAAAAAAAAAGAAAGCAATTTCAACATGTAGCGCCCTGATATGTAAACTCTTACCTCTTCACTCAGGGTGAACGACACGTCATTGCCCAGCTCTCTAAAATAAATGAGAAAGTAAAAGGAGCATTATAACGTTTATTCAATTAGTGCAGGGGTCATCAGTCTTATCCACAAAGGACCGATGTGGCTGCAGATTTCATTCCAACCAAGCAGGAGCTGATCTCATATAACTAATCACAGTGTTTGATCAAAGTGTCGGTTTTTTCTTTTATTTTCATAACACTCTGGAGTGTCGCTCTGAAAAACCTCCGTTTGGAGGGTCATGTAGCCCTAAAACTTCGCCCTGCCCTCTATCTCAACAAGAATCGGGACACCCTACCCCTAGACGTGGAAACAGAGGGCTAAGGGCTAAGTGGTAAATGGGATTGGGCCTTAGTGTCTCATTATATGGAGAGTGTTTCTCATAATTCTGACTTAATATGTCATATTTATGAGATGAGTCATTATTATGAGATAATCAGTCATAATAGTGTCTTGTTATTATTAGATAGGAAGTTGTTAAAATATTGACTTATTGAGATGTCATTATTATGGGAAACTTTCTCTTTCTCATGACTTACTATCATGACTTATGGCTACATATTTTTTTTTCAGTGGTGGTAACAGGCTGCCATAGCTCATAGCTAAAACTGGAACAAAAAATCAAAGGGGAACTCCACTGATTTTTCAAAAATTCTAGACGATTGAATGGTTGGGATGTAAATAGTCATTCAGAGTGGTTTGGTGTGAAATGGTCCAACCTAGAGAAACTTGCCAAGTCAGAATTGCTCCAAATTGGTGATAGGAACCAAACGTCTGAAGAGTTTAACCCCTCTGAGAGCTCCTTCACAGAATTTTTTTAGATAGTTAGATATATGCTGCCTGATGTCTGATACATTGCTTTATGATAGTTTTGTGATAAAGTTTTGGCTTAAAATGTATTTAAATCCATGTATTTCAATCCATTCATGGTGGAAGGGCACACAATACAACTGCAGGGTGTTGTGAGTCAAAATAGTCACCGAAGAAAACTTATTTTTTCAGATTCATGACTATTTTATCATCTTCAGCATAACATATAAAAACTCATAAGATGTGTGGGTTCACTGGTAGTTTTGGATAGTAAATAAAATGGCTATATTTGTGTTGTAGTCATGGCGACCCCTGGTTCCTATCACCACCACTGTAAAGAGTCTCTACAATCAACCACTTCACACCAAACTGCTCTGAATGACTCTGATTACATCTCACGGACTGAATGATTCAGAAATGTGTAAAATTTGGTGGAATTCCACTTTATGGGTGGATTGTGATTTTTTGAACACTGCCTCTGGCAGCCTGTCTTACTGTTGCTAAGCAACAACAGCATTGTAATTGTCAATTAGCTGTGCCAGCAAAATATTTCAACGCCTACAAGCAGAAAGCTTAACTACTACTTCTATTAACTAGCAAAAACAGGCTAAACTAAAAGTGAGCTGCTTTTTGTTTGTCATGTTTTTGATCCAAGAAGGACTGCAATCAAGTATCCATCCTACATTAGCTTACAGCTGTCACTGAAGACCCACCTTAGCTTTGATCTGATTGGTCAGTGCAGAAAAAAAGTGTGTGATGTAGACTACTTGACCGGTTCGAGTGTCCAACTCAGGGCACTCGGAGTGCTCCGTGTAAAAGACAAGTGCAGATCAGCAAACATTCTAAACACGTTGTTGAGAACAACTGGAAATAAGCATGTCGGCCCGCAAAAGATGCTGAACTGTGAAGGTGAGAGTATGTCTAAATATATAAATAAAAGTCACTCACTGTGTCTTGGACTGTTTCTCAGTGAAGACTCTCAGAACAAAGTCGGCCTCCTTGCTGGGTTTGAAGGTGGAGGGAACGATCAGATAATCTCCTGGAGGCAGCCGGAGTCGTGCACTCACCTCCCGGTAGTGGGCAAAGGCCTCAGAACGTGCACAGGAAGAGTGGCGCAGGAAAAAATCCTTTTGCAGACGCACACTTGGAGAACCGCGTAACTATGACATGTGAACACAAACCAGGGTTGAGGAAAGCTGTGGGAATGTGCCTAGCTGTAACATGCACTATATGGACAAAAGTTTTGAGACACCTACACATTACACCTACAGGAGCTTTTATAAATCCCATTCTAAATCCATAGACATTAATATGGAGTTGGTCCCCCTTTGCAGCTCTAACAGCTTCCACTCTTCTGGGAAGCTTTCTACAGGATTTTGGAGAGTGTCTGTGGGAATTTTTGTCCGTTCATCCAGAAGAGTATTGGTGAGGTCAGACACTGATGTTGGATGAGAGGGTCTGGATCACAGTCTCCGTTCTAGTTCATCCCAAAGGTGTGTGATGGGGTTGAGGTCAGGACTCTGTGAGGGCCAGTCAAGTTCTTCCACACCAAACTCACCCAGTCAGACCTTTATGGAGCTGCTTTGTGCACTGGGGCTCAGTCATGCTGGAACAGAAAAGGTTCTTCCCCAGACTGTTCACACAAAGCTGGAAGCGTACAATTGTCCAGAATGTCTTGGTGCTGAAGCATTAAGATTCCCTCCACTGGAACTGAGGGTTCTAGACCAACCCCTGAAAAACAACCCAATATCATCATCCCTCCTCCACCAAACTTTACAGCTGGCACAGTGCAGTCAGACAGGTAACGTTCTGCTGGCACTCGCCAAACCCAGACTCGTCCATCAGACTGACCGATAGAGTAGCTTGATTGGTCACTCCACAGAACACGTTTCCACTGCTTCAGAGTCCAGTGGCGGTGCTTTACACCACTCCATCTAACGTTTGGCTTTGTGCTTGATGATGTAAGGCTTGCATGCAGTTGCTCAGCCATGGAAACCCAGGCCATGAAGCTCTTGGCACACAGTTTTTGTGCTGAACTTGATGCCAGAGGAGGTTTGAACTCTGCAGTTACTGAGCCAGACTTTTATGTACCATGCGTCTCAGCACTCATGACCCGTCCTGTAACTTTGAGTTGCTGTGGTTCCTAAACGCTTCTGCTCGTCAATAATACCACTCACGGTTTATCGTGGAAAAACTAGGAGGGAAGAAATTCAGTGAGCTTTTTCGAATGACCCATTCTTTTACAAATCTGTGTACAAGCAGACTGCATGGCTGGGTGCTTGATTTCATAAACCTGTGGCAATGAGACCGAATGAAACTCTATGTTTAAGAGGTGTGTCTCAATACTTTTGTCCATATAGTGTATGTCATTGTAATTGTATGGGATGGCTATCTTAAATACGAACCAACAAAATACACTGGTGTCAGGGTTGCTGTGAATGTCTGTGATGTCTTTGTCTCTTTCCCCTGTAGTGTACAGTGATTTACACTCAATGGTCTTATTTATCAACGTGTGTATGGTCAAATTTAATCGTTAAATGAGAGTATGCAAATTTCATTGACAGTTGTCAGTTATATCTTTGGTGCATTTGTACGATCAAACTCACGTCTGGTAGAACTGTGTGTAAATTTGGGCATAACATTTTAACAGCCTGAAAAATGCCTGATTTGCATTGATTATTGTTAAATAATCTAGACTGTACATCTCCTGCTGGACCCCCAAACTCTGCCTATTAGGCAACCTTCAAAATACAAGTCTCATTGCTCAAATCCAATTTTTTGCTCAAATCCGATCTCTCTGACACGATGGTCCACACTCGTTTAGGTAAGTGACTCAAATCTGTCATTAATGTGATGAACCAGCGTCCTGAAATGACCCTCATGAGCTCATCCTACTCAGTAACGTCACGTGAATGAATCAGGTTCATCATCAGCACAAACTAACGAGCAGAACGAGCTTCGCTGAGAAGATCATTAACTCTGATCAGCTCTGAGCTTCATTATTAGAGCGAGACGAAGGAGAAAAAGGTGAGATGAGCTGCTTTTCCACCGTTTACAGGCTTTAACTTCTGTTCAGCGCTGCTGCCATGGTAACGCTGAATGCGCTGAACGCAGTGGAAGAAAAAGCACATGAATTCCGATCTGAGTGTCACATTAAGGCCACATATGAAAGGCTACATTAGCGGATTGAAGTGGCACAAATACGATTTTTTGCCCTAATGTGACTCAGATCTGATATTTTCAGAGCTGTGTGGACACAAATCTGATCTTTTCAAATACGACCTGAGCCACTTTCATATATAGTAGTACGCACTACTAGTTAAAATGTGAGCGTCTGTGGTGCAACCGAAATTCGTTTGAAACTACTCTCAACATAACTTGCGTTCAGCTGGTGCACAGTGTATATCTAGTCATAGTGACCTCCCAACTTCTGAAGCTAAAACTTACTTTTAATTCCCACCATATTTAATCTGAATGCAGCACAGACAGAACATGTTTACCTCCACAGGAACCTGAAAAAGACAGAAAGACAAAAAGCTGAAATTGCAAAAAGTTGTAAACTCGATTGCAAATATTAAAAATATCTCAGTGATCCTAAAGATATGTGACTTAATGAATCAAAGCAAAATTAAAAAAGATCCCTAAACAATATTTTAAGTAGTGGTTAGAAAATCTGATGGGCATTTCATGTTGTAATTTTCTGTTTTCTGGCAGAACTCCGACCAAATCTGTGTGAGATATCAGTTTACGGAGGTAATGTTATGTTACATCAGGAGTGGCTACGGTAACTGCAGCAGTCAGTCTTAGTGGGTATTGCAGGTAGGAATTAATCCAGCCATTTAAACACTGTTAGCATTTGCTAAAGAATGAAACTGTGGCAATAAGTCATTCAAATAATGTTAGCATTTGTTGGCTAGGTCACACTAGCAATGCATTCATTTGCTTATGCACTCAGACGTCCAGGCTAGCTAGCTAGTTCGCTCTCTGAAAGTCTGTCACGACTACGGTAGCTTGAAAAATCTAATTGGTATTGGTAAGACTGACCAAGTCAGCCTTCTCTAAACACACACTGACTCCTTACCTTGTAGATACTGAAGCCAATGGCATATAATTCCTGGCCCTGCTTGCGGTAGCGTCGGCGGTCCTTCTGCATCAGAGCCACCAGGAAGCTGCAGGCTTTTTCATTATCCACAGGATCGTCATCCTCCTCCAGCAGGGTGATCTTATACTGCGGGTTTATCCAGAACGTGTCTGACAGAGAGACATGACGAAGGGTATCACACCTATAGCTATCAGTAGGTAATGATAATCCCTGCTCTGTGGTGGTCCTGTGGGGGTCCTGACCATTGAAGAACAGGGTATCAAAGTATGCTGAGAAACAGATGGACTACAGTCTGTAACTGTAGAACGACAAAGTGTTTGGATCTCGCTTTTCTGATTGACTTTATTTTCTTTCTCCTCCTGCTACTGCTCTTCCAGTGTAGAGAGGATGGAAACCTTCCCTGACCAAGTAAATCCTTGAGAGACTCTTTCAAAGGATCCATCAGACGTCACACAAACTGTCCCTCATTCACATTACATACTGACTCACATACATATTAGCACATATATGCACACATATTAGCAACCACCTATGACATGATAGCATGGCCTAGCAATACCTTAGCAACCACCTTGGATACCATAGCAACAGCCTAGCAATACCTTAGCAACCACCTGGGATACCGTAGCAATGCCCTAGCAAAACCTAAGCAACTACCTGGGATACCAAAGCAATGCCCTAGCAACACCTTAGCAACCACATGGGTTACCATAGCAATGCCGTAGCAAAACCTTAGCAGCTACCTGGGATACCATAGCAAAGCCCTAGCAACACCTTAGCAACCACTTGGGAATACCGTAGCAACAGCCTAGCAACAGCAACCACCTGGGATTTCATAGCAACAGCCTAGCAACACCTTAGCAACCACGTGGGATACCATAGCAATGCCCTAGCAACACCTTAGCAGCTACCTGGGATACCAAAGCAATGCCCGAGCAACACCTTAGCAACTACCTGGGATACCAAAGCAGTGCCCTAGCAAAGCCCTAGCAACCACCAGGGATACCATAGCAACAGCCTAGCAACAGCAACCACCTGGGATTTCATAGCAACAGCCTAGCAACAACAACCACCTGAGATACCATGGCAATGCCCTAGCAAAACCTTAGCAACCACCTGGGATACCAAAGCATTGCCCCAGCAACACCTTAGCAACCACCTGGGATACCAAAGCATTGCCCCAGCAACACCTTAGCAGCCACCTCAGATACCATAGCAAAGCCCTAGCAACAGCAACCACCTGCAATACCATAGCAACAGCCTAGCAATAACAACCACCTGGAATACCATAGCAATGCCCTAGCAACACCTTAGCATCCACCTTAGTTACTGATCCAGCTTCTGACCCTGTTGTTGACCTGGCCTCATCTCCAGATGTCCTACTGGCCTCTGCAGAGGCAGTAGGTGCTCTGACCTCTGCTGAGGTCTTCTCTTTGGGAGCCGTGCTTCTCCTTACCTGTGTCTTGTTAACCTATGTTTCCATTAATAGCTTTTCTGTGCATTTTTGCTTTACAAAGCTTTGCTTCTGGCCTAACTGAGCTGTGTTACCTGTTTGCTTCTTTACTGGATTACAATTATAGATTTGCCCTGGATTTCTGTCTTGGATTTCCCTGCTCAAGCACACCTACTGAACCTGACAATGAGTTGACCCAGGTGAGATTTTTTTGGAAATCTCCTCATCTCCCATAGGGGACTCTCTTCCGTTTAACCCTAGAGGGTACTGATTTTTTAGTTTCATATAAATGTACCTGTGTTATTAATGCAGCCACCGGCAGTCGAGCCAACTTTCCAGCTGCCTTCAAACTGCTGAAGGGCCCACTTGCTGACACGATTGCTATTCGAAGCATCTGGTGTCAGGTTGCAGATCTCCAACTTTGAGTACCGCACCTTAAAGTCTGAATACGCCATCCTGAAAGAGGGATACATAAACACAAAAGCAAAGAGAATAAAAATCATAGGCAGAATGAGTTGCTCGTTGAACAAACTCACCAGAACTCTCCATCCTCTGCAGAGTAATTGAGTTTGGCCTTCTCCTGAGGCAGGACCTGGTCCCACTCCTTGGAACTGAGGAGGATAATAAGAGGATTTTACCCAATTATTTCATTATTCAAAGTTTATTTTACAGATCACATTCATGGTTGGCCAGTACACTTACTTATCACTCCAAGCGCCGTTCCATTCCGTTTGTCCCCAGGGGTTCCTGAGGCGCACCAGTTGCACCTTACTTCCACCAACATTAACCTACAACAGAGTGATGAAAGCCAAACTGTTTATAAACCTGCATATACTGTATGAATGTATGTTTACAACAGATTCTGTCTGTACATGAAGTGTGACTGTAAATCAGCAGATATACAAAGATTTGAGCGTGAAAGGTGCATTTTCACAGCATGAGTTGCGTCTGACCTCCACTGCTCCTGTGACGGAGTAGACATGTGTCTTGACCAGCTTCTCTTTGGTCACAGCCTCCATTTCATTTCTACTGCCCTGTTCAGAAAAGCAACACACTGAAGCATTACTTATTCATATTCAAGAAGTGAGAACATTCATGTGTTTTCTCTTAATGCATGTCAGGCTTTCTTTAGCCTTGTTAGGAACTGACAAAACCCACTTATACAGTTATACATTTAAAGCATCCTTACATATATAGTTGTGCACAGCAGAGAACCCCGGCTCAGGGCCTGCTTTATGATATTAAACAGGTTCGAAGGAGCTTTGCTGAGCTCGTAGCTTTCTGCAACGCCTCCAGTAAAGTCTTCGAAACCTTCAGAAGCCCAGCCTCCAGAAAGAGCCTCATAGCTGCCGTTCACCCTGAGGAACAATCAGAAACACAATCTCAGTCATACGGCGTCAAAGCCCCAGCAGACCTTCATGAATAGAAGTATTTAATATTGCAACGTGGCCTGTGCTTGGTTACAGTTAACCGAGTTGCCGTGTTGATGGTAAAAACTTGGGGCCGTGTTACAGAAACTTCCTATCTTTTTGTCTTAACTTAAGATCTGACAACTCAAGATAAGATTTTTTCTCAAATTCGTATTACAGAAGCAAATCTGACCGTAATTTAAGAAACTTATCTTACAGCATCTTATCTTATCTCAAGCTAGGAAATCTTAACTTACTCGATTGAAGTCGACAATCAACTGCCATGTCTGTTACCTAGCAACCAACCATTCGCGCACAGCTGAAACGTAAACACGTAATTAAGCAGCTAATGTTAGCTACTGTTACCGATGTAAAAAAAGGCCAAATAAACCTAAAGTGCGATAAACTGAGAGTTAAGAATATTGTTTCTGCGCTTTGTGCTGTTCATCAGAGCATCACCGCTCTCAGTTTCGGTTTCACTTCCCAAATGCTTTAGCCAAGCGCGCTAACGTTATTCCTCCTAATAAACAGACTCACGTTCAGCTCTGTCTCCTCATTATTCACCACCATCACTGTAATATTGTATCTGACGAGTTTTTATCAACATTAACAGGTAATAAGAAGGTAATAAGAGGGACAGTGGAGGCTTTTAAATGCTGTTAAAAAAACTCAGGTCAAAGCACCATATTCAGTTTAGATAAATGTAGTGTCATTATGCTAGTTATAGTGAACTGTGCTGCCTCTCACTGCATAAAACAATAGAAACAGACAGTTAAAACAGAAGTTAAGACGCTCTGGAGTTTATCTTAGAGTTAAGAAAATATTTAGGATATTTTGGCAACTTAGGATGTTTCTGTAACACTGTTTTCTTATCTGGAAATGAGATACGGTTACAGACTTAAGAACTGTTGTTCTGTAATGGCTTCTGTCCTAAATTCAGTCTTAACTGAAGTTGCCATGACAACAAAGCAGATAAGATCTCAGACTTAAGAATTTTCTGTAATATGGCCCCTGTTTACTGACAGATTTGGTTCATTTATTGATTTACGTCATGCATACTACAGCAAGACACTAGTATTTCCACATGTAAACTGGCAGGGTATACATTTTACGACACCCTCACACCACAGTGTCAAGTTTCATTTCCATCAATAAAAAATGACTCTGATCTCTCTGCAGTCATTCTGCCGTTTGCTTTATGGCAAAAATGAATGGAGTTTCAGAGAATCATTACCATCACGCTCTGTGGTACACAAAAAAAAAAAACGATAAGTTTTATCCCAGTTTTTTTCACTGAATGTCATTGGATCCTCTGAATTACAAAGTCATTAAGTAACTGAAATATGAACATTGCTACATCCGTGCTAACAGGAAACTGACACTCCTGTGCACTGTAATGACATCGCATGAAGCTAAGTCTACTTTTAAACTTCAACACTATTATAAAATAACTCCAGTTACTCCTAAGGTACTCTACTACTGCTTGTCGCTACCTGATCTGAATCCCCTGCCCCGATTTGCACCACGCATGTCCAACACTGTCAGCCTTGCATAAAGAACAGCACTTTTACTGGCACTGGCTGATCTGTACCGTGTATTTGTAAGCATTTTACAGCAGTTTAAAATCATAGTTGAACTGTAACAAAACTGCTGTATTGTTCTGTTGTTATTACTTGTGTAATTTGGCCCTTGTAGTTACTTTTCGGGTTGGCATGCTATCCTACATGTCTATGAGTGTGTTTCCATGCACTCAATAATCCGATCATAATCAGATTTCTGCAGTTATCCGATTATTCAAATGGTCATGTAAAACACCATACTCTGATCTAGAAATCTGATTAAGAAATCCGATAAAGAGAGCTGGATTTTAGATCAGTAATCTGATTTCTCAGTGCATGTAAACTCTTACTCTGATTTCTTTCGGATGTCCCAGTTTGCGCATGTGCAAGAGCAGCGGCAGTGCAAGCGGCGTTGCTGTGAGACGCATCAAAACTCTTTTGGAGCACCACTGAACCCAAACACGAAATAAAGGATTTAAATGTTCTTCATTTTCTACATGATGTAGGTTCATATTTTTAAATAAATTTGTGCGATGTTTTAAAAAAGCACTCTATCAGTGAAGGTTGATGTGCAGACTGCTGGTCACCATAGCAATGCAGACAAATTTTGCCGACTAGTAGCTAACGACAAGGCAAAGAAAGAAGATGAACATCGATAATTTAGAGACGAATAGACTTATTTGTATTTATAATCACTCCAGCTGGTTTCTTGATACGTTTAATCTGCAACAAGAAACTGTCAAACACTAAAAAGTCGCGAAGCAGACGTCAGTTTCTTGTTGGAATTTTCATGTTCCACCTTAAATAGTGCTGGAGTAACTTTCTGGTACCTCAGGCGACATTTAACGTGGGATGGGAAGTTGGAGCTGGTGAATGACAAGCTGACTTTGGCCTTGTAAAAAGTCGAATGTTGAGAGACACTATTGTACTTTTATGGAAAGGTTTCCTGCCAGAGATGCAAGAGAAGTGGCTATAGCTGAGCTAAAGCTTAAAGCAGAACAAAGTAAGTCTGCATTTTCGTTTATATTTTTAGCCTATGCTAGTACATCAGCACATACTGAGACATATTTACAGCCAAGATGGTGAAATGGACATAAAATGTTGCAAGGACAAAATGGCTCTTCTTAACATTTGGGTTGCGACACCTGCCCAATCCTCTAGGGTACATAACTCATTCGTGCACTACTCATTAAAGTGCATTGTGGGATTGTTTGACTGCGCTGGATCTTCTGCACAATGTTTTCAGACACCATTACAAAATGGTGGAACCTTATAATGTAAGCTGCGTAAAGAGGAGAAACACTCTGTGATCACTGGAGGGTAACGACATCAGCTAATTAACACAGATGTGATCAATGCTGGCCTTTAGATAACTTTAGCTAATGTTAACAGCCGAGAGATGAACAGTCGCCCCCTAACGGAGCTGCAGACAGCCAGTATAACTTTACTCTCTGTTTCTGGAGATTTAAATGACGTTTGATTGGAGAAACATTAACGTTAAATATCAGACTGAATGTCGTGGGTCTGAAAACGACGTCGTGTTTCGACAGACGTGATTCTGTAAGTTTGCTAGTGCAGTTAGTTCAGAGTTCAGCTCCAGTCCTGAAACCCCTGCACTGCATAACTGTGGTTTCCTGGTTAAAATACCTGATATTATTAGCTAATTAATCCCTTCTTGAGCTGAGCGAGGTGAACAGCAGAGAGAAACACTCAACTATACAGTGCAGCGGCTCCAAACCTGGAGTGAAAACACTGAATTAAAGGTCTGTGTGTCTCTCGTCTCTCAGCTTCTGTCACGTCTTTCAGGTCAATCGTTCACAAAGCACAGCGAATTGAAGGCGTCGAGCAGCGCAGTCACTCCCTGATTCGGTCCTCAAAATGGTGGCGACTATACAGAGTGACGTCATGTGAAACGAGGGAATAGATGTTGATGTTCTCCAGTTCATTCCTGGTTTTGTACATCTTACACATCTCCATTAAAAGATAGTCCATCAAAGTTATTAACCGAAAATGCCTAGTTCAACTGAGAGATCTAATACAAGTGAGAATAACATTTTATGGCTAAAGTGAAAACAGGTTAAGATAAACAGACAAATGCTAATCGTCTCTTTTCACCCCAGCTAACGTTACTAGCCTACTCACATTGTACAGGGAGATTCACTCGAAAGAGGCCCCGAATATTCTGCTGTAACTCCCGTTAGGAGCAATCTGAACTAAAAAAATACACGTTGACGTACGTGTAATTAATTGCATTACATGCGATGCTGAAAGTGATCTCTGTTTTCTGCCAGACACATGAAGGGATACGGGGGTATGCACGCGCAAGTTGCAAACGGAGGTTAAACGTTGTGACGGCGCCTACCTCATCGCTCCGACGCAGGGGCATCTCAGCTTGTTTGAAGCTCCACATACTAAGGATAATGTTGCACGTTGTTTTGTTCAGGTTGCTTTGTCCTAGTAAGAGTTATTACAGAATATTCAGGGCCTCTTTCAAGTGAATCTCCCTGTATGTCACCTCACACCTTTTAGCAGGAAAACAGTGAGACTGTAAAATGTTAGTTAGTTGATAAACTCAATAAACACATTGAAATGTTGTTAATAGTGACTCTAACATAGTAGAGCGTAACATGGACATGAGCGTCTTGTTCATTTCTGCTAGGCTATGTGCTATAACTGTGTTTGTACTGTCTTTCTATGCTTCCTTCTTTGGACTAAACGTGAGAAACTCTGACCACAGTGTAAGGCGCAGGTTCTACACTGCCTTCTGGTGGATTACAGAGCTCGGACATCTCATGTTATGGGAACATATGATGTTAGCTAATTTGCATAACACTCTCATGACTATGTGAAAGTCCCAGAATTCTGACTCATCCCTAATAGAAGGCAGTTTTCACAGTGCCCCGCCCTTTTTTTTCAGGCTAGATTGCCCTCAATGATGAGGAAAAGCTCTGATATTATGGTAAAGATATCCCACACACACTCACTTAGCGTAGGCCTTCTCCAGCAGCGCGCTCCAGAACTCATTTCTGTCAGCTGAGTGAACGAACAACAGTCTCCCGTCTCTGGTGGGCAGTTTGTCATCAATGACAACGTCCACCCACTGTCCATACTGCCACAGCTGTGGAGAGGAAGATGCAATAACACATCAGCAGTATGACTATGGAAAAGATTCTATGTCATAACAGTGAATAAACGTGATGTGCAGTACTCAAAATGCATGCAGCAAGCGTTGTCCCTGAGGGTGCTTTAGCGCCCCCTACTTTCAAGACTGTAATTGCTTATTATCATCATCATCATCTTTAACTGCTTAATCCAGATAGGGTCACAGTAGCAGTTGGGAGAGCAGAGAATCTCAGAAGACTCTGTTCCCCACAACATCCTCCAGCTCATTCCAGGGGACCCCGAGCCGCTCCCAGGCCAACTTAGAGATATAATCCCTCCAGCAAGTCCTAGGACAACCCCGGGGTCTCGTCCCAGTAGGCTGTGCCTGGTAAACCCCCATTGGGAGGCGTCCAGGGCACCTGATCCACCTCCACTGGCTCCTCTCAGTGTGGAGGAGTAGTGGCTCTACTCTGAGCTCCTCCCGGATGACTGAGCTCCTCACCCTGTCAGTAGAGTGTAGGCCACCACCCTGAGAAGAAAGGTCTCTTTCTACGCTTGTATCCATGACTTGAATCTTTCGATCATTACTCAAAGCTCATGACCACAGGTGAGGGTCAGGATGTAGACCGACCGGTAAACAGAGAGCTGTAAGTTGTAGTTTGTGTTTTCATTTAACCTCTTAAATAGCTGTGTCTGATCCACTCAGACCAGCGTAACACACACTATCACACCACCGCCACGTCAGTGTTACAGCAGTGCTGAGAATGATCCACCACCCAAATGGTACCTGCTCTGTGAGGGTCCATGGGGGTCCTGACCACTGAAGAACAGGGTAAAAGGGGGCTAACAAAGTATCAGAGAAACAGATGGACTACAGTCTGTAACTGTAGAACTACAAAGTGCACCTATATAGTAAGTGGAGCTGATAAAATGGACAATGAGTGTAGAAACAAGGAGGTGGTCATAATGTTATGCCTGATCGGTGTACATTGCAATGCAGTGTTGATACAAATGAAGCCTGTAATTCTTGCTAATTTTGTCATTACAGAGATTTTCTGCTAAATAAACAGCTTAGACTATGCATAGATCTAAGGTTTTTATGCTGGTCTACTGCTGGTCTGGTGCTGGTTTAGCTGGTCACCCATCATGATCATGCTGGGTGACCAGAATACCAGCATCTAAAACACATCAAACGCTGACCAGCCATGGTGGTCCATGCTGGTTTTTGGTTTCATTTTTATCCTGCAAGTCCTCAGATGAAAAGTTAGTCAGGAGAGTCTGACCTGAAAGTGAAAGATTCCAGCGTAGTCCTTCGCGAAGCTCTGCTCAGGATGAATCACTCGTGCTAGAATCTTTTGGTCCAGAGTCAGAGAGGCGATGGCAGCCATCAGCCAGCAGTCACCTGCAGGGATGAATGTACATGATCCTCACCGCCGTCCTTGCAAGCAAAACTCTGCACATGATAAACTTTCTGTCTGTGAAAACAGTTCAGCGCTGCATCCACAAATGCTAATTAAATGCAAAGAAGAAACCAAATATAAACAGGATCCAGAAATGCTGCCACCTTCTCTGGGCCTGAGCTCATTTAAAATGAACTGAGGTGAAGTGGAAAAGTGTCCTGTAGTCTGACGAATCAACATTTGAAATTCTTTTTGGAAATCATGGACATTGTGTCCTCCGGGCTAAAGACCACTCAGCTTGTTATCCGTGCACAGTTCAAAAGCCAGTATTCATGATGGTATAGGGGGCATTAGTGCACATGGTATGGGTGACGTGCACATCTGTGAAGGCACCATTAATGCTGAATGATATATACATGTTTTGGCAACATATGCTGCCATCCAGACGACGTCTTTTTCAGGGAAGGCCTTGATTATTTCAGCAAGACAATGTCAAACCACATTCTGCACGTATTACAACAGCATGGCTCTGTATTAAAAGAGTCCGTGTGCTAAACTGACCTGCCTGCAGTCCAGACCTGTCACCACTGAAAACATTTGACGCATTATTTTCATAGCTATGCTGACGACACCCAGTTATACATAACTATTCCTTCTGACGATCAAGACTCTGTAGACAAACTAATCAGCTGTGTGTCAGATATTTCTCAGTGGATGTCGCAAAATTTTCTACAATTAAATCATGAAAAAACTGAAATATTGATCTTTGGTACAGAAACTCAGAGAAAAATGATTTTTGAGAAACTTGGTTCTTTAGCTTCATCTACCAAACCTGAAGTACAAAACCTGGGTGTGATCTTAGACTCTGAGCTCTGTTTTACCCCACAGGTAAACACAGTCACTAAATTAGCTTTTTATCATTTAAGAAATTTCGCTAAAGTTTGGCCTTTTCTATCTCAGAGCGACGCAGAGAAACTTGTTCATGCATTTGTTACAAGCAGACTTGACTACTGTAATGATCTTCTTGCTGGACTTCCTAAGAAAACTATACATTCCTTACAAAACGCAGCAGCATCCTAACAAAAACAAAAGAGAGATCAGATCAGTCCCATTTTGAAAGAACTGCACTGGCTGCCTGTATCATTCAGGATAGATTTCAAGGTTCTGCTACTAGTCTTTAAAGCTCAAAACAACCTTAAAGCACCTGCTTACATCACAGAGTGTCTGTCTGTTTATGTTCCGGCACATAATCTAAGATCTGCAGATAGTGGCCTTCTACAGATACCCTCTGTAAAATACAGAAAACATGGAGAGACTCTTTCAGTTATTCTGCTTCTAAACTGTGGAACTCAATTCCACCTTTTATTAGACAGTCAAGCTCAGTGCTCACTTTTAAGAAGCACCTAAAAACATATCTCTTTAAATTAGCATTTAACTAAAACTGAATGTCTCGTGGTTTTTATCTTGTAATTTAATCTTCTTCATTTTCTTCTGATTCTAATTAAGTACTAATGATCTTTTCTATAACTATGTTTTATCACCTGTTTGTAAAGCACTTTGAGCTGCCACCGGCATGAAAAGTGCTATATAAATAAAATAATTATTATTAAATTATTATTATTAATCACAGATTCACAAATGAGTTTTCCTTTACTAAACTGCATCTGTAGGTCTCTGTTCATAAACATAAACTAGCCAAAACAAATTTACTATAAATGAAATAGTGTTTGTATAAATTCAGGAAAAAGACACATCAGTCACAACTGCATATGTGTACATATTTCTATATTGTGGTCTGTTTACACAAAGTTAGGTTAGTTCATCATTTATGTTGAATAGACTCTCCCAAAATTTTACGCTGCTGCACTGATGTTGAACTGTACAACGGTGTTTTAGGGCCACTGTTAAATAAAAATAAAAATAGTAGACTTTGAGAATAAAGTCGTAATATTTCGAGAAAAAAGTCGTAGAATTACGACACTAAAGTGGCATTAATACCAGGAAAGGTCACGGTATTGTATCCAAAGGCTTTGTGAAGTGAAGGCAGCACCTCCTCGTGTTAAATGAGGGCGGTGAGGAGGTGGAGTTCTACTTTCATATCGATTCATTCAAATGTTACGACTTCATTCTCCAAATATTAAGACTTTTTTCTCTAAATATTACTACTTTATTCTCGAAGTCTATTTTTTTATTTTTATGAACAGTGGCCCTAAAAAGCTGTCGTAGAACCGTATGGTTGCATTGGGTCGGTATGTCCAACAGGTCAAAACAAGCTCAAAACAAAGTGACCGCTGTGCCCTGATTGGTGTTCTTGCTTTGCGCTTCTTTTGTTTTGACATGTTACGTTTTTATACACACATAAACCAAAAGGAACGACAGGTTTCTCAGAATGTAGTGGAGTAAAAAGCGAGATATTTGACTTTGAAATGTAGTGGAGTGAAAGTAAAAAGTCGCCCAAAATGGAAATACTTCAGTACAGATACACAAAAAAACTACTTAAGTACAGCAACCAATTACATTTACTTCGTTACTGTCCACCACTGCTTACACATTAGTCACTCTGCATGTGTCCACTTACCCAGAGCCCCTTGGCAGATGTCGGTCCTCGTGGCTCCGCTGATGATGAACTTGGGGTCTGAGCACAGCTCCTGCACAACACAGTAAACGGCTTCAACTCAGACACACATTCATGTTGTCTTACGGTTGCCTTGAGTGGAGGCTGTAAAAAATGCACTTTCAGCTTTAATTTGAGAGTAATTACATCCCAAATGGGATGAACAGTTTAGGAATTACAACCATTTTCATACATAACTATCCAGACACCCTTCTAAGAAGTGAATACAGATACTTTAAGGTGCACTCACTGCTAACACAGTCTTTCAACTGTGCACACAGCTTGCATAGCATTGGAAATAGAATAGGATGCTCTGGAGCAGCTGCACATGAGCCTCAGGTCACCAAGAGGTATAAAGCCACCCAGCTCTGGGCTGTTAAGCAGCAAAACTATGTTCTCCGAAGTGATGGAGCTCCATTCAGTATCTTTGGGATGATTTGGAGTGATCCAGAACTGATCATCCAACATCAGTACCTGACCTCACACTGCAAAAAACGGTATCTTGTCAAGTAAAATTGTCTTAAATCTAGGCAAAAAACTAATATTTAAGCTTAAGCTTAATTTAAGATTATTTAACTTATTTCTAGACATTTTTTACTTGTTTTAAGTAATTTTATTCAGTAAAATTATCTCACTATATTGGCAACAATTGTGCTTGTTTTAGAAAATGTGCTTAAAATTAGCAAAATTATGTGCCAGTATAGTGAGATAATTTTACTTAATAAAATGACCTAAAACAAGTAAAATATGTCAGGAAATAAGGTAGATAATCTTATAATAAGTGCACAACCATCTCAAAACGGGTAATATATGATATATTTTATTAAGACTTAATATCATTTCACTTGACAAGATACCATTTTTTGCAGTGCACTAATGCTCTTGTGGCTGAATGCAATCAAATCCTCACTGCAGTGTTTCAACATCTAGTGTAAAGCCTTCCCAGAAGAGTAGAGGCTGTTACTGCAGCAAAGGAGGTACAAGCCCCAGTTAATATCCTTCATTCCTGAAGAAATGATGGACGAGCAGGTGTCTGCAAACTTTTGGACACATAGTGTAGGTAAATGGGTTTGCCTGTTACATTGACTTACATCAACAGTATGTTTTTCTCCTGTAAAGTTACTATTTTCATATGTTTCTTTTTTCTGTCAGCAATGATCTCATATATTGATTAACAGTGACAGAATTTCAGGTAACAACAGAAGTTACCTCTATAGAGTCATTTTAGGTTAGCCTGACTTTAGCTACACTTACTGAGGGTCTTTTCCATTGCACTCCTCTGGTCTTGGGAGAGTTTGGTCCGAGCTCCTTGTAGCCCAGGGACTCGGGGGCAGCTGGGAAAATGGGGTCACAGAACTGCTCCCCCCTGCTCAGACACTTGCTCCTCAGTGCCTCAAAGTCTTGGTTCCGGTACTTGACGGTGTTGGTGCTGTTGCCCAAGCCCGCAGTCTGGGCTTGATTCTTGGCCAAAGTGGACACCACTCCAGAGCATTGTTCTCTTCTTGTGTGGTAAATACAAGCACGCAGGGTGAAGACTCAGACTTTAAGAAGTGAGTTAAGTACCTTTGGGTCTCTCCTCCCTATTCCAGGCCTTTTTGAGGTGGAGTTTATTCGCTCTGTCATTGTTGAATATTCATGACTGAGAAGCAGGCCTTAGAGAAAGCAACAAGAAGTCAAGTGCCCTGCTTAACTGGTGCATTAAAAGCAGGTTTTCCATCCATCACCTTTACCAAAGTATAAAAGAACTTTCCCCCATTTAGCTTATTTCAAAATGAGGATCCCAGTGCTTGCTGTCGTATTTTCTATTGGCTCACGCTTCTGAAATTCGCATGAAGCAAAATTAACTACCACCGGAAGTGAATCCTGTTTATGAGCTTTCCTTTTTCTTGTGATTTAGCCTTTAAGTCAGGCAAATTGTACTGGCGTTTGGTGTTGTGGCTTCATTCTGGAGTTTCTCTCTGTTGTCCTTGCTCTAACACAATACAAGCTCTTCACTACCAAAAAAGGGCGAACATAGCTAACAATTAATAGAAACCGCAATTTAGCACAAATTGAGTTTTGTTCAGTGGTTAATGGTTTGCAACAGTAGCTTTTTATGCTAGCCGGTATAAAATACTAGGCAAGCAATTTTCCAAGTTTTTTCCTCCATTCCTTTAGTTTAGTTTTGACTAATATAAATTGCAAAACAGCTGTATTTAATAATAAAGGTGACTTCTGCATTAAAACTAAAATTTCTTCTGTAATGGCTGTAATTCTTTGTACCGTTTGGTAGATTTGATAATTCAAGTTGTGCTCGATAAGCATAAATTAGTTTGCCTCATCTGAAAAATGAATTATTGACCAGAACTAAATGTATTGATTAGAAAAAAAAATTACCATGATTGCTTCAAAGATTGAAAGAATTATGGCGTATAAGTATCTTTTGCTCAGTGAAAAAATAGCCTTTAAATATCATGAAAACAAACTAGTAGGTAAATTAAGGCAAATAATTGATTTTTTTTTAATAAGCATAAAACACCCCAGCTAGCAAAATCATCTGGCCCAAGCCTCTGGCCTGACTCTGGCTGGACAGGTGTGGCCGTGCAGCCTGATTCAGAAGTATAACTGGGACATTAAAAGACGTCCGATAAATTAAACAGAAGGTAGTTAAAACTGACCTTTAAATAAAGGAAAATGTGGAAGCTGCAAGCCACTTATGTTTAACTTACCTTTCTTTCCTGTGGTGTTCAGGCACTTTCTTTCCTCCATCGCTATGGTTATGCTGGAATTATCGTTACATAGCAATTAAATCTACGAGTGGCTGCAGGACCACAGCCATCCAGCCAGAATTGGCCCAGAGGCTTTCATTCAAGCACTAGCCAACAGTAAAGTAGGAATTGGGCCAGACGATTTTGCTAAGTGGTTTCTTTCAGTTGAGAATAAAATTGGTTCAATTGCTGGCTACCATTTGGGATATAATAGCAACAGCCTAGCAACACCTTAGCAACCACCAGGGATACAATAGCAACAGCCTAGCAGCATCTTAATAACCACCTGGGAAACCATAGCAACAGCCTAGCAATACTTTAGCAACCATCTGGGATACCATGGCAATAGCCTAAAACACATTAGAAACAACCTGGGAAACCATAACGACAGCCTAGCAAAACCTGTTAGACTTTGCTCTCGGGTCTGGTCCATATTCAAGACTTGGTTCTGTAGATGGGCCTGGGTCCAGGCAGAATTTCGGCGGACTGTGTTCAGGGTATGTCTGATTCAGACAAAAATTCAAGGCCCAATCAAAGCTTCAGTAGACTATGTGCAGTAGAATGGTCACTGGACTCACTCCAGTGAGGCTCTTAAGGACAGTACTTGTTTTCGGCCCCTGGTGCCAACATTCGCCATTCAGATGCATTCAGATAGGTAATCAGATTTGATACTGTATTCCACGTGTACAGCATGTATCTCATCTGTCTAGGCAAATAAGAAGCCAAAGTTCTTCAGAATGTTGAAGCCAGAGTTCTTCAGAATGTTGCACTAGGCCATATCAGCCTGCAGCATCTGCTATTCCAGGGAATTCTCTACTCCAGAGATGTTTTCTCTTTCATTTCAGTCAGCTTTTAATGCGCTGGTAAGGGCAGAAGGTTATGAATGATTACAGAGATCTTAATTATTATCTTAATTATGAACCCAATTTCCAA
Source organism: Colossoma macropomum (assembly GCF_904425465.1). Lineage (NCBI taxonomy): Eukaryota > Metazoa > Chordata > Actinopteri > Characiformes > Serrasalmidae > Colossoma > Colossoma macropomum. The sequence continues at coordinate 3,706,027 of NW_023496051.1, forward strand.
AAAAAAAAAAGTTGGAACAGCAGGAAAAATGCAAATAAAAACAGAAAGCAGTGATTTGTAAACTGTCTTTTACAAGTATTTAATTAAAAACAACACAAAGAATATATATTTAATATTTTACCTCATCAACTTAACATCAATGTAAATATACGATATACAGCTTGCTCTGTTATGCAAAATGGTAGCCATATCTAAACAGCATCCAGAAACTCTGCCAACTTCTCTGGGCTAAAGCTCATCTGAAATTGACTGACACAAAGTGGAAACATGTCATGTGGTCTAACCTTTCAAATTGTATTTGGAAATAATGGACATGGTGTTTTCCAGGCCATAGAGAAAAAGGATCATCCAGATTGTTGCCAGCGTAAAGTTCATAATCCAGCATCTGTCATGGTATGGGAGGGGGGGGTATTATTGGATAACAATAAGCACAATTAATACTGAGGAGTACATACACATTTTGGAGCAACGTGTGCTGCCATCTAGATGACGTCTTTTTCAGGGACATCCTTGCTTATTTCAGCGAGACAATGCTAAGCCACATTCTGCATGTGCTACAACAGCATCACTTCGTAGTTTTGTCTTTTTTTCATATTCATAATTTGAAAGTGCCAGCTTCTCTTTACACAGTGTCAACAATTCATGATGGATGGACCTGGATGGAAGATTTTAAAATCCCTTTCAAAGTTTGTATTTTGGGACGGTTTTGATGTGTGACCAGTGTATTACTATTTAAAAGTTTGGAATCACTTCATATGTTGGAAAATGCTGTTATCTTATTCAATAATAAATCATACAGTGCGGACTAAAATGCTATAAGTAATATATATAATATATGACATTTATTCAATTGTATTCAAATGTATTCATACATAATATACTGTAATAATCTACTTATAATACCTTGTGATTTGTGATTTGAGATTTAATCCATGTATTAAAAAGAAATCATTTTAAATGTTATTATTCTATAACTTAATTCTTGATGTTTTAGAGCTTTCTCATTATGAAATTATCTGTAGCTTCATTCATAATTCTGGGCACATTTAAATGTCCGAATTTTTTTTTACAGTTTATGTATTTTTTTACAGTTTAGCATTATATTATAAAATGATATTAAACTTTTTGGTTATGCACACCATTGTCACATTTAGTGAAAGAAGGGCATAAAATGAAAAGCACCTGATAGCCATCTGGCAAATATCGTGGTGGATAATTGATGCTTTGGGGCCGGTTTTCTGCCTGTTATCTAGGGGCTCCTGTGAAAATCAATGGCGTAATAAATTCCATTAAACACCAGAAGATTTTAGCCCACAGTCTATCTGCCTATCTGCCTTTGTGGGTGAATCTTTCAGCAAGATAATGACCCCAAACACACATCAAAATCCACACAGGAACAGTTGCTGGAACTAGGGGTTGCACAGTCAAGTCGACTTGGCGATGATGTTTTAAGCTTGATGTCAACTAGTTGCTGTTCACAGGGATTATGACACTAACAACATGGATGCCTCAGAGAAGACAACAGGTGAGGATTCTGGTGATTTTGGGGTCTGTATCTCAGGTTTCCTGAAGGCCTGTGGAGTTTGGCTTCGCCTTTAATTCTATTTCTCCATCAATCTACACTGCTTCAAAGATCACATATTGAACGTTGGTATCTCCAGTTATCTAAAGTCTACAACAAAGTCTTGTAATCCTGGGAAGTTTGAAGTTAGTTACTCTTATTTTCGCAGAGTTATTTCACTCCAAATTTCTCTGGTTCTCCAGACCTCCCCTGCAGGGGAACATCTCGGCAGGGCCACCTAGGATACGAGATTCCGGGGTCCATATCTCTGATTCCCTGAAGACTATCAATGCGATCCAGGGTTCGCTGGAAAGAACATGTCAGGCTCTACTGACCTGTGGAGAGAGATTAGTCAACGTCGCCTCAACTTCAATCACATAACTGCAGACTTTAAAGCATCTGAAGTTGAACAAGCGGGTACACAAAATCAAAAAATATCAAGGAACTGGAAATGTTCTGCAGGCAGGGAGGGGTCCAAGATCTCTCAACAAGTGTTCTGCAACCTTGTTAAGCATTACAGAAAGCGGCTCACTGCTGTTATTCCTGCCAGAGGAGGCTTCACCCAATGTTAATAATGAGGGTGCTATGTTTGCAAAGGAAATTGGGTTACTAAAGAAAACATATCCATGTGTTTTAGACATAAATATCACTCACTGCAGGTGTGATTTATTTAATATATTGATTTTAGCTCATTATCATAAGGGTGCAGATAATTCTGGAGTTGACTGTATGTTACTGTTGGAACACTGGTCAGGCCTTCAATGGCAGGGCTGGATGCTGCTCTTCTCATGTGATCTCTGGCATCAAGACAAGCACATTCAGGTAGATAATCCGACTTGATTTCATTCCAGATCTGCAGTGCATACCTCATCTATCTAGACAGTCTATCTAGAAAGCCTGAGATCTTCAAAACATTTTGTGCAACACACCAATCTGCCGGAGACGCCGTGCCGGGGAAACCTCTACTGCAAAGAAGTCTTACCACAGGTTGTTCATTTCAGTCAGTGAGTGTGGATTTGATTTTAACTTTTAATGAGATAAGATAAGATTAATTCCACAGCTAACCTGCATGCCTATTCTGAGATGGGCGGTATTTTAGCTGGAACATACAGTACTGGGCAAAAGTCTTGGGAAGCCAAGAAAATTGTTTAAAACTATTTATTGTGGCATTAAGTGTGTTTTTAAATGAATAAAACTTAATATAAACAAGTAAATACAAACTAGAAAGTGACAGTTTGTGAGCAAGGTTTGTATCTATTTGGGGTTTAAAAGCTCTTTATTAACTATCATGATATAAAAATAGTATCCTGCCTTCCGCCCAATGACAGCTGGGATAGGCTCCAGAACCCCACCGTGACCCAGAAGGATAAGCGGTTTAGATGATGTATGTATGTATGTATGTATGTAAAAATATCATAAAAACTATTTCATATTTTTGGAGCTATTCTTGCAGACGTCCAGGCAGGCAGGTCCAAGAGTTCAGAAACGTTTTTACACAACTGTTTATACAGTAAACAAAAAACAAATTCAGTGCTTCCTTTGTGTCTTGTTGTGTTGGTAATAATAAATATGTTCATTTTTCAAAAACTCTCACATTTCATAGGCGTAAATCCAAATGTCTGGTATACTGGACACTGAATATTACATATTTCCTAGTCAATAAATAAATAAATAAATATCGCCTCATAGCAAGGAGGGCCTGGGTTCGATTCCCCGGCCGGGCTATCAGCGTCCTTTCAGTCCAAAAACATGCAGTCAAGCTAATTGGACATGCTAAATTGTCCCTATGTGTGAGTGTGTGTGTGTATGTATGTTTATGTCTGTCTGTCTGCCTTGCAATGGACTGGTGACCTGTCCAGGGTGTATCCTGTCTTCTACCCAATGACTGCTGGGATAGGCTCCAGCTCCCCCTGCAACCCAGAAGGATATGTGGCTTAGAAGGTGTGTGTTTAAAGTGCCCAGCCAGAAAAACGGTGGCCTAGCATCTCCAGTTGTAAACTAAAGAAGCACACGTCAGATACCAAACATGTCTTGGCTGTTTGACTGCATCTGGGATAAGTGATACTTATCTAAATTTTTTGCTTAACTGTTCCTTTAATTATGGTATTTAAAGACAGATTGATGAGATAAATTAGGTATTGGGTAGTAACGGTACATACTAGACGTCCTCAAGAAGAGATTTGGAACTAAGCTAACACATTGAAACACATCAAATCACAATGTGCTGTTACACACACACACACACACACACACACACACACCCACACACACATATATATATATATATATATATGTGTGTGTGTATATAAGTCAATGGAACCAGAATTTTTAACAAGTTATTTTAGGCCATTTCTTTTGGTCCATTCTTCATGAAATTTACACCCAATGTAAAGGACAATAGGCATTTTCTAAGTGTGTCAAAAACTGAAAAACAGTTTGTTACGACAGCAGTGAAATGTTCATTTGCACTGGCCAATTTATGGATCCACTATTTAGACTGGTGTAAGGAAGACTCTCCAGACGGATTGGAATCCATAATTCCCGTTTACTCAAAAACACAGCAAAAAGATCACAAAAACCAGAATCATTTCGTAGTCTAATAACAGCCAATTCTCCCTCAAATGATCTAAAATTTTAACAAAATGTGTAAAAACTAACCAAGTTTAATTTTTTAATGTTTTTTTTCAGGTTGAAGAACGGCGTTCACTAGAAATGAAAAGGCATTTTGTGTGTTAGAATATGCTCAAACACAGTCAAACGAGTGGGCAGCGTGCATTTTCAAGAAAATTCAATAAAAATGCACCAACTGGAAAGCAGATTTGGACACGGCACAAAAAATTCAAAGAGGAAGGCTGCCTGTGCAGCGCAGAGGGATCTGGACGACCACCAGTATGAGAAGATAATACATTTGTGAAGCTGTGAAATTGGTTATAAAATCTACATCCCTCTGAATTTCTTGTTGGAATTTTGATAAATAAATCGTGTGTTCTTCAACATGAAGCCTATTTAATTTCACTTGCCTTTGACATGTAGTTACTCAGATATTCACATCTCAAATGATGTCAATTTTTTTGGGACACCCTGTACTTAATGATCAGTTAGGGTCCTGGCTCAGATGTCCAAGAATTACTTCAACTTCCTCTGTGTGGTCCCAACCATTCTTTGCCTCTTTGAAAGCTTACGTAAGGTTAGTTTCTGTTTCTGCACTTTATCTTAAGAAGCACACTTTCTCCCAACAATCCCATCAAAATTTTGTTTCAAACTTTTCTTTCAAACTTTTTTTTTTTTTCACCAGAGAGGGGAAAATGTTAGACTACTCTATGCAATCTACTGCATACAAAACCACTTGGACTGATTCACAACATATTAAGTCAAGCCTTTTGGATGATCACTTTAATATTAAACAGCACAGCATGAAAAAAGACATGTCCAAAATGTAAAAGATGGCTGTGTAAAGCTCAAGATGAGTTTTAGTTTTTGGTTAATTTAATCACAGATGTGATGTATGGCCTGGTTTCCTAGCCACAATGAAGCCTACACTTAAGGATTTACACTAATGTACTGACATTGCAATCTAGCTAAGGATTAGGCCTAATTCAGGTCTGGAAAACAGGCCCTGGAGGGAATTTCACAAAGAAGGATTTCTAAGTGTACTGGACAACTTAAGCTAAACGTTGAGAATTGACCAATAAAAATGGCCCTTAGTTTTTATCCTGTTGGACAAGATTATTTTTTGGCCTAAGCTATCAAGATATCAAGAAATCCTGCTTTGTGAAGTAACCCCCATATGTCTAACGACATGCTTGCTTTCAGCTTCATGCATGCATCGGATATGAAGGCCTGTACAGATAACAAAGCCTATGTAGTATATGCACTTTCATATGAGTCAGTCTCATCTGTTTCTGTCCACTCCAAACCAGAGATAATGTATTAATATCAGCTGTCGAGAGGAGAATTTATAGTAGCAAAAACAGGTACAGTGCTGGATTAATTTGCTCTGAATGTGATGCAGCCATACATAAAGAAATATTCATCTGAAGAGTAAATAGGTTGATCATATTTCATAGTCTAAAGTCACTAAGCTCTTAATTTTGCATAGAAGGTATGATTTTAAGCCAAAATATTCTAAAGCAGTGGTCCCCAGCCCCCCTGGAGATCTACTTTTCTGCAGAGTTTAGTTCCAACCTGTATCTGAAGAAGTCAATTAGCTGAAGCAGGTGTGGCACATTGCAGTTGGAACTGGACTCCGCAGAAAGGTAGATTGCCAGGACTAAGGTCTGTGACCACTAAGGTGTCTGCGCTGATTTTACGTATCATTAAATTTATATAGTTGGTTGAACAGGCATTTTTGGATTGGATGATAAAGAAAGCTGAAGATTTGAGGATGCTGTTAGGGTGCTGAGCTGATCCTGCTTTGGTTAAACGTTTGCCTCAGTCCAATCTTCTAGATGAGGCATGAAACCGCTGCCGATCCAGCATTCAGTAGCAGATGGTCAGCTGCAGCCACTGTGGTCAAGAGAGAAGGTGAAACGAAGAGTCTGGTTAAAAAAGAGGAATCTAAATTACACAGTTCCCTTCATCCCAAATGTAGTAGATCCCATGTGTCAGACTCCAATCCTCACGTGTCAAACACTACAGACCTCAGATCACTGCCACGTTAAACACACCTGATTCACGAGGCCTTCAGGAACTGAGTTTGGAGCGTTAGAAGATGGTAAATGCTGATCTCCACAGTGCTTTGGCCTGGAAGGTCCCCAGTTTGACGTGCGTGAAGTAGATCAACCAAGGCATTTTTGGTGTCTGAAGTTTGCTTTACTGCGAAACTACTTGGTAAAATGGGCAAACAACCTGTACTGTATATGCATAACGCACCAAGCTTTACATCAGGAGAATGTAATAATGCGGGCTTTGGGTTGAACCTATACTCTATGCCAGAGGTCTTCAAATCCAACCTTGAATCCACTTTCCTGTCCTGGATTTTATAATCTTTGGTAACTTAAGTGTTGATGTAACTGACTGTCCACCTAGTGTCATGCATATTGACATAATCAAAACCCAGGGCCAGAAACTTGTCAGGTTTGACGATGAAAAAAAAAGGTACAGATCCAAAAATTACTCGTATATAGAAATAACTAATATAGGAAATCTGAAGGACTGAAGTGCTACATGCAGTAATTACAGTGTTTAAAGGTAAGAGGCCAATCAAGTTGAAATGGTTGGCTAGTCTATAGTTTATGTAGCGCATATACTAGCCAGCTAACATAATAGCAAAAATAAATAAGCTGGCAACTTAAACCATGTGTCAGGCTCCAGTCTTTGCAGGCCAAGACACTGCAGACCTCAGCACACTGCATCATTAAATACACCCGAATTCAGGTCATCAGTTAATTAGCAAAGCCTTCATGAACTGAATTCAGAGCTTTAGATGTGGGTAAATGCTGATCTCCACAGCACTTTGGCCTGAAAGGTTCCCATTTTGACATGCCTGACATAAACTATAACTATGTAGTTATAACTACATGCTGGCTAACTGTTTTAAGATGTTTTGCCTTTTTTAATTTAAAATCATTTTCTGAATATAGTGCTTTGTTTTGTTTTTTTCCTATAATGAAACCTGAATATTGACCCTAAAAGTGTTGCAAACAGTGGCATAGGCAAGTTTTTTAGGCAGGCCTGCATAAAAGTGGCCAACTTGGTAGATATAATTTCCAAACACGCTAATGTCCCTCGCGTCACATCAGGCTATTGGCTATTCCTCACAGCAGGGCAGTCATCATGCTACTTATTCCAATGATTCCACCCTATGGTGAAACAAAACAATAGAACACATCCTACACTGTAACACCATTCACTATGAAGCACGCCTTTGCTCACCACAGGCATGTTTGTCCAATGACTTCAAAACCCAAACCTAATTATTCTAGGCTTAGAATAATGCCACAGTGGGCATGAAATGAATGTTTATGATTACCATATAAATGAATGTTTATGGTCACCATGACTTGACACACTGAGGTAGACATTTACTTTGACATTTTGACATAGCCATTTTAGCTTTTGTAGTAAAAGAGCATTGTAATTACCAGATTCTCAGAAAACTGGCGACAGCAATGCCATCAATCTTTTTTTAAATTAGTTTTCGGCTTAGGAACCGAGTAGAAAACAACATGCTCTACTCCGTCGGCGGCAGCTACTCACTTTTCACTCCTTCAGCTACATTTATTGACTGTGACTAGAGCTTTAAATTCAAACACCGGTGCACCGAAGGCTTGAGGCAACGGTGGATAGCAACACATGCTAAGCAGCGACTGGAGGGCTAATAAAATAGGTTGGAGCTTGGCGGAAAGCGTAATGATTTGATTGGCCATAATCTAATGACAGCACTCACAGAAAACAGTTCAAGTGTTGGAAAATGTGGGCTGTCTGGGAGGTCCTGTGGACCAGTTTGAGAATCACTAGTTTACACAGGCTTGTGTAAATGCATTAGCAAAGTAAATCACCTCAGAGATGTCAAGTTTTGCAAAGCCAGTCTCATCTTTTTCCAGTTGCTTGAAGGCTCCTGTATGGGGAGATAAAATTTGAGCCCATTAATTTAATTTCCTTAACCAAGACCAGAAATACACATATGAGATCTACAATCCCTGATAGCAAGAGGATAGTGGAGCTGGTGGTCCACTGGTGTTTTGCTCAGCGTTTTCTGGGCAGTCCACCAGTGTTTAAGCAGCGTATTAGACAAAATTCCACTTATCCTCACTCATTTTCCACACAAAGTCCAGTTTACAGATTTTTCCTTCCTTCCTTCCTTCAGTTATACTTTGTAAATTGGTTAAAAACAAGTTAGAACTTGTATACAGGGCAATAATCTGGGTGCTCCAATGGTGGACCAGCAGTGGCAAACAGTCAGTGAGGTGCCGACCTTACCAAGCCAGCAGACCAATATATGCTCGCTATCTGGGATGGAGAACAAATGTACAAACATAATAACAGCAGATACATACCCCACATGGTCTCCAGTTTGACCAGACAAGAGACAAAGTTATCAAAGTCCATCACCCCTTTATCAGCGTATCGGGCCACCAGCAGCTGGTTCAGCTTGTTATTGAGTTTATAACCTGGAAAGAGAAAAGTGTACATAACTAGAGACCTGCATATCCATGTAGACCACTAGGAAGGAGCCAGACCTGCTCCAGATTTAAGGAGGCTATTTCTATTATACCATGAATACACGAACAGATGGGTGAGAAACACCTAAACACCTAAAACACTTGATGACCACAAGTAGATGTTTGCCTTACCAACTGATTCCAAGGCCAGCTGTGTCTCATATGAACTCATGGTGCCTGACTTGTCCAGATCGAATGTGAGGAAAACTTTCTACACAGTCAGAGAAGGAAGGCAAAGTGATGCACAGGTCAGAGAGCAGGAGCTTCATATACGGTAACGAGGTCAATCAGATGTGTTGGCACAGGGAAAACTCAGAATCGGTCTCAGAACCAGGAAAACAGAAAAGAAGCTGTCTCTCACCAGCCAGTTCAGGATCTTTTTCCACAGGATCTGGAACTCCAGCCAGCCCAGACGACCACTGCCATCTGTCTGAGATTCACCAAAAAGTCAAGACTATTTAGTGATCAGAGTCTGTCTTTAGAGAACTACATTCAAATCTTACAGGAGTTCTCAACTTGATTGCATTTTAATTGCTGTTAAAAATGTCAGTGATACGAAGGAATTGATAAGCGTCAACCAAAGTTAGATTCATAAAAAAAATAACACAGTGTGGGCATTGTGGACTGCATGGTGCTTGACCATGTCGACAGAAACAACCCTATGGCAGCAGACACTGCAGTATAACCTGAGGCCCAACGTTTTTGTAGCTTTTTTAATGACTAGCAGAAATAGGATCTGTCGTTAGCATTAGGCAGAATTATAGTACTGAGGCAAAGTGGCTATCATAGGTGACAAATTGTGAAAGTAATGTAAGATTTCACCAAGAGTTTGGTCTATTTGTGTCTTCGATTGCACAAAAAGTTATGTTCAGACAGGAATGACAAAGCTGACACAAGTAGGACTGCTGGCATTTGGTAAATTTGGCTAATTATGGTAGTGTTGTTTGAAGGCTATCATAAGTAACAAATCATTAAAGGAATGGAATTTTCCCTCAGTTTGAGACGCTTTGGATGCCACCAAGAAGATAATGTCTTGACAAAATTAATAAAGGGAAGGAGAAATAAAACAAAATTTGAAATGGTATAGTCTACAACCCAAAATGCTAGCTAGCTAGTTCTCTCCAGTCTCAAGCATTGGCTGTGAGACACTCAGACTGGGCACAGGTCTCATGCTAAACCTTTAAAATCTCATGCGTTACAGAAAAATAAAAACCACTGTCAGACAAAAGCTTGTATCTCCAAAATTGGAGCTTTACAGGAGAAGGAACTTTTCCTTAAATTTGGACCAAGTGATTTTGGACCAAACTTATTAGGCCATTCATCACGACATCTTGCAGTTGTTTGGTGACCGACTGAGGAGACTGTAAAACCCCACAAACTGAAATGTTCTGAACCTGAGAGGTATGTGGTCACTGAGGCTCAACTGAAGCCCAGTCTCAAATGGCACAATTGCAGTCCTGCATTTCACAATTCTGAGTGCTCGCTTGGACTGCAAGGCTGTAGGGCAGTGGTCACCAACCCTCCTCCTGAAGATCTACTTTCTTGCAGAGTTTTGTCCCAGCTTGCATCTAACATTCCTCTTCCTGTTTACCCAACACGAAGGCATCTGCTCCAGCCAATTATGGGCTTCAGAAGAGGTATATAAGCTGGTGTATGTGTGGCATATTATGGTTAGAACTAGACTCTGAAGGCAGGCAGATCTCCATGCCCAAGGTTGGTGACTACTGTTGTAGGGTGTCCCATTTTTTATTTTGGCATTCAAAAGGATGCTCATAAGCACCATCTATGTGCCCTTACTGTGGCCTTCGGCAAAAACTGCGTCGATACAACTGTCTGGGCAACATGGCGGATAGGACAGACCACAACTGTCCCAAATGCACATGTTTAAAACAAGCATGTTCAACATCTCTTGCCCTATTAAGTCTTCATGATGTTGACGCCACCAAAGTGCAGCCTTTGAGGAGGACTGCATGACTTAGCGCACCATTTGGGACTGGGCTTAAAAAGACTTTGGTTTGCGTGGAGCAGGGGGTGTGGCAAGTAGGAGTCCTAAATCTGATTGTTCTGAGGACAAACTTGACATAAGCTTTTTCCAGCACAGCTCTGCCGAACTCGCATCCATCAGAAGAAACTTAAAGTGGAAGAATCTCATGAGATAAATGAGCAACATTGTCCTCTAATTGTCAATAATAGATTCACGCAGGCCCCTATAGTTAACAGCTAAACATGGTTTATTAAATAAGCGGACAGCCTCTTCAAAGTCAGAGTTGTCATAGTGTGAGATGATTGGTTGGTTGAGTGGGTGTGGAAGGATACGTCCAGGAGATCCACGATGCTCTTGCACGCCTCCAAACTGAAACCGTCTGTCTTTAAATCACTCACTGAAAAACACAGAACAGGGTTCCACACTCACACACTGTCTGACAGCACCACTAGAACAAAGTGAAGTCTACTGATAATAGAGATATCATGTTGGCTTACATTCGGGCATTAACATGTTCAGGAAGACTTTTAACTTTTCCGCTGATACTTCCTTATCCTAGAGAGAGAGAGAGTTAACTGCAGCAAGGACAGAGATGAGTCACACCAATAAAACAGATTAGAAAAACTCTTACCTCTCCAGAAAGTTCCCCGAACAGGTTTCTGATTGTGGTGTCAATGTCGTCTATAATCTCTCTCTACGATATTTAATAAAAGAAAGGCATAAAACATTAAAATGCTCTCAGGACAGCACATTTATTCGGAAAGGACCAATGGTAAGAAGGCTGAGGAGGTTTGGCCTGAACCCCAGCATCCTTAAGACCTTCTACACCTGCACTGTGGAAAGCATCCTGACGGGCAGCATCACCACCTGGTACGGGAACTGTACTGTTCGTGAGAGGAAATCTCTGCAGAGGGTGGTGCGGACAGCACAGTCCATCACCGGGGTTCAGCTCCCTAACCTATTGGATTTATACACCAGTCGCTGCCTGAGGAAATCCAGAAGGATTATGAAGGACCCCTCCCATCCTAGTCACTGTCTGTTCTCTCAGCTGCCGAGTGGTAGGAGGCTCAGAAGCTTAAAAGCCAGAACCAGTCGGCTCAAAGACAGCTTCTTCCCCCATGCAACCAGGCTATTGAACAGCCAGTAATCACTGCTCTGCCCAGCCCAACCCTTCCCATTACACGTACGTGCACCCACTGTACTCCCGCACTTTACTTGCATAGCTGGACTTTGAATACCTATCCAAAGACAATACTCTCCCCCTGCGCTTCCACTTAACTTCCTGTACCTTGCACTTTACTAAATACTCTGCCACCTACTGTACCATCTTCTACCTCCACACCTAGTGTGATTACTTGCACATCTACATAGCATTGTAATATCCATTACTATATATAGTATATAGTTGATTACACTCACTCTACATTCCCAGTGCAATATTATATGTCTCGGTGCAATATTATTATTTTTAAGTTATTGTGTAAGATTATATGTATATATTTTAGTTAAATTGGTTTTATCTATTCTTCTATCCTATCTATAGTTTTGTTTATCTATGTGTAAATACTGTTCTCTGCATAATTTGTGGAACTCGCACTCAAGTTTTTCACTCACCTGTGTCCCTGTACTCTTGTGATGTGACAATAAATCTGATTTGATTTGATTTGATTTAGTCTAATAACAGCCAATTCTCCCTCAAATGATCTAAAATTTTAACAAAATGTGTAAAAACTGACCAAGTTTAATTTTTTAATGTTTTTTTTCAGGTTGAAGAATGATACTCACTAGAAATGAAAAGGCATTTTGTGTGTTAGGATATGCTCAAACACAGTCAAACGAGTGTGCAGCGTGCATTTTCGAGAAAATTCAATAAAAACGCACCAACTGGAAAGCAGATTTGGACACGGCACAAAAAATTCAAAGAGGAAGGCTGCCTGTGCAGCGCAGAGGGATCTGGACGACCACCAGTATGAGAAGATAATACATTTGTGAAGCTGTGAAATCGGTTATAAAATCTACATCCCTCTGAATTTCTTGTTGGAATTTTGATAAATAAATCTTGTGTTCTTCAACATGAAGCCTATTTAATTTCGTTTGCCTTTGACATGTAGTTACTCAGATATTCACATCTCAAATGATGTAAATTTTTTTGGGACACCCTGTACTTAATGATCAGTTAGGGTCCTGGCTCAGATGTCCAAGAATTACTCAACTTCCTCTGTGTGGTCCCAACCATTCTTTGCCTCTTTGAAAGCTTACGTAAGGTTAGTTTCTGTTTCTGCACTTTATCTTAAGAAGCACACTTTCTCCCAACAATCCCATCAAAATTTTGTTTCAAACTTTTCTTTCAAACTTTTGTGCACCAGAGAGGGGAAAATGTTAGACTACTCTATGCAATCTACTGCATACAAAACCACTTGGACTGATTCACAACATATTAAAAAAAAAGTCAAGCCTTTTGGATGATCACTTTAATATTAAACAGCACAGCATGAAAAAAGACATGTCCAAAATGTAAAAGATGGCTGTGATAGCCTCAAGATGAGTTTTAGTTTTTGGTTAATTTAATCACAGATGTGATGTATGGCCTGGTTTCCTAGCCACAATGAAGCCTACACTTAAGGATTTACACTGATGTACTGACATTGCAATCTAGCTAAGGATTAGGCCTAATTCAGGTCTGGAAAACAGGCCCTGGAGGGAATTTCACAAAGAAGGATTTCTAAGTGTACTGGACAACTTAAGCTAAACGTTGAAAATTGACCAATAAAAATGGCCCTTAGTTTTTTCCTGTTGGACAAGATTATTTTTTGGCCTAAGCTATCAAGATATCAAGAAATCCTGCTTTGTGAAGTAACCCCCATATGTCTAACGACATGCTTGCTTTCAGCTTCATGCATGCATCGGATATCAAGGCCTGTACAGATAACAAAACCTATGTAGTATATGCACTTTCATATGAGTCAGTCTCATCTGTTTCTGTCCACTCCAAACCAGAGATAACGTATTAATATCAGCTGTCGAGAGGAGAATTTATAGTAGCAAAAACAGGTACAGTGCTGGATTAATTTACTCTGAATGTGATGCAGCCATACATTAAAGAAATATTCATCTGAAGAGTAAATAGGTTGATCATATTTCATAGTCTAAAGTCACTAAGCTCTTAATTTTGCATAGAAGGTATGATTTTAAGCCAAAATATTCTAAAGCAGTGGTCCCCAGCCCCCCTGGCCATCTACTTTTCTGCAGAGTTTAGTTCCAACCTGTATCTGAAGAAGTCAATTAGCTGAAGCAGGTGTGGCACATTGCAGTTGGAACTGGACTCCGCAGAAAGGTAGATTGCCAGGACTAAGGTCTGTGACCACTAAGGTGTCTGCGCTGATTTTACGTATCATTAAATTTATATAGTGGGTTGAACAGGCATTTTTGGATTGGATGATAAAGAAAGCTGAAGATTTGAGGATGCTCTTAGGGTGCTGAGCTGATCCTGCTTTGGTTAAACGTTTGCCTCAGTCCAATCTTCTAGATGAGGCATGGAACCGCTGCCGATCCAGCATTCAGTAGCAGATGGTCAGCTGCAGCCACTGTGGTCAAGAGAGAAGGTGAAACGAAGAGTCTGGTTAAAAAAGAGGAATCTAAATTACACAGTTCCCTTCATCCCAAATGTAGTAGATCCCATGTGTCAGACTCCAATCCTCACGTGTTAAACACTGCAGACCTCAGATCACTGCCACGTTAAACACACCTGATTCACGAGGCCTTCAGGAACTGAGTTTGGAGCGTTAGAAGATGGTAAATGCTGATCTCCACAGTGCTTTGGCCTGGAAGGTCCCCAGTTTGACGTGCGTGAAGTAGATCAACCAAGGCATTTTTGGTGTCTGAAGTTTGCTTTACTGCGAAACTACTTGGTAAAATGGGCAAATAACCTGTACTGTATATGCATAATGCACAAAGCTTTACATCAGGAGAATGTAATAATGCGGGCTTTGGGTTGAACCTATACTCTATGCCAGAGGTCTTCAAATCCAACCTTGAATCCACTTTCCTGTCCTGGATTTTATAATCTTTGGTAACTTAAGTGTTGATGTAACTGACTGTCCACCTAGTGTCATGCATATTGACATAATCAAAACCCAGGGCCAGAAACTTGTCAGGTTTGACGATGAAAAAAAAAGGTACAGATCCAAAAATTACTCGTATATAGAAATAACTAATATAGGAAATCTGAAGGACTGAAGTGCTACATGCAGTAATTACAGTGTTTAAAGGTAAGAGGCCAATCAAGTTGAAATGGTTGGCTAGTCTATAGTTTATGTAGCGCATATACTAGCCAGCTAACATAATAGCAAACATAAATAAGCTGGCAACTTAAACCATGTGTCAGGCTCCAGTCTTTGCAGGCCAAGACACTGCAGACCTCAGCACACTGCATCATTAAATACACCCGAATTCAGGTCATCAGTTAATTAGCAAAGCCTTCATGAACTGAATTCAGAGCTTTAGATGTGGGTAAATGCTGATCTCCACAGCACTTTGGCCTGAAAGGTTCCCATTTTGACATGCCTGACATAAACTATAACTATGTAGTTATAACTACATGCTGGCTAACTGTTTTAAGATGTTTTGCCTTTTTTAATTTAAAATCATTTTCTGAATATAGTGCTTTGTTTTGTTTTTTTCCTATAATGAAACCTGAATATTGACCCTAAAAGTGTTGCAAACAGTGGCATAGGCAAGTTTTTTAGGCAGGCCTGCATAAAAGTGGCCAACTTGGTAGATATAATTTCCAAACATGCTAATGTCCCTCGCGTCACATCAGGCTATTGGCTATTCCTCACAGCAGGGCAGTCATCATGCTACTTATTCCAATGATTCCACCCTATGGTGAAACAAAACAATAGAACACATCCTACACTGTAACACCATTCACTATGAAGCACGCCTTTGCTCACCACAGGTATGTTTGTCCAATGACTTCAAAACCCAAACCTAATTATTCTAGGCTTAGAATAATGCCACAGTGGGCATGAAATGAATGTTTATGATTACCATATAAATGAATGTTTATGGTCACCATGACTTGACACACTGAGGTAGACATTTACTTTGACATTTTGACATAGCCATTTTAGCTTTTGTAGTAAAAGAGCATTATAAGTACCAAATTCTCAGAAAACTGGCGACAGCAATGCCATCAATCTTTTTTTAAATTAGTTTTCGGCTTAGGAACCGAGTAGAAAACAACATGCTCTACTCCGTCGGCGGCAGCTACTCACTTTTCACTCCTTCAGCTACATTTATTGACTGTGACTAGAGCTTTAAATTCAAACACCGGTGCACCGAAGGCTTGAGGCAACGGTGGATAGCAACACATGCTAAGCAGCGACTGGAGGGCTAATAAAATAGGTTGGAGCTTGGCGGAAAGCGTAATGATTTGATTGGCCATAATCTAATGACAGCACTCACAGAAAACAGTTCAAGTGTTGGAAAATGTGGGCTGTCTGGGAGGTCCTGTGGACCAGTTTGAGAATCACTAGTTTACACAGGCTTGTGTAAATGCATTAGCAAAGTAAATCACCTCAGAGATGTCAAGTTTTGCAAAGCCAGTCTCATCTTTTTCCAGTTGCTTGAAGGCTCCTGTATGGGGAGATAAAATTTGAGCCCATTAATTTAATTTCCTTAACCAAGACCAGAAATACACATATGAGATCTACAATCCCTGATAGCAAGAGGATAGTGGAGCTGGTGGTCCACTGGTGTTTTGCTCAGCGTTTTCTGGGCAGTCCACCAGTGTTTAAGCGGCGTATTAGACAAAATTCCACTTATCCTCACTCATTTTCCACACAAAGTCCAGTTTACGGATTTTTCCTTCCTTCCTTCCTTCCTTCCTTCCTTCCTTCCTTCAGTTATACTTTGTAAATTGGTTAAAAACAAGTTAGAACTTGTATACAGGGCAATAATCTGGGTGCTCCAATGGTGGACCAGCAGTGGCAAACAGTCAGTGAGGTGCCGACCTTACCAAGCCAGCAGACCAATATATGCTTGCTATCTGGGATGGAGAACAAATGTACAAACATAATAACAGCAGATACATACCCCACATGGTCTCCAGTTTGACCAGACAAGAGACAAAGTTATCAAAGTCCATCACCCCTTTATCAGCGTATCGGGCCACCAGCAGCTGGTTCAGCTTGTTATTGAGCTTATAACCTGGAAAGAGAAAAGTGTACATAACTAGAGACCTGCATATCCATGTAGACCACTAGGAAGGAGCCAGACCTGCTCCAGATTTAAGGAGGCTATTTCTATTATCGCATGAATACAGGAACAGATGGGTGAGAAACACCTAAACACCTAAAACACTTGATGACCACAAGTAGATGTTTGCCTTACCAACTGATTCCAAGGCCAGCTGTGTCTCATATGAACTCATGGTGCCTGACTTGTCCAGATCGAATGTGAGGAAAACTTTCTACACAGTCAGAGAAGGAAGGCAAAGTGATGCACAGGTCAGAGAGCAGGAGCTTCATATACGGTAACGAGGTCAATCAGATGTGTTGGCACAGGGAAAACTCAGAATCGGTCTCAGAACCAGGAAAACAGAAAAGAAGCTGTCTCTCACCAGCCAGTTCAGGATCTTTTTCCACAGGATCTGGAACTCCAGCCAGCCCAGACGACCACTGCCATCTGTCTGAGATTCACCAAAAAGTCAAGACTATTTAGTGATCAGAGTCTGTCTTTAGAGAACTACATTCAAATCTTACAGGAGTTCTCAACTTGATTGCATTTTAATTGCTGTTAAAAATGTCAGTGATACGAAGGAATTGATAAGCGTCAACCAAAGTTAGATTCATAAAAAAAATAACACGGTGTGGGCATTGTGGACTGCATGGTGCTTGACCATGTCGACAGAAACAACCCTATGGCAGCAGACACTGCAGTATAACCTGAGGCCCAACGTTTTTGTAGCTTTTTTAATGACTAGCAGAAATAGGATCTGTTGTTAGCATTAGGCAGAATTATAGTACTGAGGCAAAGTGGCTATCATAGGTGACAAATTGTGAAAGTAATGTAAGATTTCACCAAGAGTTTGGTCTATTTGTGTCTTCGATTGCACGAAAAAGTTATGTTCAGACAGGAATGACAAAGCTGACACAAGTAGGACTGCTGGCATTTGGTAAATTTGGCTAATTATGGTAGTGTTGTTTGAAGGCTATCATAAGTAACAAATCATTAAAGGAATGGAATTTTCCCTCAGTTTGAGACGCTTTGGATGCCACCAAGAAGATAATGTCTTGACAAAATTAATAAAGGGAAGGAGAAATAAAACAAAATTTGAAATGGTATAGTCTACAACCCAAAATGCTAGCTAGCTAGTTCTCTCCAGTCTCAAGCATTGGCTGTGAGACACTCAGACTGGGCACAGGTCTCATGCTAAACCTTTAAAATCTCATGTGTTACAGAAAAATAAAAACCACTGTCAGACAAAAGCTTGTATCTCCAAAATTGGAGCTTTACAGGAGAAGGAACTTTTCCTTAAATTTCTAAAAAGTGATTTTGGACCAAACTTATTAGGCCATTCATCACAACATCTTGCAGTCGTTTGGTGACCGACTGAGGAGACTGTAAAACCCCACAAACTGAAATGTTCTGAACCTGAGAGGTATGTGGTCACTGAGGCTCAACTGAAGCCCAGTCTCAAATGGCACACTTGCAGTCCTGCATTTCACAATTCTGAGTGCTCGCTTGGACTGCAAGGCTGTAGGGCAGTGGTCACCAACCCTCCTCCTGAAGATCTACTTTCTTGCAGAGTTTTGTCCCAGCTTGCATCTAACATTCCTCTTCCTGTTTACCCAACACGAAGGCATCTGCTCCAGCCAATTAAGGGCTTCAGAAGAGGTATATAAGCTGGTGTATGTGTGGCATATTATGGTTAGAACTAGACTCTGAAGGCAGGCAGATCTCCATGCCCAAGGTTGGTGACTACTGTTGTAGGGTGTCCCATTTTTTATTTTGGCATTCAAAAGGATGCTCATAAGCACCATCTATGTGCCCTTACTGTGGCCTTCGGCAAAAACTGCGTCGATACAACTGTCTGGGCAACATGGCGGATAGGACAGACCACAACTGTCCCAAATGCACATGTTTAAAACAAGCATGTTCAACATCTCTTGCCCTATTAAGTCTTCATGATGTTGACGACACCAAAGTGCAGCCTTTGAGGAGGACTGCATGACTTAGCGCACCATTTGGGACTGGGCTTAAAAAGACTTTGGTTTGCGTGGAGCAGGGGGTGTGGCAAGTAGGGAGTCCTAAATCTGATTGTTCTGAGGACAAACTTGACATAAGCTTTTTCCAGCACAGCTCTGCCTAACTCGCATCCATCAGAAGAAACTTAAAGTGGAAGAATCTCATGAGATAAATGAGCAACATTGTCCTCTAATTGTCAATAATAGATTCACACAGGCCCCTATAGTTAACAGCTAAACATGGTTTATTAAATAAGCGGACAGCCTCTTCAAAGTCAGAGTTGTCATAGTGTGAGATGATTGGTTGGTTGAGTGGGTGTGGAAGGATACGTCCAGGAGATCCACGATGCTCTTGCACGCCTCCAAACTGAAACCGTCTGTCTTTAAATCACTCACTGAAAAACACAGAACAGGGTTCCACACTCACACACTGTCTGACAGCACCACTAGAACAAAGTGAAGTCTACTGATAATAGAGATATCATGTTGGCTTACATTCGGGCATTAACATGTTCAGGAAGACTTTTAACTTTTCCGCTGATACTTCCTTATCCTAGAGAGAGAGAGAGTTAACTGCAGCAAGGACAGAGATGAGTCACACCAATAAAACAGATTAGAAAAACTCTTACCTCTCCAGAAAGTTCCCCGAACAGGTTTCTGATTGTGGTGTCAATGTCGTCTATAATCTCTCTCTACGATATTTAATAAAAGAAAGGCACAAAACATTAAAATGCTCTCAGGACAGCACATTTATTCGGAAAGGACCAATGGTAAAAAAAAAATGAAAGCTCCCGTCAGCAGTGTTTTGAATTAGACCATATTCCCAAGTATATTTAGGTATCTGTCTAATAAATGTGTTGAAAAATGTTGTTTGTTGTACTGCAGAGCTGTCTTGGCTAGTCTGCTTTTACAGTTTTACAGATTTGTAAAGACACAATTGTAGCATATAGCTATTAAAATGTTTGCGATAAAGTGCTTTTAAATAAATAAACTATGTGAAATAATAAAGGACATTGAAACTCTGTGCTGTACATTTTACTTTAACAATTACTGAACTTCATAGCATGTTCCAAAAAAAGTCAGGACGCAGGCAGTTTAAGACTAGGAATATTGAGAAATGTTCAAAAAGCATCTTAAACAGGTGATGCAATCATGCTTGGATATAAAAGGAGCATCCAGGAAAGGCCTAGTCCTTTATGAGTGAGGATGGTCAAGGATCATCACTTTACCAAAAATGCACCAGAAAAAAATCCAACAGTTGAAAAATAACATTCCTCAGCCTGGGATTTCAAAGATTTTAGGTATTTCCTCCTTTACAGTGCATAACAACAACAGATTCAGAGAATCCGGAGAAATCTCTGTGTGTAAAGGGCAAGGCAGAAAACCACAACTGAATGCCCATGACCTTCGACCTCTCAGATGGCACTGCATCAAAAACCAGCATGATTCTGGGTTGAATATCACCACATAGGCTTGGGAATACTTTGACAATCCTATGTCAATAAGAACTGTTCATCACTGCATCATTGCACAGCGGAAGTCATATATCAACAATGTCTAGAAACGCCGCTGACTTCTCTGGGCTCGAACTCCTTCGAAGAAGACTGATGCGAAGTGGTAACGTGTATTGTGATTCAGATTATTTAAGAAATAATCAACCTTGTGTTCTACCAGGCCAAAGGAGAAAAGGACCCTCCAGATTGTTACCAACATAAAGTTCAAAAGCCATGGTCTCCAAAATGTTCTTGTGAAGGAGGCCTTGATATGCATGCAGAAACGGGAATACACCTACACTGTATATAAGGGTTAAGAACAGGCATCACAAACACTCCATGAAAGCCTGATGGGAGACTACACAGGAACGACGGCCTGAACACCTGAAAAATGAAAGTAATTTCACCTGCTATGTAAGCCCTTACCTCTTCATTCGGTGGCGTGATTGACACATCGTTGCCCAGCTCTCTAAAATATATGAGAAAGTAAAAAGAGGATTATATTTCCCTATTGTTTAATAAAAAAAGGGTCACCAATTTTTACACAATTTTACAGACCCACAAAGGACTGTAGCCTCATTTCCCCTTTGTAGATAAGACTGAACCCTGATTTAGTAGGTAAGTTTACAAAGGTAAGCTAATATATCGCTGCTGTCATATCAAAACCTTGCGACTGCATTTTTTGTTCATTTTTCATTTTTTTGCATTTGAAAATACTTGCTGCTCTTTAGATTGCATGAACATTTCATGACAAATGGATAAGATAAAAATCTTATTACGTTCAAACTACACTCAATTTGGGGATTTGGAGACCTCTCTGGTGGAAATCTGTAATTGCATGCATCAGACCCCGTCGCTGAGGGGATGAATCTGATGATTGTTAGTGCATTGAAAGAGTATTCGAGGAAGAACTCAGTCAAAACTTGGTGAAGAACATGTCTTCCGATGATTTATGGAAATGATCTACTATTGTCATCATATCTTCATCAGTATAATGATGATTATGTATTTGAGCCTGTGTGCGTGACGTTAATATGTAAAGACATATGACATGGTCTGAAAAATTCCCAAGAAAAGACACCTTTGACTTTTAAATGACTAAATCAGGCTTTAAAAGGCACATCATATTTTAGCGTGTTTGTCCTCCTGACTCAATAATGCTACTTCTTTCAGTTTTAACACAAAATCTTACATAGTGCATCTTTAATTTACATTTTGGAAATACCAGTTTTCACTACAACAGTGTCAATATGTAGCTCATAGCTGACACTGGAACTGGAATACCGGAAATTGCGATGTAGGCCACTTGACCGATTCAAGTTTTCAACTCTGGGCATCCAGTTCGTTCCACAAAAAAGACAGCAACACAAGGCGCGAATCCCCAAACGTGCCAAATGTGTCTCTTACATTGAAAACAACTGGAAATAAGCATAACTGTGAATGTTGAAAGTATATCTAAATGTATAAATAAAAGTCACTCACTGTGTCTTGGACTGTTTCTCAGTGAAGACTCTGAGAATGAAGTCGGCCTCCTTGTTGGGTTCGAAGGTGGAGGGAATGATGAGGTAATCTCCTGGAGGCAGGCGGAAACGTGCGCTCACTTCCCGCCGGTTGGTGAAGGTCTTAGTGCAGGCACAGGAAGAGTGGCGCAGGAAAAAATCCTTCTTCAGGCGCATGTTCTGGGAACCGCGTAACTATGGCACATAAACACAAACCAGGGTTTGTTCAACGTGTAAGCTGTGTTGTTTGTGTGGGTATGTGCCTCGCCGTAATGTTTGTAATAGTAATTGTAATTATAAAACTAAAAAAATACACTGGCAGTAGGGTGTACTGTATGTGTCTGTTTTCCCTGTGCTGTACAGTGAGGCTTTATTCGTCAAAGCTGTGCATGGCCAAATCTGATCGGAAAATAAGCACACGCAAAATTCACAAACAGTTTTTTTACTTACTAGTTTCATATCTGTATGATCAAACTAACTTCTGGTAGGAATGTGTGTAAATTTGAGTGGAATATGTAAAATACCTGATTTTTATTATTAGTCCCTTCAATATTTTTAGCAGTAACAGTAAAATAGAACCAACTTGCAACAGCGCCACCCTGGGGCAGACCAGTGCTGCATCTCTGTTTAGTTAAGATGACCAAAGACAGAAACTCATCAATTGTGGGTGAAGCAGCTTAACAATGAGCTACTGTACAAATTGTAACAATTTGTATTTGAGTGTCTGTTTTTCCCTAACGGACAGCATAACATCATAATAAGTTTATTTTCAGGTTCCTTGCATTTCACACCTTGGATACAGTAAATAACTACCTCCCTGAAAATTCAAAACACAGCTTGCCTAGTACGGTAGAAGCCACCTTATATACTGAAATATTATTGCTCAAGCAGCCAGTGTTTTATGAAAATAATCACTCTACACAACTCAACCATCTGTAACAAGGCTACATTTTGTTAATTTTACATTTTATTCTTTTAAACCTTTGTAATTTGAACACTATGGATAGTTTAAGCTCTGGCCAGCAGGGGGTACAGTGCGTTTCCTGCTTGACCCCAAACTCCACCTATAGCCGCTTTTTCATTGCATGGTACCGGCTCGACTCAACTCAGCTCGACTCAACTTAACTCTACTTGCCTTTTTTGGTTTTCCACTAGACCACGTGTCAGGCTTCAGTCCTTGCAGGCCAAAGCACTGCAGACTTCAGCACACTGCCTCATTAAACACACCATATTCAGCTAATTAGGAAGGTCTTCATGAACTGAATTCAGAGTGTCAGATGAGGATAAATGCTGATCTCTGCGCTGCACCAGAAGGTCCTCAGTTTGATGTGCATGCACTAGACAAATCTGGTACCTGCTACTGGGTACTATTTTTGGTATCACCTCTATCGAGCTTGCAAGCGAGCTCAGCCGATACCAAAAGTTGGGACTGATTGGTTGGAGAGAGAACTGCTAAACACATATGCTAACGTTAGCTACTAGGTTAGCGTAGCTTCTTGCATCGCCTTTTTTGAGCAACCAGAATCGCCTTGTTGTCTGAACTGTGATATAGTATTTCCCAAATATGACGACCAGCTACATTAAGGGGGTACTTTGTAGGACAGGACAGTCAAATCTGCACTCGTTTCTGCTTTTGGCAGCTATTTTTGGATGGTTGACCACTGTCAAACCAGCAGTGACACTGACATGCGAAAACGCCCGCTCCACACAGTGTCGCTGCTGTACTGAGAATGATCCACTACCCAAATAATATCTCTCAGCTGTGTGCCTACAGTGGTAGCTAGCTAGTGATGAACAGAGTAGTGGCAGACAAGTTGTGCATAGCAACAGAGTGGCTACAGTCTGTAATTGTTCACCTGCCAAGTGAATTTATTTGGTACCTGCTAAAATTATTGAGTTTAGGTAGAGGTAGGCTTTACCTATTGAACATTGTATGTGCACACGCTAACAATCCTGGAGGCTGCCAGCAGAACACAAACTATACTTCTTCATATTAGGTGACCCCCAAACTTCTGAAGCCAAAACTAACTTTTATTTCCCACCATATGTAATTTGAATTCAGCACAGACAGAACTGGATGGTTACCTCCTCAGGGACCTGAAAAATAGAGAAAGACAAAAAAGCAGTCAGAGCTAAATATGTGTCAAATGTGTGTAAAAATGCTAATTTAAAAATAATGCATCTAGAAAGCTTAGTGTGAAATTTATTGCAAAAATTGAAAATATCTCAATAATGCTAGATATACAGGACTTGATAATTAATCAGAACCAGATTCTTAACAATAATCCAAAAGGAGTTAAGGGCATTTCACATTGTAAGCTTTTATTTTCTGGCAGAAGTCAGACTGAATCTGTTGGATACCAGTTTACAGAGGTAAAGTTATATTAAAGTTACAGTAATCGCAGTGGTAAGTCTTAGTGGGTAATGCAATCAGCCAAATACTGTTAGCAATTGCTGAAGTATAATACTGTGGCTATATGAACATTTGTCGGCTAAGTTAGACTAGCAATGTTTTCTGTATTACTATTACTCACAATTATACAGAAAGAACTACATTAATAAAGGAACAGAAATTTGGTGCAGATCTTCAGCCACTCCAACATCTGCATTGAAGATAACATGTTCCATGGCCCATTCTGACTCCTTACCTTGTAGATGCTGAAGCCAATGGCGTGCATGTCCTTGAGGCAGCGTCGACGGTCCTTCTGCATCAGAGCCACCAGGAAGCTGCAGGCTTTTTCATCATCTTCTGGATCATCATCCTCCTCCAACAGGGTGATTTTATACTGCGGGTTTATCCAGAATGTGTCTGACAAAGAGATAAGACAAACACAAAAACAGTGTGTATCAGTATATATGAGTATTTTTCAAGTTATGGAGTGATCAGTAACATACTTGGGGCAGTCGTGGGCTGGAGGTTAGGGAACCAGCCGAGGCGACCGGAAGGTCGCCGGTTTGATCCTCTGAGCCGACAGTCTGTGATTAAGGTGCCCTTGAGCAAGGCACCTAACCCCCAAGTCCACCCTGGGCATTGTGGATAGGGCTGCCCACTGCTCCGGGCGTGTGTGCTCACTGCCCCCCAGTGTGTGTGTCTTCACTAGTGTATACGTGGTGTTTCACTGCACGGATGGGTTAGATTGCGGAGGTGAAATTTCCCTGTTGTGGGACTGTTAAGTGTCTCGTAATCTATAATATGTTTTGGTGCTTTCCAGCTGGAACTTGTCCTGGCTCTGCCATAATTATGCCCTCTGTCATGCATCCACCAAACTTCCTTGTGGATTCGGACTCAATCTCCCAGAATCCTCTGGGAGATCACATGACTTCCGAGCTTCCCGTAGGCAATAACACTGAGACGGACTCAATTTCCCAAGAACCTCTGAGGAATCACATGACTTCTCACATGACTCCGCGCTCCTATCAGCACGCTAGATCTCCGGAGTATTGATGTGAATCACCTGTGTTAGTTGTCATATGACACAGTTAGTTTAGTATATAAGCCCGGGCTTTAGCTTAGTAAAGTTGCAAGGTATTGTATCCACTATTGTGACCTACTGAGCGGTTTTCTTTTGTTGTGTATTCTGTGTATGATTTTTGCCTTTCGTTTTCTCGACTCTGCCCTTTTTACTCTGCCCTTTGGATTTGTTTGCACTGATTCTGATCTTGGATTTTGACCAATTGCCTGCACCTTCGACCACGCTTCTGCCTTTCCCTTTTTGGATTTGATGCATTGTCTGATGTATGTCTGTGTGTATTTCTTGTGCCTTCTGGATCTGAACACTGCCTGGTTTTTAACGACGACTTTGAACCTTGTTCCTATCAGTAAAGCCCTTTCTGTAAGTTACATCTGCGAGTGTCTGACTCTGCTTGAAACCTTACACCCTCCCATCATTAGCCCTATTTACACTAGATAAGTTTATCAGGGGGAGCATCTGGAATAAAATTTTTACTTGTCTCTTCAGTGAGAAAACTCTCACATCCAAACAGCAAAAACCGTGGGACAAGCAAGATTTATTTTCTACAAACCCAAGTGTTACGCAAACATCTGGTCATTTAGTCATAGGAAACTACTTATGAAGTAATACTTTATACCTGTAGCTCCCATTATAACCACCTCTTTTGTCTTTATTTGACGGTGTGCAAGTATCAAATACCCGCGCTAATACCTCAAATGAGTTACTGAAGTGAGAAGAAAACATGAGTCGCAGCAGCTAATTCTCCACACAGGGTTCAAGCAGCTACTAAGTGCCAAAGCTAATAAGACCACAGAGGTGCTTATAGCTTCTGATTTGCATCAGTTTGTCCCCGATGTGGGAAAATCCTTCTCTGGAAACCCTTGACAATTCAGGTTTCCTCCCCAAGGCCACTTGTGTAGCGAACCTCACATCCAACCTCTCTTCATGTCCATATTGCCTGTGTCAGTCTCAGCAACTGCCTCCATATCTCTGTTCCTGACAGAGCTTGTCCTACTGCCCTGACCCTGCCCCTGCTTTCACCCCAGACTTATGACTGGTCTCCGGCTCTGGTCTCTGAGTTCTTGCTCGATTACTGCTCCTGCCTGGAATGAACCCAGTCACAAATACACTTCTTACTTTGATCCTAGTCACTAGTCTTGCTCCTGTGCCTGACATGGCTCCTGACTCTACTGCTGCTTCTCCCCCCTATGTCAGTTCAGCATGTTCAGCATGTTCAGCATCCGATTCGGTTTACTATTCTTCTCCCTTCCTTGTTGCCTGTTCAGCTTCAAGGCCCCTGGTTCCTGATCAGCCCCACTCATCCTGGCTGACTGGGTTTGCGATTCAGTTCATTTTTCAACTTTCAACCTTTCTTTCTTGGCTACTGAATCAACACCAGAAATGATTTACAACTCCCTACTCACTGGCTGTGTTTACACGCACAGATTTTAGCCAATCTGATTGAATACATTCTGATTACAGATTAAGAGTGAGGTGTTTATGCTCACTCTACTC
The DNA here is from genome assembly GCF_904425465.1 of Colossoma macropomum. Classification (NCBI taxonomy): domain Eukaryota; kingdom Metazoa; phylum Chordata; class Actinopteri; order Characiformes; family Serrasalmidae; genus Colossoma; species Colossoma macropomum. The sequence continues at coordinate 3,732,943 of NW_023496051.1, forward strand.
AACAATCTAACGGAAAATCTCTGCTTTAAATGCTCACTACAAGTAATCAACAAGCATCACGTGAGTCCAGTCAGAGTGAGATGAGCAGCAGTGAGCAGTGCTTGTGTTTTTAATTACTTTAAAATGATGTCAGACTCAGGAAAACGTCCTTCACATGTCCTTATTAAAGAAGGCCGAGAGGAAGACGTCGTGTTCTGAGACACATAAGTTGGACGTCCGTCCCACCGCCGTCTTTTAAAGATCAGAGCATAAACTTCGTCTCCTCTGCAGACCAGTTTCTGCTCCGCCATGTTGAACGTTATAAACTTTCGCTATGATGCAGTGAACATGCACAATGTTCGTAAACTTTCCGATAGGGAATGTAATCAGATACAGGCGTTTACAGGCGTTATTATTCTTCTATTTAACTGATTATTTACAGGATTACCCACCTCGATCAGTCAGATAGAAACCATAGAAACTGTGGCTAGTTTGTCTGTGCCCATTAATTTCACTGAGCTCGTCTCTGTAACTAAGATGGCCCCTTTCTCTCATCCTGTCTCTACTCAGCAAGCCAATCCACCCCCTGTATCTAGTCTGTCATACTTTCTGCTCTTTGTTAGTCTCTTGCCCTGCTTTTGTTTGCGTTTCTGTTTCTGGTCTAGTCACTGACCCAGCTTCTGACCCTGTTGTTGACTTGGCCTCACCTCCAGATGTCCTGCCGGCATCTCCTGAGGCAGTCAGTGTTCTGAGCTCTGCCCTGTCCTCTCTTTGGGAGCCGTGCTTCTCCTCACTTGTGTCTTGTTAACCTTTGTTTGCATTAACAGCTTTTTCTGTGCACTTTTCCTTTGCAAAGTTTTGCTTCTGGTTTAACTAAGCCGAGTTAATTAACTGCTCCTCTGCTGAATTACAAACATAGGTATGCCTGTATTGCAGGGTACTTCAATTCCAGTCTTGGAAGGCCAGTGTCCAGCATAGTCTGTGATTGTCCTGCTCAAACACACCTACTAAATCTGACAATTAACAGATGAGTTAAACCTGGTGTCCTTGAGCAGGGCAATCACTGAGCTGTGCTGGACAACTGGCCTCTAGGAAAGGAATTGAACAGCCTGGCTACCAGTTTTTTGACCCCAGTGATTTCCCTCCAGTTATCGTGAACCCAAATGTTTGAGGAAAAATAAACAATACACACCATTCACCATGTATATCCTGTCTCCTATTCTACCTCTCTTCTATTTTTAATTTCTTGTCAAGTACTGTGTTTTGCAAAGTGCATGACTGTGATCTATAAAATAATCATATCTACCCTTACACTGTACTTTTTTCATGTTACAAGCTGAAGCCCTGACCTGAGGGACACATGCTCAAGTGCTAGAGGCTTCCCCTCAGTTTTACCCCAGGAGGTACTGATTATTCAGCTTCATATAAAGGTACCTTCATAATTATCGCAGCCACCCGCAGTCGAGCCAACCTTCCAGCTGCCTTCAAACTGCTGAAGGGCCCACTGGCCAACTTGACCACTACTTGAAGCATCTGGAGTCAGGTTACAGATCTCCACATCTGAGTAGCGGTCCTTAAAGTCTGAATACGCCATCCTGGAAGGGAGATAAAGAGAGACAAGCAAACAGAAAAGCAAAAAAGAATGGGAATGACAGGCAGAAAGAGAGAGAACCCAACATATTTAATGTGCTGAAAGAGACAGCACCTGAGAATCTTAGAATCAACCCACCAGAACTCTCCATCCTCTGCGGAGTAATTGAGTTTGGCCTTCTCATGAGGCAGGACCTGGTCCCACTCCTTGGAACTGAGGGATATAATACAGAATCTGACTCAATTATATCATTATTCTCATTATGAATATTTTACAGATCAGTACACTTACTTATCACTCCAAGCACCATTCCATTCCGTTTGTCCCCAGGGGTTCCTGAGACGCACCAGTTGCACCTTTCTTCCACCAGCATTAACCTAAATAAAGTGATGAAAGCCAAAACATTTCTAAAAATGCATGTGTAGATGTATACACACACAAAAGTATTGGGACACACCTCCTAATTATTAATTAGGAGTTAATTATTATTAACTTCCATTGCTAATTGGTGGATTAAATTAAGCACATAGTCAAAATACTGGCAAAACACTGGCAGTAGAGGGTCGTTCTGATGAGCTCCGTGAATTTAAATGTCACATAGGAGGCCGCCTCTGCCACAAGTCAGTTTGTAAAATGTCTGTCCTGCTAGACCTGCCCCAGAAAACTGTAAGTACTTTTATTGTGAAATGGAAGCATCTAGAAGAAACAACAGCTCAGCCACGAAGCAGTAGACCACACAAACTCACAGAGTGAAGCTGCTGAGTGCTGAAGCACACAGTGTCTATCCTCTGTTGAATGACTCACTAAAGAGTTCCAAATTGCCTCTGGACGCAACATCAGCAAAAGAACTGCACATTAGGAGCTTCACAAAATGGGTTTCCATGGCTGAGCAGCTGCACCCAATGACGAATCACACTTCTCTATCTGTCAGTCTGATAGACGAGTCTGGGTTTGGCGAATGCCAGGAGAACGTTACCTGCCTGACTGCACTGTGCCAACTGTAAAGTTTGGTGGAGGAGGGATGATGCTATGGGGTTGTTTTTCAGGGGCTGGTCTAGAACCCTTAGTTCCAGTGAAGGGAATCTTAATGCTTCAGCACCAAGACATTCTGGGCAATTATATGCTTCCAACTCTGTGGGAACAGTTTGGGGAAGAACTTTTTCTGTTCTAGCATTACTGAGCCCCAGAGCACAAAGCAGCTCCATAAACTCATGGGTGGATGAGTTTGGTGTGGAAGAACTTGACTGGCCCTCACAGAGCCCTGACCTCAACCTCATCAAACACCTTTAGGGTGAACTAGAACAGAGATTGTGAGCCACACCCTCTCGTCCAACATCAGTGTCTGACCTCACAAATGCTCTTCTGGATGAGTGGGCAAGAATTCCCACAGACACACTTCAAAATCTTGTAGAAAGCTTCCCAGAAGAGTGGAAGCTATTAGAGCTGCAAAAAACATATATGAGCAGATATACACAGAAATACAGTGTGAAAGGTGCATTTTAACAGCTTGAGTTGCGTCTGACCTCCTCTGCTGCTGTGATGGAGTAGGCATGTGTCTTGACCAGCTGCTCTTTGGTCACAGCCTCTTTTTCACGGCCCTGTTCAGAAATGCAACACATCGGACTGTTATACATTTTTGTTTCAGAAGTGACACTATTTTTATATCAATATTTCTTTAGCCTTGTTCTGAACTGATTAAACCTGCTTATCAGATATACATTTACAGCATACTCACATCTATAGATGTGCTCAGCAGAGAACCCCAGCTCAGGGCCCGCTTTATGATATTAAACAGGTTTGAAGGAGCGTCCTTGAGCTCATAGTATTCTCCAATGCCTCCAGTAAAATCCTCAAACCCTTCAGTAGCCAAACCTCCAGAAAGAGCCTCATAGCTGCCGTTCACCCTGAAGAGCAATGAGAGACACCAACTCAGTCAAACTGCCATCTGACAGAAGAAAGGAATAATAGGGGGTTCACACTACGGCCAAACCTCTTGCTTGCTAATTGTCGATAACATACCTGAAATTCAAGCCCTGCGCTGAAGACACCCCAGCTGTGCTATAAAGCTAATATAACAGTAAGTATAGATAAAAAAAAATGACCGAAAAAAAACAAGGTAAACTGCAAAAAAGCTGCTTTTTGTTTATTTCATGATTTAGATCCACTGCAAACACTAATCCAGCCTCCATTACATGACTTACCTTTGATCTGACTGGTCAGCACAGAAAAATGCTACTTCACCATTTTTGCCTCAGCCATAAAAAAGTACATCCAGTGTGAACTCCAGTGTGAAGCTGGGGTCAGCCTTAAAATTCTCAGAGTTTTGTCAAACAGTCATCCATTTGTTAGGAACGTACTGCTATGTGTAGTAGCTGTGTTTGTACTGTCTGCATCTCTTCACCAGAGACCCTCTGCCAGTGGAGCTTTGTGTCTGGAGTGCGGGAATATTTAGCTGGCTGCAGTAGCCTTTCCTTTGGACTAAACTACGGATGCATTGATACCGATTCTGGTATCGGGTATTGGCCAAATGCCATGCTCGTTTACTCATTTAATCTTTAATCACATACATTTAATCTTCATAAAAAGGCACTGATACCACCATCCGATACCAACTGATACCGTGTGATGTAAGTCTACTGCTGCCGCGATTATAAACAAAGGACTCAAGCTGACAGTGAAGATTCCACCTTGGAATATTCCTGCCAGGCATACACTCTGTGATATTAGCCTGTTTTTAAACACACAACCATACATCACAACCACATTCCGTCTAAAAAAAACGTCATTGATAGGTCCTCGGACTAAGCATAAGAAACTCTGACCAAAAGGTAAGACACAGGTTCTACACATGACATCTCATGTTTTGTCAAAATGAGAACATACACACACTCACTTAGCGTAGGCCTTCTCCAGCAGCGCACTCCAGAACTCATTTCGGTCAGCTGAATGAACGAACAACAGTTTCCCGTCTTTGGTAGGCAGTTTGTCATCAATGACAACGTCCACCCACTGCCCATATTGCCAAAGCTGTGGAGAGAAAATTTTAATAACACCAGAGGTATGACTATGGGGAACATTCTGTGAATAAACATAACATGCAATGCATAAATGCAGGGATATGGCAAGTGTTGTCGCTGAGGATGCTTCAGCACCACCACCCCTTAAGAATGTTTAACTGCAATTGCTGCCAACTCTAATAAAGTGGTTGTAAGACCCATGCAATTCGTCCAATCTCACGCTCTCAAGCTAGACTTGACATTTCTATTTTTTACAAAGCAACCTACCGATGAGTCCCCCTGTCCTGCTCGCCAAACCCAACTGCCGTTCCCAGCGACTCTCACTTTTTTGTGTGCTCTGTGTTTGTACTTAAATCTGTGTCAATACTCATACCTGTCTAAAGACTATGCTAGTTATGTACTTATGTAGTTAGTAGTTGTGGTACTTTGTTAATTACACATTGCTTGGGTTATTATTTGTACTTAAATCTGTGTTATTATCCATAACTTGTCTTTAGCTGCATTAGAGACTATGCTTACCGTGAAAAAAGTAACCAGTCAGAAGTAGGCTCCAAATGAGTGCCATTCTCTTGTCTTGGGAATGATAAAAATATTGTACAGGATGCTTATGGGATGATACATTTGGAAGAAACTACAGCAACAAATCTATTTTTATCTTTAGTATCTTTACAGATTTACATGCTACATGAGATTTAATGTTATCTGGCTGGAATTTTAAAATGTCTCGCTTTGTATAATGTCTCTATTCTTTATGTCTGTACTATATGATTTATCGTTCATTCATCACACACAATATTTAAGGGGGAAAATAGTGAGGTGATGGTCTAGGCAAAGTGCTACTGGCTCATGAGAAGAAACGTGAAAGTGCACACTCTACAGGTTAAAGGATAAGCTAGCTAATATAGAGTTAAATAACATTAACATTTGTTGCTACATTCATTAGGCTCTAATGACAAGCTCATTGTTAGTACTTTATGTTAGAGCAGTTGCAGGCACTATATCACACAACATGTTTATCTGCACTTAGGTAATCAGATAATGGGAAAACTCCGGGTCTGCAATCAGCCAATAAACTCTCGGAAGAAAACGTGACATAAACGTAATGTAAAACTCAAACATAATGTTGCCACTTTAAAAAAAAACAAAAAAAAAAACACGTTGAGTCATGAGTACACATCATCAGGAAGATGATACTTCTAGATGAGTCTTCGTTTCGTCAAGCATGTACTTGGTTTCAGCTTTACTCCAAAAATGTTTTGTTGCCATTTTGCGGGTGCTGTGTTCATTGCTGCTTGTTGTTTTTGCACATGCACAGGCCGAGAAAAATGATAGAAATCAGAGTAAGAGTTTACATGCACTGAGAAATCTGATTACTCTTTATCAGATTTCTTAATCAGAATTCTAGGGCTTAATCCAATCTAAGAAATTGGAGTATGCTGTTTGCATGACCATTTGAATAATCAGATAACTGCAGAAATTCTGATCTGATTATTAAGTGCATGCAAACACAGTCATTGTTGGGTTGCTTTTGTTCAGAGAAGTGTGTTTTTGTCTTGGTCTGAAGTCCACAATACATGTGTGTTTTTTTGTTTACACAAATAAGATGAAAGCTCTCCTATCATCAGCAACTTCAATAGTTCATAATTGGCTGGACAACAGCTGTGCAATTATTTGTAGTGGTGAAGCGGTTACTGGTTTTGATTTTGAGCATAACTCACCTAATAAAAAAAGCCTATCAGCATTAAAACTACTATATTTTACTTATTACTTACTTATACTTATTCACTATATTATATATATATTTACTGTTATGCTGAAAGATCCAGTCTTGTCCATTTGTGACAGCTTACATTCTATTATTATAAGACTTTCTTTTAAAATTGACTCAGTAAAACAAAGTCAACTGTTGTTCTGCAAGTCCTCAGATGAAAAGTTAGACAGGAGAATCTGACCTTAAAGTGAAAGATTCCAGCATAGTCCTCTGTGAAGCTCTGCTCAGGATGAATCACTCGTGCCAGAATGTCTTGATTCAGAGTCAGAGAGGCGATGGCCGCCATCAGCCAGCAGTCACCTGCAGGGATGAACGTACATGTTCCTCACTGCCATCCTTGCAAGTAAAACTGTGCAAGTGATAAACTTTTGCCTTATTTCGGCTTTTGTAAATGTATTAAAAGTGCTCGTTATGAAGTTACAGAGACGCTGCTTCCTACTTTGTGTTCGCCACCTGTTGCAGGATCCTACTATAAGCGATTTGTTTCATTTACGAGAACATGATAGACTAAAATAGGTATAAAAAGCTAATAATGTAAGCCCCCCCAACAACCCCCCCAAACTCAAGGCTCACAGTGTTTCCTCACACGTTTACTTACAGACGTGACGCCAAAAATTTCTCCACAGTGTCGGGAGCTCGTGTGTGTTTCAGAAGCACAGCCCAACAGTTGGCTAGCTAGCTATAGGTTACATCACCATTACATTAAATAACATTACCATTCAAATACAAGAACATCTGTCACATTATTCATACCTGTAATATTTTAATCACCTTCTTGGTGGCTGTAATAGCACCATTGTGAAGCATATAAATAACTTATATTAAGAGCTAGCCAGGCTAATGTACAATCTCCACATTGTGCGGCTAATTTTGACAAAAAAATAGTGTAGATGATTTAGACATAAATCACTCTGTATGTTTTTCTACTTACCCAGAGCCCCTTGGCAGATGTCGGTCCTCGTGGCTCCACTGATGATGAACTTGGGGTCTGAGAACAGCTCCTGCACAACACAGTAAACGGCTTCAACTCGGACACAATCCTCAATGACGATGCCTAACACTGGCCTGTGTGGAAGCTTGGAAATGTATCTGATCACTATCTTTTCAGTTTCATATGATTAATGACACAATCAGGTCCAAAAATAGTTGGACGTCGACAAAGATATTGTTTTAACTTTATATCCCAGCATATTTGAGTTGAAATTAAATAATTGATATGACCTCTAACTTTTATTTGATTGTATTTACATCCTAATCAGTAGAAACTGAACCATTTTCATACAAAGCCCTTGATTTCAACTGGACGTTTGACTGCTCAGCTGCTCCATGGCCAGATCTGTGTTATCCTCTCATTGTTTCACTTAGAAGTACACAGGAAAAAGGCTTAGAGCCGACATTTACATTTGAAATCTGTTAACTGTCAATATGAATATGAACGCTGCCAGTGAAGCAAGCCATCATTAGGCTGAAAAACCAAAACAAACCCATCAGAAAGATGGCAAAAATATTAGATACGGCCAAATCAACAATTTGGTACATTCTTAATAGGATAGAACGTACTGGTAGGAACAGAAACATCAAAAGGAGTGTCGGAAGGCCATAAAACTGTGTTAGATGACAGAATTCTGACCCTGGTGAAAAAACCCTTCACAACAGTCGGCCAGATCACCAGAGTAAATAGTACCAATGCTTGTTTAGTCAACAAAACATACATTATTTTTAATTAACAGCAGCCTGAGCAAGATTACCGGAACAAAACCCTGCATCATTTTTTAAAATATATTTTATTATTTTATTGAAATCTTGTTACATTGACTTACGTTAACACTAAAAGTAAAGTATATTTTTTTCTTCTTTTTTGCTCCTCCAGCGACTATATAATATTTTGTTTTTAATGAAACAGGGCTATATATATATATATATATATATATATATATATATATATATGACTTCAGCAGCACTCACTCCAGGTCTTTTCCATTGCACTCCTCTGGTCTTGGGAGAGTTTGGTCCAAGTTCCTCGTGGCCCAGGGACTCGGGGGCAGCTGGGAAAGTGGGGTCACAGAACTGCTTCTCACTTTTCAGACACTTGCTCCTCAGTGCCTCAAAATCTTGGTTCAGGTACTTGACGGCGTTGGTGTTGCTGCCCAGACCCGCAGACTGGGCTCGATCCTTGGCCAAAGTGGACACGACTCCAGGCATTGTTCTCTTCTCGTGTGGTAAACACAAGCACACGGTGTGAAGACTCAGACTTTAAGAAGTGAGTTAAATACCTTCTCTCTCTAGGCTTTTTTTGAGGTGGAGTTTATTTGATCTGTCCTGATTAAGTTGTTGGAGATGTCTGAGAGGCAGAAATCTGATATATGACTATATATAGATTTCAAACATATGACATATATTAGTATATATGTATTTCCCTTATTTCCATATTTGTTACATATGGATATATACGTGACACATGTGCCAAATTATTTAAACTGACCATTTTTAAAAATAGGAGATATATTTCAGTCATATATCAACATATTAACATACATGTAACGCAAATATCTATAAGAAAACCTTAATATATGGATGCCATATATTACTCATAGATGCTAGCTTAATGTTTGTCTTTATGCATGATATGAAAATAAATAGATATGTAAGATAAATGATCCATATATTATTCATGTTCACCCACCTAATAGACACATATGTATGATCCATATGTTACACATTCATGTCCAATATTTAATGCTAACACATATATACACAACATTATGTATATATATTTTGAAATATATGCCTGACTTAATATCATAGTCATCTGTATGAGCTCATTTTGTAGAGCTTATGTTGGCTAACCAGCTACAGTGTCTGGCAGGCAAAGCAAATGTAACCAGATGTAAACCAGAGCTGGTTTATGAGGATCCCGGCCTCTTCCTATTTCCCCCGCTATATCAAAAAACAGGACTGCTAAACAGCAGAGGGCGCCTGCGAGCGAGTCCTCAATGAATGGGAGTGAATGGAGCTCAACGGCTAAAAACAAAAAGTTAAAATAGTTTCTAATCACTGAACCAGAACTTTCCTTTAATTTTAGAAAGTAGAGGGATGTATTTCACTAAAAAACAAAGAAATTTTAATTGTATGTTTCCTTCTTTCTACAGCAAACGGGTTTGGGGCAGCAGAAGGTGGGCATTGCTGCTAGTGAGTGCTGATTGGTTGGTAAGCGGAGCAGCTCATTGGCTGTTCGCGCTCACTGACGTCATGAACATACGTGAGGCGCCGTTTTAAACCCCTATAACTCGAGTTTAAAAACTCTTAAAAATATAACAGGAGTGTTAAAATGTTTTATGCTGTTCTGTGTTCAGGAAATGATTGTCTTATTTTACATTAAAAATGTTTAAGCATTTATCATTTTGCCTAAATGCTCCATCTTAACCCGTTTATTTTGGACTCACTCGGGAGCGCCCTCTAGCGTTTGAGAAACCCAGAAGACATTGCAGAGTGGAAATTCTCCTCTCTACAAGTTCTCTGGTTGTTCTTAGCCAACAATTACTAGCTAGCAGTTAGCATGATATCATTTACATGATGTTTACTGGTGGTCTCACGTTCTCCTCAAGTACTTTCTGCTATGAAAGAGAATTCACAGTCAATTGTACGAGTGAAGTTGTCCAGACCCTGAGGCAGCAAAGCAACCCTAAATAATAACTTCCACCACCATGCTTTACAGTTGGTATGAGGTTCTTCTGATCAAATGCTGTCTTTGGTTTTCGCCAAACATAGCTTCTGGTATTGTGGCCAACCAGCTCTATCTTTGACTTGTCTGTCCATAGTGCATTGTTACCAGAGTCCTGGTCCTTGCCTAGATATTCATTAGCAAACTTTAGCCTTGCCCCGAAGTTTTTTTAGACAGCAAAGACTTCCTCCTGGTGCTCCTCTCATGTAGGTCAAATTTGTTTCTTTTTCAAATGGTAGATGCATTTAGCATCTTACAGTCTGCTCTCAGTTTACATTTGCAGGGGCGGCCTGGCCTGGATAAGTTGGCAGTGGTTTTAAATCTCCTCTGCTTGTAGATGGTCTTTTAGACAGTGAACTGATTGATTTCTATTATTTTGGATCTTTTCTTAAACCCCTTCCGAGACTTATAGGCATCCACAACTTTCTTTCTGAAGGCCTCAGAGAGCTTTTTGTTCTAGTTTTTGTTATACCACACACTCCAATAACAAAGATCAAACCAGACCATGTTTCTGAGATTTAAATAAAACAAATATGTTCTCTAACTAGAAAATATGGGCATCATTTTACATTTAAAATATATTTCAAGTGTAGCAGAATTTGTGTCTTAATGATTGCAGAAGTTAACAGATTGCAGAAAAGCACTTGTAGGAATAAAATATATATTTCAGCATTACTTAAGTGTAAATATATAAGTTTTGTGGCTATTTATAATAATATATTTAAGTGTATACTTAATTGCATTTTATAAAAGTGCATGTAAATTGTTATTTATTGAATTTATTTAAATGTACTTAGTGATCTTGAAATGTAATGTACAACACATTTAAGTGCATTTGAGTTGCAGTAAAACTCAGTAAGTATACTCATTCGTATACACTGTATGGACAAAAGTATTGGGACACCTACACATTACACCTACAGAAGCTTTTATGACTCCCATTCTAAATCCATAGGCATTAATATGGAGTTGGTCCCCCTTTGCTGCTGTAACAGCTTCCACTCTTCTGGGAAGCTTTCTACAGGATTTTGGAGAGTGTCTGTGGGAATTTTTGTCCATTCATCTAGAAGAGCATTTGTGAGGTCAGACACTGATGTTGGACGAGAGGGTCTGGCTCACAATCTTCGTTCTAGTTCATTCCAAAGGTGTTTGATGGGGTTGAGGTCAGGACTCTGTGAGGGCCAGTCAAGTTCTTCCACACCAAACTCACCCAGTCAGGCCTTTATGGAGCTGCTTTGTGCCCTGGGGCTCAGTCATGCTGGAACAGAAAAAGGTTCTTCCCCAAACTGTTCCCACAAAGTTGGAAGTGTACAATTGTTCAAAATGTCTTGTTCTGCTGAAGCATTAAGATCTCCCTTCACTGGAACTAAGGGGTCTAGGCCAACCCCTGAAAAACAACCCCATATCATCATCCCTCCTCCACCAAACTTTACAGTCGGCACAGTGCAGTCAGGCAGGTAACGTTCTCCTGGCATTCGCCAAACCCAATCGATGTTGACGAGTGCACTGTTGCCCCCTACTTTCAGCTCTGCCTTCAAGAGGAGTTGGATTAGTTAAGAAATTTCACTCTCAGTTTGTTCCCACCATATTTAGCTTGAAATTTCTCGTTGTCTCCAGATGTTCTCGTTGCGAGATCATGACTGGAACCTTAAGACTAATCAATGGAGACAGCTAGCATTGTTACAAGGTAACTGAACATTGACACTAATAGAACTTAGCAGTCGCTATCATAGGGGTATTGTTTTCTCCTGTTGCTTTTGGATCGGGTTCGGAATCATAACTTGGATTCATCAAACTATGTTCAGGTTCGGACAAAAATTCCAGGCCCGATTAAAGCTCTAAACTGTACAAATCTGGTCTCACTGGCTTCACTCTAAGGAGGCTCTTAACGGCAGCACTTTGATTTCCCCTGTTTTTGGTTCCTGGTGCCAAGATGGAGACAAACGCATTCAGACAGGGAATCAGATTTAATGCTTAACTGTACAAATACAGTATATATCTGATCTAAAAGCCTAAATTCTTCAGAATGCTTTACTGTTTTTAACTGCATTGGGCCAAATCAATCAGCAGCAGGTACTATTCCAGGGAATCCTCCTCTCCAGAGAGGCTGGAGAGGGCAGAGGGTTATGGATGCCAATGATTACAGAGCTTTTAGCTCATAGCTGGAGGCAACCAATCCCACAGCTGATGTAAACATGTTCTAGAAACGACATGCCTGTACAGTTCTGAGGTGGACAGTAGTGTATATAATATGTGTATTTCAACAATACACATATTATATAACACTACTGTTCAAATGTTTGGAGTCACTTCTCATATTAATAATTATTTTGTTATTTTGTATGTTATTTTTCAGATTATAGATTGAAAGCTAGATGCTAGAAGGTATTTCAAAATGTTGTTCAATATTTCAAGTTTTTAGGAAAAGCACAAAATTATTAAATGATCAGTGATGCTGTCATTATCTATTTATAGTGATTTCTTGTCTTTCTGCATGTATTACAACAGAATTGCTTTGTAGTGTTTTCCTTTAGAAATATGGTTTATATGATTTGCATACCATTGCATTCTGTTTTTATTTACATTAAAACTGGGTTGTAGATTACTAGTGCTTTTACTTAAGTAAGGGACTTGTGTACGTCTACCACCTCTGGCTAGATGTGATCTCATCATCTACGGACAACTTGTTAAACTTTTGGTGCTGGATTTCACTGAAATCCACTCCTAATAAGAATCCCCTCTAAAACCCATCCCCATCAGGGGCCGGTAACAGTGATTGACTCATTTGCATAGTGTGACATGCTATCATACTTTGGTATAAAGACATGTCATCTGCGTCTATAGCAGCTGGACCAGAAGGGTGGTGCAGATGCGAGACTGACCATGATAACAATGTTATTTTAAGAGTTTCGAAATATGTGTTCATATTTTAAACAAGGCATTGGCATTAATAGAACTTAGTAGGCACTATCATAAAGGTATTGTTTTCTTCTGTTGCTTTTGGATCGGGGTTGGAATCATAACTTGCTAAGTTGGTAAATTTTAAATGAATTTAATTTAAATTAAAGCTCTAAACTCTGGGGTCACTGGCTTCACTCCAAGGGAGATCTTAATGGCAGCACTTTGATTTCCCCTGTTTTTGGTTCCTGGCGCCAGGATGGAGACAAACACATTCAGACAGGGAATCAGATTTGCTACTTTAATGCACGCATACAGCATATATCTGATCAAAAAGCCTGAATTTCTTAGACAGGTCTGCTGTTTTTCACTGCACTGGGCCAAATCAATCTGTAGCAGCTTCTATTCCTTGGAATCCTCCTCTGCAGAGAGGATGGTGAGGGCAGAGGGTTATGGATGCCAATGATTACAGAGCTTTTAACTCGTAATGTCTCAGTAGCTGTCTCAGTAGGGACTGTTCCAATATTGATAAAAAAAATACTTAACTGCAGAAAATGTGTGTTTCAATAGTGACAGTTCTTCCAATTGTTCCACACTGATTTTCAGACTTTGGGACATTTACTTCAAAACAATGGGATCTAACTGCTCACCCTGTCGCCACGAGGGACAGGGATGCAGTCTCGCTTCCTGCACTAAAATGCAGGGGTGTGGCTAAAAAGGCCCCGCCCACAGATTAAAACTCTTCGTATTTCGGTTGTGACATGAAAACGTGTAATAAGTTGAAATAAAGTTTTTTATTTGAATATTAATTTATGCTAAATCTAAACTTTTAAACTAAATCATATAAGAGTAAATTTATCATTCATTGTTTTCTTTTTCATTTATTTTTTTAACTGTGGGCCTTCAGTTTGAACTAATTCAGTAGAATGGTCATACACAGGCTCTCCAGATGCTGCACTTCTCATGTGACCTCTGGCATCAAAACAGGCTCATTCAGGTATGTAATCAGATTTGATTTTATTCCATATCTGAAGTTCATATCTCATCCATCTAGGCAATATCAAAGCCTGAGACCTTCAAAGCATGTTATTGACTCTCAATGCAACACACCATGTCAATCTTCCTGCAGATGCTGTACCAGGGAAGCCTCTATTCCAGAAAGGTCTTACCACAGATAATTACTTTTAGTTTGAAATGATACAGCCCTGACTTTGACTCAGATTGGGATGTGACCAGTTCCACATCTGACTGTGGTAATGCACAAGCAACATGCCTTTCTAAGATGAGCAGGATTTCAGCTGGAACATAAAGTGCTGTGCAAAAAAAGTCTACTTCTTCGCTGCCAGTATAAATGCCAAGCAACATTAAATACAAATATCAATTCCAAAACAGTTGAGACAGTGTGCAGACTGCTAATAAAAAACAGAAAGCAGTGATTAGTAAATCCTGCCTGACATGATATTTGATGTTTATTTATTTATTTATTTATTGTAAGTATACAATAAATCAATATTGTATCAATCAGTAAGTATACAATAAACCTTCTTTCATTATTCAAGTAAAGGTGTAGAAGAAATGGGACTCCTAACAACCGTGCAAGACCTGGTAGACCACCAAAAGCTGCTTTAATTTTTGAGAGAGAGGAGAAAATCAAGCTCCACTCTTGCCTCAGATCTGAAAAAATCCACATCCGTTCCTCCACTGTGAGAAGACGACTCAGCGCTATGAGTCTGAAAGGATGTGTAGCTGTCAAGAAGCCCTCACTCATATGGAAATTGACAAACATGAACATATGAAAGTCAAAAAAGCTGCTGGTGTCAGTACAATGAACTGACCACCCCAGAGTCCAGACCTCAACGTCAGTGAATGTGTTTGGAATTACTGGATAATGAGAAGCAGAAAGTGCAACCAATTTCTAAGACTGAACTTTGGAGGTATGCAGATTAACCCCTTATATGGCCCAAAGTTTTCACTAACCTAAGCTAAGCTAAGAATAGCTCAGCCAGTTTGCATTGTAGTCCGTGTAGTTACTGAATTATAAGCCTTAGTGTCTCATAAGTCTGGAATTTTAAGAGGTTAATCAACAGATGGTGGAGCTTTGAGGTAAGTGTAGTAAGATAGAAGTCAAGTCAAGTCAACAGGCAACAGGTGTTGTCACAAAGCAGCTTTACAGAAAAATCCGGGTCCGAGCCCCCATGAGCGTCGCCAATGGGGACAGTGACAAGGAAAACTGAGGTTGACCATCAGTATAAGATACAAAAGAGGCAAAAGCAGGAAAAGCAATATATATGATTAAAAAGTGCATCAGTATCATCCGCAGGGTCAGTTCATGCAGGTGAGGTTTGCACAGCATTGTACAGAAGGCAGATGAGCAGTGGGCACCAGGTCAGGGCAGAACAAGCAACAGCATCAGACGCACAGGATGGACAGTTATTCGGTTCAGCAGCGAAACAAAGAGAGTTAGTTTTGTGAAGAGAGACTGATTACTGTTTACAGTATTAACAGAGTGCAGCAGAGACTCCGGCAGGTTGAGTTATTACAGCCTAACTAAAAGGGGGAGCTAGGGGGTAACAGACATGAGGACCCCCTGAGATGTCAGCGCCCCTCCACTCCACTGTCAACAAACCTGAGTGAGTGAGTGAGTGAGAGCAGCGGGACGACAGCACCAACACTCCCAATTTACTATAATACTCTATGACCATGAACCCCCAGATCTGCACCTTTAATCTAACAGGGAAAACTAATTAACAAAAGCTTGACTAAACAAGTAGGTTTTTAGCCTAGACTTAAAGAGTCTGTGTTCAAGTCCCGAACACTGACTGGAAGGTTATTCCAAAGCTGGGGGGCTTTGTATGAAAAGGCTGTACCCCCCCGATGTAATTTTATCAGATCTAATTTTATTAGATCTAAGTTGGTGTTAAGAAGATGTATGAAGCTTAACATACATAAGGTACACCAGTGTACTAGAAGGCTGACTGGTGGGACTTCCATAGTAGGACCCAAGGCCACATTTGTCTCCCTCACTTTTGGTCCTTGGCGCCAAGCTGAGGACAAGAACATTGAGGCAAGTGATCAGATCTGATACTGTACCCTGTGCAGTATGTATCTCATCTGTCTAGGTCAGGGGTGTCTGATCTTATCTGCAAATTATCAGTATATTTGTAACGTTAATTTATTCTGACATAGTGTTTGTGTGCCTCTGATTGGCTAACCCAAACCTTAGCCATTGTGAATGCCAAGCGTCATTCTGAATTATGTTCACATGGTGGCGGTAGACAGGTGACAGCAAACCGGATATTCCATTCCTTTCAGCCATGATGGAAAATTCTTCCACCACCAGAGAAGTTCTGCAGACCGCAGCAGTGAGCAGAACGGTACGTCAAGAGTTCAATTTTCCCAACCTTTGCAGTCAACTGCAGCGGTGGAATAAACTGGATGTTGATTTTTTTGGGGGGGGAACCATTGACCCCAAAGACTCACTGAAGTCCAGATGAACTCTTGTTATGTAACAACAATATTTAAGCTGCTTATTAAGTAATTAATTACTTAAATTATTTATTCAGGTCTTTTTCCACCTTAATTAAACAATCTAAACTGCTAAAGCTCTCCGCTCATTATCGTCCATTTCCAATGGTAATGAGGTGTAGCTTTAGGCTGCCATCGGCCGCGTACCGCTATGAAACACAGAATGATGTTTTTTTTGATGCAAACATGTTTACGCAGCAAGTTTGGGCTGTTCTGACAACCAGGGGTAGCTAATTTTGTATTGCTTACGGCTGCTAATATTTTCAACTTGTTGGGAGGTGACCACAGCCCTTAACCCTGGATGCCAGCCCCCTTCCAGAGCCACTTTACAACATCATTGGTGAGCTTGCCAGTGTTTCAACAGTTACCATAATCATGATGGGTGGACAAGGATTACTATATCACAGTCACACTCTGCTATGCAAATGAAGGCCAACTGAGACTTGTAATTTCTGCAAAAAAAAGAAAAAAAAACTCTTAAATCATGTCATTATTTTGTGCATCAATTTAAGGAGAGTAGTATCAACAAGAGTTCTCATAAGTATCAGTATCGATAAGCAGTATCAGTACTGACAATACCCATCCCTAAATGCTCAGATAGGCCTCAGGGAAGTTTGAGCCCCTGCCCCTTTGTCCTCAGACTGGAAAAGTTCCCTCTTCATTGGTGTGTATAACTGTAAATTACACTGCCTCTGCCTTTCTTCAAGATCTGTTTCAGCTCATGAGTAATTTTCTACAAGACTCGTTGCTCTTTGGCATCTCCTGTGGTGCCTCTGGACTGGCCGTGGCTCTCTTTGGTAACTCTGACTCTGCATGCACCACCACCACACTCAGATCTCTTTATGAACATGTCAGAATCCATAATGAGTTTATTTTGAACAACAACAAAACATAATGCTGGCAATAAGGGGTGTTAATAACTTTCTACACCAAGTTTTCAGCTTTCCTACTGGTGACTGAAATTCAAAAACACACATAGATATTAACATTGTTACTCTTGGATGCCTTTGGAAAAACTCTTAGTTTTATCTGCAAAAACATTGTTATGTACTTTGTTGGTTCTACAAGGAAAAATTGTTGTTTTACTGCCCAACTACACCCAGTCTGGAAATAGCACAGCATTGCCAGCAGTGCTAGTATTGGGAGCAATACCACCTGGGGCAGTGGGGTGTTAAGTGCCTTAACCAAGGGTACAACCAGGTATACCTATTCAGTCCTGAGGTAGAAACCTACAACCTTCTGGTTGCAGGCTCACCTCTCCTCCCACCAAGCTACCGGCCACATGCTTGAGCTCCTGCCTCCCAAAATGTCAGTGCACAGGCCTGATAAGATTTGACACGCCTGGTGTAGCAAATACGAAAGCTTCAGTTCTTCAGGACGTTTTGATGTCTATCATTGAAA
Source organism: Colossoma macropomum (assembly GCF_904425465.1). Lineage (NCBI taxonomy): Eukaryota > Metazoa > Chordata > Actinopteri > Characiformes > Serrasalmidae > Colossoma > Colossoma macropomum. The sequence continues at coordinate 3,750,846 of NW_023496051.1, forward strand.
CAGGGCATGTCAATCTGTAGGAGTTACCAGGGAGAACTCTAATCTGGAGATTATTCACCTGAGGATGTTTATTTTATTGAGATCTGAGGTCTTGATTACAGAGCCGCCCTGCTCTAAACTCCTAACTGGAAGCGAAAGTAAACAGAGTGCGTGTGGATAAATGCATGTGTACAACCTGTCTCTTGTATTTGGGAATCTATGACACTCTATTGCCTCTATTACTCAGTGCCACCTTCACCAAAAGTGCTTTACAAAACAAAGGTGGCCACAATTTAACATAAGGTTGTACTGAACAGAGTTTAAAACACATTTTGGGCTTTTAGTTAATTCGGTACAATCATTTTGCTTTGAGTGACCCTCTACCTTAATTATGTCCATTTTATAAAATAAATGATTAAACATTCAATTTCATCACCGAAACAGTCATAAACACTACCAAAACTTTACCAAATGTTTTGGTAGTGACTGTTTCGGTAGTGACAATTTTAGCTTGTGGAACTCTAGCTGGTACCCGACTAGCAAACACAGCTTTGAACAGTTGTTCACATGTAAAATCATAATATTTTACAGTAAAACAAAAAAAATTTACTTAAATGCAGAAAATATGTGTTTCAGTAGTGACAATTCATAATGTTCCACCCTGATTTTCAGACTTTGGGACACAATTACTTCAAAACAGTGGGATCTAACTGCTCACCATGTGGTCATGAGGACAGGGATGCAGTCTCACTTCCTGCTCTAAAATGCAGGGGTGTGGCTAAAAAGGCCCCGCCCACAGATTAAAATACTGTATGTACGTGTCTGGATAAAAAAAGATACGTTTGAAGCCAAAATCTTATTGCAAAACTATCATAAAACAAAGTCTCAGTCATCAGGCAGTGTATTTTAGCTTTGTTTCATGTTGCTTTTAGAGGTTTTGAATGCTTCAGACGTCTGGTTCCCATTACCACCACTGTGAACAATTCTGCACTGCGGCCTACAGGAACAGCAGCCTTATTTTAGGTGGCGAGTTTTGCTTCATATGCTGGAAAGTGTTTACAGTATATGTGTTCTGGGTACAAAATCAGTGGGAATCTCAGTAGAAGTGCTCACAGCTGCAGTCAATGTTGATAAAGATAAAATAGCAATAAAATAAAGTTTTCAGGCCACTCAGATAAAAAAAAAAACACTCAGATTTAAAAAATAGATGTTTGAGACTAAAATCTTATTGCAAAACTATTGTAAAAACAAAATCTCAGTCATCATCCAGTAAACTTGTAAGTATTTTAGCTTTCTGTGAGTTAGTTTTTATTGAAATTTAACGCTTCAGACGTCTGGTTCCTATCACCACCACTGTGAACGATCCGGACTCTAGAATGGAGCATTTCACATCAGACCTCTCTGAATGACTTTGTCCTTCTTAACCATTGAATTACACAGAAATTGGAAATGGACGTCTTCTTCTTCTTATTATTATTAATATTATTATTCATGCAGATGTCACCCTACATTTACAACATAACAGTTCTACACTGATGGTCCAAAGTGGTTTGAGTTAAATGATCTACTGCCATCTATTGGATATGTGATGTACTACACTGTTTAGAGAGTAATGAAAGAAAACATGCTAAGGGCTCCTCTCAGATTTGAGATTTGTTCTCTGTATCCAGGACGTTTTGTGTTTTTTCAGCTTATCTGATCTGATCTAATCATTTAAAGTGTGATAGCATCATTTTTGAGCTCCGCAAGTTCAAGCTACGAAGTGGAGACACTCTTTGCTACTGTTGACAGTGTAAGCAGCCAGAGTTTGGAGTTGAAATTCCCAGCTTTAGGAGCGATTTTTCTTTGAGTCTTCCAACTTGGAGGTGGGAAATTCTGAGTTATGAGCTTAAATCCATGTCATTTGTGCAGTGCTAATCCATAAGGTACTAGCTTTCATCACTTGTTAGCTTCATTAGCCTTGTAGATCCAGAGAAAAAGTAAAGAAACAAACTCTGGAAATCAAACATGTCTTGGCTGTTTGACTACACTCTGGGATAAGGTGGACAAATTTACCACCTTTTTCTTCCACTTAATATTATTTCAAATATTTAATATTCTAAAAGTGTTTTGCCTGTTACCTTTTGTCTTTGGATCAGCTTGTTTCAAGTTCCCTTTCATGTTTTGGTTTCTTATGTTTTTGTGTGCTTTTTGATGGGTGGACTTTTTGCTTACTTCAAATTTATGAACACTGATTCATAACTTTATGAACACAACTATCTGGGAGGTCTTGACATTGTCAATGTCTTCATTCAGCACTTCACCTATGGAGGCCCTGCTGAAAAAAACAGCAGGAATTTTTGTAAATATGTACTCATTCTGAAATTGATGCCTGCAACATGTTCCAAAAAAGTTGAGACAGGAGCAACTGAAGACTAGAAACATTATGAAGTGTTTAAAACAATCTTAAACAGGTGATGCAATCATGCTCGAGTACAAAAGGAGCATCCAGGAAAGGCAGAGTCCTTAGTGAACAAGGATGGGTCGAGGCCACTTTGCCGAACATGCACCTACGATTTAAAAATAGTGCTCTTCGGTGGATGATTGCAAGCATTTTAGGTATTTCACCCTCTACCAGTGCATAATATCATCAAAACATTCAGGGAAACTGGAGAAATCTGTGCATAAAAGACAAGACCAAAAGTTACAAATGAACATCGTGACCTTCGACCCCTCAGATGGCACTGCATTAAAAAACTATGTCTCTGTGATGGAGATCACCACATAGGCTCAATGAATACTCTGACAAACAATTGTCAATAACATTGTTCATCGCTGTATCCACAAATGCAAGTTAATACTGATTTATGCACAGAGGGAGTCATATGTCAACAATGTCCAGAAACGCCACCGACTTCTCTGGGCTCAAGCTTATCTGAAATGGATTGATGCACAGTGAAAACGTGTTGCCTGACGAGTCAGCCTTTCAGATTGTTAATGGAAATAATGGATGTCGCCTTCTCTGGGTCAAAGAAGGAAAAGACCATCCAGATTGATACCAGTGTAAAGTTCAAAAATCAGGGATGACAACACCAAGCCATATCCTGCGTGTGTTACAACAGCATAGCTGTTTACTCATAGGCTCGCCTGCCTGTCTTCAACTGAAAACGTGTCTTATTAAGCACAAAATACAACAAAGGTCCTGCACTGTTGCACAGCTAAAGACTTGTATAATAGAAAAATGGCAAAAAACAAAATTCATGCTTTCTAAACTGGTTCAGTTTGTGTCTTCAGTCCTCAAACAATTATTTAGTGCTGTTAAGTATTATTTTAAGCTGTCAAGAGTGATGCAACACTTTTTCAACAATTTGGAATGAGAATATATTTACAAAAAACTATGAAGTTCACAGGCTAAAATGTCTCATTTTCTGTTTTGTACCATTTTCATTTCAATATAAGCCAAACAGAACTTACTAATCATTGTTTTCTTTTATTAGCATTTCACATACTGTTCCAACTTTTTGCTTTTTTGAGACTGAGTTATGTATAAATATCCATTTTTGTCATTTTTAGTTTTTGACATAATTTGACTGTCCTTTATATTGTGTGTAAATTTCATGATGAATGGACTAAAAGAAATGGCCAAAAATTATTTGGAAAAAATTCTGGTTCCATTGACTTACATTAAAAGTAAAGTATGTTTTTTCCTTCTCCTGTAATGTTACCATTTTGGAGATACGAGGTTTTGTTCTAAAAAGAATACCTTAGAAAGTGTAAAAAATAGAAATGTTGGTAACACTTTATTTGGATGGTCCACTGTAGATTCCTTGTGAATGTTCAGTATTTATTTAAGTAAAATTCAACTGAATATTCATTGAATGCCACTGAACTTGAAGTTGAAAGTTATGTAGATGGTTCACTATAGATGCTTTGTAAATGCTCAGTCTGCCTTTTAATAACATCCAACTAAATTCCCATTCAATTCAACTGAACTTGAGGTTCAGTGTGAAAGTGTTTATGAAATCTATCCCTAACCTAAACCTAACCCTAACCTTAACCTCAAGGCAAAACTTACATCTACTCCTAACCCTTACCCTAACCCTAATTCAAGCTTTGGAAGAACAAAAAAGTAAAGCCTCTTTTCATGGGGACCTCGCGTTTATAGTAAAGGCCTGTCTGCTAGATGAGAAACTGCTAAAAGCACTAAACACTTGGAACATGTTGAGCTGACCTTTGAACAAGCCCAAAGCTGTATGCCGCTATCACATTTCTTCCTGCTCCAGTTTACCAGCAAAGGCTTGACTGGGATCCATCACCAGCAGTTAGGCCTTGGCTCCATTTCAGTCTTTTTCTATAAACCTGCCCTCACCCACTTCGTCTCACCACGAGCTGGTGAGTGGATAGTAAGGAGTGGATTATTCAAATGGATCACATACATCCTTGGCTAGATTAGCCCTAGTAAGCTAACTGGCTAACCATGCAAACTTTGCAATACAAAATGAACATAATGTACATAACATTTGTGAGCAATTATCTGGAAATGGTTGAAGGTTTCATAATAGCACGTGGCACCAAGCCAGTCTTCTTGTTGTTTGCCAGTGTTGCTTCTGGAAATCCACAGAAATATGGACAATTCCTTGCCCTAACATGCCTGAACCTCTGCCATTAGCTTAGCAGCAGTCTCTGTTTAAGACAGGTTCAACTAAGTAAGTCACATCATTTTAACACACAGCTGCGCATTAAACTAACCCTGATTGCTCTGTCAAAACAAGCACTACCTACAAGCATTGGAGTGGTGTGGGGTTTTTTTTTGGAGAGTGGTCCAGTCAAAAGTTCTTACAGGAAAGTCTAGCCACTTCATGGCCATCTTTGCAACGTCCCTGGGTAGTTATTTCCGCTCATACAAGACCAGACTCCCAACTCTTTGAATGGGGTGAGATGTATAAACCCCAACCCCTACCCCCCCAAAAGCCACAATATGTCTCAAAAACATATCTAAAATCACTCATAAAATCTGACAAAAACAGCATAGTTTGTTCCTGCTGACTTTAGTAACACAAAAAACCCTACAGTTTGTCAGCTTGTTCTGGCTACAGCGCATGCCCATATCTCCTCAATGAGGGGGGGCTTTTCCTGCTGGCGGCGTTTTCAGCAAGCTCACTGGCTCATTTTATTGAAGGGCAGGTCTTTGCCTGTATACAGACGGCATGTTAAAACTGCAACTCGCTCTTGGCTGGTCTTCGAGCTTCAAGTACAGCTCGGCTCGACCCACCGTCCATTAGGATGCATGGAAGACAAGATTCAAGACTTTTCTCTGTCCTGGAGTCCAGGTGGCGGAACGAACTCCCACTGGCTGTCCGAACAGCAGAGTCTCTCGCGGTCTTCAAATGCAGACTGAAGACTGTCTCTTTACACAGCCCTTAAGTGAGCACTGAGTTACGTATTTATTGTAATGTATTGTGCTGCACTTATTAAAATGTACTGTACTGCGCTGTGTTTAACTCTGTTCCTTTTTCTCTGGGTATCAACATGAGCTTTTGTTTCTAGCAGTATCTGAGCTCAGGAGCAGCTTTCTCTCTAACCTATTTGTCACTAGTAAAGATACTTTCTCTGAGTGGACAACAAACACTTTTTGTAAGTCGCTCTGGATAAGAGTGTCTGCTAAATGCTGTAAATGTAATGTAATGTAAATGTAAAAGTATTCATTTCCAACCAGTGACCAGTCTCCTCTTTTATAACCTCTTTGCTCTACTGGTCTCTTCAGCACCACTGCTGCTTTTTTAACAGTGGTCATCCCTTCTAATGATGCACACAAAAGCTTGAATGATGATAACTCTGTCAGGCCCACTGCTGAAGTTTACCTCCTCACCCACAGAGGTCACTGTCTCCAGAACTCTAGAACCCCATTTCCAAAAAAGTTGGGACGCTGTGCAGAATGTAAATAAAAATAAAATGCAATGATGTGCAAATCATTTAAACCATATTTGTAGAGGAAAATAATACAAAGACAACATATCAAATTTTATTGTTTTTTGGAAAATATTTGTCCATTTTGAATTTGGTGCCAACAACACGTTCCAAAAAGTTGGGACGGGGGCCTGTTTACCACTGTGTTTCATCACCTCTTCTTTTAACAACACTCTGTAAGCGTTTGGGAACTGAGGAGACACTGCTGTAGTTTAGAAAGCGAAATGTTTTCCTGTTCTTGCTTGATATAGGATTTCAGCTGCTCATCAGTTCAGGGTCTCATTTGCAGTATTTTTCATTTCATAATGCGCAAAATGTTTCCAGTGGTGACAGATCTGGACTGCAGGCAGGTCAGTTTAGCACCCAGACTCTTTTAATACAGAGCCATGCTGCTGTAATACATGCAGAATGTGGTTTTACATTGTCTTGCTGAAATAATCAAGGCCTTCCCTGAAAAAGACGTCGTCTGGACGCCCCCCATAACATCATTAATGCTGGCTGTTGAACTGTGCACTGATAACAAGCTGAGTAGCACAGAGGACGCAGTGTCCATGATTTCCAAAAAGAATTTCAAATGGTAATTTGGAATCTGGATCCTGTTTATATTTGGTTTCTTCTTTGCATTTTAGAGTTTTAACTTGCATTTGTGGATGCAGTGATGAACTGTTCTCACAGACAGTGTTTTTCAGAAGTGTTTCTGAGCCCATGCAGTGATTTCTGTTTTTAATGCAGTGACGCCTAAAAGTCCAAAGATCACGGCCAGCAAATACTGGTTTGTAGCCTTGTCCCTTGCATACAGAGATTTCTCTAGATTCTCTGAATCTCTTAATGATATTATGTACTGTAGATGATGAAAAGGAAAAGTTCTTTGCTATGTTATATTGAGAAATGTTATTCTTGAATTTTTGCACTATTTGATCGTGCAGTCTTTCACAGAGTGGTGAACCCCTCCTCATCTTTACTTCTGAAAGACTCCGCCTCTCTGAGATGCTCTTTTTGTACTTAATCATGTTACTGACCTGTTGCCAATTAACCACCAGGTGTTTTTTTAGTATTACAAAACTTTACCAGCCTTTTGTTGCCCCCGTCCCAACTTTTTTGGAACGTGTTGTTGGCATCAAATTCAAAATGGTTTTTCTTCAAAAAACAATAAAATTTCTCAGTTTCAACATTTGATATGTTGTCTTTGTACTATTTTCAATGAAATGTAGGGGTTTAAATGATTTGCATATCATTGCATTCTGTTTTTATTTACATTTTTCACAGTGTCCCAACTTTTTTGGAAATGAGGTTGTATAACTATGTGGTTTTATTAATTGATGTCTCATTTATAAGCTTAATTTTCTCAATTGGAATACTGGCAGTGATATAGGCCTGGCACTGTAGGCCAGTGGTTCCCAACCCTGGTCCTGGAGTACATTTTCATGTTCCCAACACACTTCATTAGCAAGTCTTTCATGAGTTGAACTGTAGTCACAAATTTGTATGAATTTCACTCTCATTTGCACTGTGATGTGCTTCTAATAGTGGTCACTTTTTCCATTCTATGTATCTATTTCTCATTTGTTACTCTGATAGGCCTTTAACAGCTGTTATCAGTTATCACTGGTTAAACTAAATAGTCCTGTCCAGTGATAGGCTTATTCTTCTTTTTTAATATTTTTTTAATAATAATAATAATAATAATAATAATAACAATAATAATAATAATAATAATAATAATAATAATAATCAAATTATGAAAGATCCAAACTTATAAGCTTGGTTTGTATCGAGGCTGATATTTCTAAGATTGGGCTTCAACAGGCCTTTGCTAAGCTCTCTGTTTGCTTTTCTGATGATTTTTTCAAGGCTTTCCTACCTAAACTGACAATGTAAAATGGCAACTTTACAGGAGAAGGAAAAAACTTACTTTACTTTTAATGTAAGTCAATGGAACCAGACTTTTTTCCAAGTTATTTTCAGTCATTTCCTTTAGTCCAATCATCATGAAATTTACATACAATGTAAAGAGCAACAGGCATTTTCAAATTATCCCAAAAACTGAAAAACAACAAAAATGGAGAAACAAGGTTTTCTTCCGACAGCAGTGATATGTACACTCATGCAATAAAAAGGATCAACAGCTACCATATTCATTAATGCAGGCATAAATAACTCTTTTACCTAAGCCTGGTAAGTGTGCAGGTCTATGTGGTTGCTTGACTCAGATCTTTGTCTTACTGCAATTGTTTCAACTGTGTTGAATAGTCCTACCTGTTCTTTGTCCTTCAAACAATAAACTTTGGCTCCAAATTTCTAAATTTGATAAAAGGGGCTCTACTAAAACCCCATGGCAGCATTTCAAAGTAACAGTGAAATGCCCCCACAGTTTTTATTATTGGGGGAACAAGACAAGGTTGCTCTATCTCACCCCTTCTGTTTGCATTAGCTATTGAGCAGTTAGTGATAGCTATCAGATCACATTCCTCTATTTGTAGCTTCACAATTCACAACTTCCACCATCCTATTACATTATATGCAGACGATAAAATGCTACACCTTACCAACTTGGATTTATTGTTGCTACATTACTTTGCTACACGATTATTGGTCAGTATATGGCTATCAATAGTTTGCAAATACCGAAGATGTCATGCAATTCTATAATCCAAATCACATGTGTCAGCCTGGTGGCTAGCTGACCAGCCTAGTTCTAGTTAAGAACATAAGTTGTCAGCCCTTCAATTTAAACAGAAAACAGGTTCTTACTTTATCAGTAGACTCGGTGCTCTGTGTGATCAGCATTAGAGTCAAAGATTAAACCAATAACAGCAGAAGGGTTTTTCGTGTTGTGGTGCAGTGATACAGAGTTCAGTTGCAGTGAGGAGGTCAGAGCCGTGGTATTTCATGGATAGTACAACAGCTTTTAAAGCAGCTCAGCCAATCAGATTTTAGGACCGGAACTATCTGTTTTATAATTGCCTATGACCCACTGGGAACCTGGCATCCAACAACAACACAGTTATTCTTGTTTACATTTGAAATGGTGTTGGCACAGCCTACAAATCACACTGGAAACAACAGAGGCAGCAGTGAAGGTGGGGTTGGTGGGCGTAGCTATTCTAGTGGAGGGTGAGGATCTCTCAAATGGATGATAACAATGAGAAAGAACTTCTATGTAAACTGGCAAGAAAAATGCAGGATTGTTTATGCGATTTCCTTTAACCAACACTTCTGTACTCTGCCACTCTTCATTCACAGTATAAAGAGACGTGGAGATCCAACAGTTTTATTTACATGTATAAAAAATACAGTGATATGAATCCTTAATGTTTTAATATGTTTTAATGCTTGATTGCATAATATAAAAATGAATAAAACGGTGAAAAAAAAATAAAAAAACACTGGTTTTATGACTAGTGAATACAGTACCTAGTTCAAATCTAAATAAAGGTTACCACACATGACCTTGAAACTGAAGTTAAACTATAATCAAGTTACTGACTGTTGAATAGGATTTTGGCCTGGGCAAGAATCTTCGACAGGGGGAAATGTGTGTGTGGGGGGTGCTTTAACTCAGTTGTGAAGACTTTCATTGGCTGACTCTGCACTGTACAAAATTTTTAGCTTGCGCTACAAGAAAAAAAAAAACTTTCACCAATTTTTTTTGTTCACTCAACATTTGCAAATTCTTAGTTATACTGACTGATGTTTTTTGTCAACACTAAAAGGAATATTTAGTTAAGCTAACATGAGAGCATTTACTGTACAAAGAAGTACAACTAGTCTTGAGCAAAGCTCTTTGAGTTGTACTTTTATTTTTTGGGGTAACTGGGTTTATGTTATCATTACAATCTCGCTCACTAAACAAAGCTAAGCTCCTAAGACATCATCACCTGCTTCCTTACTGGAAGTGGGTGATTGACGGCCCTTCACCTTAACAATGGCTAAACATCCTGGCAAAGTATAAGCGTGTAATAAATCTGCAATTAACTTTGAGTGAGAATTGGACTTAATATCGCCCATTTGAAAACCGCGTTGGGACCGCATGTACCCGAAGTCTTGGGCCACATCCAGCTATATCAGCAGTCGGATAACATTGTCACATTATGACCCGTGAACAATGTACTTGCCCTAATAAGGGCAACGAGCTCCGCTGCCTGTGCTGAGTGATAAGGAAGTGAGTGAGCTTTAGAAACCAAATCAGTGAGTTGCAAATGAGAAGGTATTTGATGCAAATGAAATGCTGGAGATTGTGGCGAAGATGTTTAAATGGCCAAATTACTAGTGGAGGTTAGAATGTTTTTGTGACCACTGCACCTCTGTGCCGTCATTTCCCTGGTCCACACAACCGTGTCAGGAAAGTCAGACTTCCAGCATTGTCTAAAGATTTTGTCGTAGTAAGAGCAGCCAGGAATCCAGGAACGACAGTAGTTTATGAGTTCCAATAAAGGACTTCATGCCCTTTGAAGAATCTAAACCCTATGTCTGAAGAATTAAAGTTTATTCCTTGCATGCAGGTACTAGACACCTAGACAGCCTGTAAAACAATGGACTGACACAGTTTTATAGCTGGACTGATGCAAAGATTAGGCCCAGCCTATACACGGCAAGTGACAGGTGTGACAGATATGATCATGTACACTGTAAAAAAAACGAATTTTTCACTCTAAAAAATGATAAAGAACTGGCAGCAGGGATGCCAGGAACTTACCGTTAAATTAACGGTATCCTACATGTCAAAATAAACATAGAAATTTGACAATCTTTGTACAACAGTCTACAGCTGTAAAATTCTGCCTTGTCCTGCTTCATCTTTCCTTGTTTCTCTGTATCTGCCTTTATCTTCCCTTCTACGTCTTGTTTCATGTGCTTTTGTTGATTGTTGTCCATCTCCCCCCTGTGATCTGTCTCACCTATGTGTAGTCTGTAGCCCCAGGTGTTCTTTTGTCTATTTACTCACCTTGGTTTGGCCTGTTCCTTGCTTGGTGTTGTTTGTAGTATGTTTGAGGTGTTTTTTAAAAACTGGTTCTTAGTTTGAGTAGTTATTCCTGTGTATTTTGTTTTCTGTTCTTTGCTTTTGGTGGTTCTCTTCATTTCTTTAGTGCTTGCTTCATTTTGTATTTCTTTTATTTCTGGTTCTTTCTTTGCTACTTTCTCAACGGACCACAATAAAACTGCTAGCTCACACATGCATCCTGCCTTCTCATCTCCCAAACCGCTACAACAGCAATGACTAGTTTTACTTTTGACGCATTTCCAGCTGGCTTTGTCAAGTCAACACAAAATTTGACACCCAAATTTTGCTCTTCTAGTTTTACTTTAAAAGTAGACTAAATCCTATTACTAGTAGACTGCCATTGGACTGCATTGTGGCATTTAGACTGATCCATACCGAAAGGAGCAGCTGAAACACACAGATAGGTTGCCTGAATTACTCTCAGGCAAAGTAACATTTCAAGCGTGAGCGTATTTTAGCAGAGTAACAAAACACAGACCTCTCTCTGTCACCGTGATTTTCAGTTAAACAGCCAGAGAAAAACCTAGAGATTCTGAAACATGCAGTGTGAACGGTAGCTCCATTCACTAGGCCTAGGGCTGGGGCACTGCATCAGTGCGGTTTTAAGAGTATGGAAAGCTCTTAACTGATCATCATTTAGCTGAAAGTCAGCTGTGTGAATTTCTGTTTTAGTTAGATTGTATAGTGGTTTGAGCAGTTCTTGCATAATCCTCAGCCCAAGGTTGGCAGTAATTGCACAATCCCGGAAAAGATTGCAGCTGTGCTAACATATCCAGTGGTGAAATAGCACATACTGTGGCACAGTCAGGTAAAATTGACTCCTGAGCCTGTGAAACCAGCTGTCCTAAATACTTAACAGAAGATTTATTAATCTGAGCCTCTTTTTAACTATACTTTGTCCTAACGAATGTAAGTAGTCTAACAAAGCTAGCAAGTCACATTCATGTTCCTCTGCATTTGAGGAAGTTATCGAAACATCATATATACATTGTAAAACTGTACTAGTCCTTCAAGGAGACTATCAAAACAAATGTCACGGACACACTCAGTTTAATATGAATCAGGACAGCCGTTTTATACTTACATGACTGCATTTTTGGGAAGAGATCTCGTCTGAATCATACATTTCTAGATGAAGGAAGTTGCAGCTAAAAGGTCACAGACAATCGGGAAAGAATATTTTGAGAACATGCTGTGATAACAGAAATGATTAGACGTGTCAAACAAAACATATATGGTTATGGTTTTAGGTCTGGTGTGCTGTGCAGAACAGCTTAGGCTACGTTCACATTACAAGCTTCATTGCTCAAATCCGATTCTTTGCTCAGGTCCGATCTCTCTGACGTGATGGTCCACACTTGTTTAAGTGACTCAAATCTGTCATTAATGTGATGAACCGGCATCCTGAAATGACCCTCATGAGCTCATCCTACTCAGTAACGTCACGTGAATGAATCACGTTCATCATCAGCACAAACTAACGAGCAGAACGAGCTTCGCTGAGAAGATCATTAACTCTGATCAGCTCTCAGCTTCATTATTAGAGCGAGACGAAGGAGAAAAAGGTGAGATGAGCTGCTTTTCCACCGTTTACAGGCTTTAACTTCTGTTCGGCGCTGCTGCCATGGTAACGCTGAATGATGGTCATGCACAGTGGAGGAAAAGCACATAAATTCTGATCAAAGTTCACATTGAAGTCACACAGCCACGAATCAGATACATATCCAATCTAGGACCACATGTGAAAGAGGCTCAGGTCGGATTTGAAAAGATCAGTGTCCACACAGCTCTGAAAACATCAGATCTGAGTCACATTAGACTCGTCCATCGGATTGCCAGGCAAAGAAGCGTGATTGGTCACTCCAGAGAACGTCTCCACTGCTCTAGAGTCCAGTGGCCGCGATTTACACCACTGCATTCGACACTTTGCATTGCGCTTGGTGATGTAAGGCTTGGATGCAGCTGCTCGTCCATGGAAACCCATTCCATGAAGCTCTCTATGCTGTTCTTGAGCTAATCTGAAGGCCACATGACATTTGGAGGTCTGTAGTGATTGACTCTGCAGAAAGTTGGTGACCTCTGTGCACTATGCGCCTCAGCATCCGCTGACCCCGCTCTGTCATTTTACATGGCCGACCACTCCGTGGCTGAGTTGCTGTCATTCCCAGTCACTTCCACTTTGTTATAATACCACTGACAGCTGACTGTGGAATATTTAGTAGTGAGGAAATTTCACGACTGGACTTGTTGCACAGGTGGCATCCGATCACGGTACCACGCTGGAATTCACTGAGCTCCTGAGAACGACCCATTCTTTCACAAATGTTTGTAGAAGCAGTCTGCAGGCCTAGGTGCTTGGTTTTATACACCTGTGGCCATGGAAGTGATTGGAACACCTGAATTCAATGATTTGGATGGGTGAGTGAATACTTTTGGCAATATAGTGTATCTTGAAACACTAACTCTATATGTATAGTACTGAATACAAACACCTGATTCCTCAGCATCTTTTGGTGGGAAAATCTTCATAAAGATTAAAAACAGAGTTGTACAAGTCTGTTCTTACCTGCTGAAAGATGATTGATGTTGTTGAAAAGATTAGAAGGGGGGTCAGCACTGGGTGCCAGGGAAAAACTACATGGAGACAGTCTGTTAGGAGCAATTAAACAGTTTATTTACTGAATGAATGCTAATCTGAACTTTTACATGCTTAGGTAGTGTCCAGTCGGTTGTGTTATCTGATCATTGTTTTGTTTGTCAGGGCCTTGAGAACTTACCTGCACTTAGCACACCACATCAGTACGGGGGTGAGCAGTGGGGTGCCGGTTACACAGATGTATACACATGAGCTGATGCATCAAAAAAGAAACCTGTGAGAATCATCTGTTTCTCAAACACTCACTGTTTTTAATTGAGTTTAACATTTGTATTGAATGCCATGACAAACATTATGTTTGCATCCAATATTAGTGCTTGCTATAAAATCACATTAAGAATATAATTAACGTTGCTGTTCCTATGCTTAAAGAGTGGAAACTGATAAAAGCAAAACGCGAAGCATCTGAGAGAGTAAATCACATTAAGACACGCATCAAATACTCCTTCACTCCTCTTCGGACAGAGACTGAAAGTACACAAAGACTTGCCTGTAGGTTTCCAGGTTAAATTGTGTGCCTCATCATAAGAGGGATCACACTCTGTACATCTGTAGATCACATAAGCATTAAGCACAGCGCAGTGTCTCTTGAATCCGTTCCAATCATTCCGATGCAGGGAAAATCGATCTGACGCATCCATGAAACTCTCTGTCGGACTGCTGAAGGGGGTAACGCTGTCATTTTGTTCATCAAAAATGAACCCATAGCAGCTCCGGTTTGATAGATTCACACGTGAAACTTGTCCAACTCGTTGAGTCGTACAATCGACAAAGCTGTCACCGGCTTTTTTGGTGCATCCAGGATGTTCGCCATCGTTTCTTAGCTTCTTAGCTTCGACTACATCTCTTGAAACACTAACTCTCTATGTATAGTAATGAATACAAACACCCTATTGGTCAGCATCTTTTAAACTTTGGCGGGAAAATTTAAATCGATATTAGCATCATAGCATCTCAAAATGGCTGAACAAACATGTATGAGGGGTGGGGATTCTAGACCAAAAAACAAGTTGAGAGGAAGTTGTTTTCTGTTAAAAACAAGTGGTTAGAAACTGTCGAAGGTTTGCGGAAGAGGAAGTTAGAGGAAGTTGTTATCTGTTAGATTAAAAAGCTGTTGAGGGTGCAGTTGAGGAAGTTGTTTTCTGTTCAAAATGGCTGTTTAAAACTCTTGAAGGTTTGCGGTTTCCAGGAAAATGGCTGACCAATGAAAGGGTGGGGGTTTCCAAGAAAAATGGTTGAGGGGTGGGAAGGCGATACATTCAGGGGGGGGAAGATCCAGGGTGGGACTTCTGGCAAATGCACACTTGTCATTGGTCAAAGGGGCAGGACTTAGGGCACATGCATGCTTCTGATTGGCTGAGGGGGCTGGGGTTATGGTACTGTTCGGGGTATGGCTTGGTGACGTGGAATGTTCTGATTGGTCTGTTGGACCTGTCAACATTTTCTGATCAACAGGCGACGGTTACATGCTTCAGCACTCTGCGGCCCCACTCTGTGAGTTTGCGTGGTCTACCGCTTCATGGCTGAGCTGTTGTCACTCCTAGACGCTTCCATGTCACAATAATAGCACTTACGGTTGAGAGGGGCAGCTCTAGCAGGCCACAAATCTCACAACCTGACTTGTTAAAAGTTGCTGAGCTCTCCAGCATGAGCCATTCTACTGTTGGATATTGTACATGGAGATTGCATGGTTATGTGCTTAAAAACTTGAATTAGCAGTGGGTGATAATAAATAACTGCCCCCATCTTTGAAGGTATGCGATGCCCTAAATGTAACTAAAGCCCAGCAGTGAGGAGCTGAACTTTACCCTCCTCTGCTGTCACTGCAGACTGGCAGGGTCGCCTACAGAGCAGCGCTGGTAGCTGTTAATGAAGTAATGTTCTTTTTCCATTTCGTAGGGCAAGATTTCAGTTACACTCGAAAACAAGGGGTAGGGGTAAAAATAAGAAATGGGATTGGGCCTTATTTAGGTGAGAGTGGTGGATGTAAAGATGTAACCAGGGTGATAGATTTTAGAGATTTTTATAGACATGCACTCAACTGTGCTTTCACCTTAAATTCTGGTCATTAAAAAGCTTCACTATACATATGAATGTCTTTTCACCATTTATCTTTATTTATTTGCTGTATTTACTTCTTGTGCACTCTAAGTTTTTATTGGCTTTCAGGAATCCATTCAGCTATGGTTGTTGAGCAGTGTCCACTACTGGATTAAACGCAGAGCCAGGTCAAATAAAATCAAACGTTGATGTACTTTGAAGGTGATTACTAAGAGCATACATGCTAAATAGTTTCAGATCCTCATTCAAAACGTAATATAAGACAAGAAGTACAGAAGGAAACACAAAACTCAGTTTTTAAGTGATCATTTCATTTATTGAAGGAAAAAGGTTTTGGCTATCTATATCACCCATGTGAAGTAACTGGCCACTAAACTTAATAACTGGTTGTGCAACCATTAGCAGCATCAACTGCAACTCAACCCTTCCTTTAACTGAAGATCAGTCTTTCACTTCACTGTGGAAGAATTCTGGCCCACTGTTCTTCAGAATTGCTTTAATACAGCCATTGTTGAGGGCTTTCAAGCAGGAACCATGCCAGTTTAAGGTCCTGCCACAGTATCTCGAGTCAGGACTTTGATTAGGCCACTCTAAAACCTTCATTCTGTTTCTTGTTAGAGGTGGACTTGCTCTTGTATGTTGGATTTTTGTCTTCAATGCAGAACCCAACTGCACTGGTGCTTTAAATCATTCACTGATGACCAGATTTTTTTAATGGTTCTGTCAATTATGGTACGTCACCCAGGCCCTGAAGCAGCAATGCATCCCTATGTCATCACACTACCACCGCCATGTTTGAGTGTTATTATTTTGGAATGCTGTGTTAGCTTTACACCAGCCCCTGTCTTCCAAAAACAACTTCATATCAAAAACCTGTACACAAGTACACCATTTCTGATCACACAGAACATACCCAAGTTGGAACAGTGTTGATATCTTGAAAACTGCGGGGTGAGTTAGCGGACAAAGTAAGACGAAAAAGAGAAAAAGAAGAAGAAGAATATACAATTACGAAATGTGCCAATGTGTTAGGAAAACACATGACTAAACAAAGATTTCTATCTTGACCTTACTTCCATATAGTCATCACTACAGTCAAGCAGAAATAAAGCCTGACTCATCTTTCTCTGTAGGATAAACAGCATCTCTGAACACTCTTGACATTTTTGACTGCTGTAAGTCTCAGTGTTGTTTGGATTGTTTTTATGGATGTAAAGATTTTTGTTGCAAATTTAAAACTGAAGTGATTTAATTAAAAAATAAACGTCTAACAATTTGTCTTATGTCCCACTAAACACACTACTTTTTTATAAATGCTAGTGGCACATGGCGAAAACAGAGCAAAACAAAGATTTAAAAATGTTGTTGCTCCTTGTTGCATGTGTCTGACATAAGAGACTACTGATTGACATAGAAGGGGCTGCATTGTATGTTACAGGAAGACATCTTTCACTACAGAGCCAAGCCGTTGTAATTTGTTTGCTATTGTCTTGTTGACATAAGCAAGGCCTTCCCTAAAAAAGACGTCTTCTGGATGGCAGTGTATGTTGTTCCAAAATCTATTATTCAGCATTAATGGTGCCTTCACAGATGTGCAAGTCAACCATGCCATGTGCATTAATGCACTCCAATACCATCTCAGATGCTGTTTTTCAACTTTTTGAGCTGATAACAAGCCAGATGGCCCCTCTGCTTTTTTAGCCTGGAGGACATGCCGTCCATGATTCCCAAAAAGAATTTAAAATTTTGATTTGTTGGACCACAGGGCACTTTTCCACTTCTCCTCAGTCCATCTTAAATATGCTTGGGCCCAGAGAAGGCGGCGGCGTTTCTGGATCCTGATTATGTATATTTTTTGTTCTTTGCATGGTGGAGTTTTAACTTACATTTGTGGATGCAGTGATAAACTATTCACAGACAATGTTTTTTAGAAGTGTTTCTGAGCCCATGCAGTGATTTCCACTACAGAATCAGGTTTTAATGCAGTGCTGCCTGAGGTCCTGAAGATCACGGCCATCCAGTTTTGGTTTTTGGCCATGTCCGTTACATACAGAGATTTCACTGGATTCTCTGAATCTTTTAATGATATTATGTACTGTAGATGATGAACTCTCCAAGTTCTTTGCTATTTTACGTTGAGAAACATTATTCTTGAATTGTTGCACTATTTACCTGCAGAGCGGTGAAGCCCTCACCCAGCTATTAAAAGGAAAAATATTAGTGGCTGAAAATGTGCTGGATTAATTTGCTCTGAATGTGATGCAGCCATGCATGTAAGACATAACATTCAGCTGAAGAATAAATAAGTTGCTAAGTTCTTGCTCTTGCATAGACAAAATTTATTGTATAGCCAATATATTCTAAGGTGTCTGCAGTGATTTTACACATTATTATAGTGGCAAAGGCAGCATAGTCAGTTGAACAGGCATCTTTGGACTGGACGATGAAGAAAACTGAAGATTTGCGGAACTATTGGAGGGCTGGGCTGATCCTGCCTTGGTAAAATGTTTGCAGGATGGCTGTCCACTCTTCTAGATGTGGCATGGACTCACTGCTGATTCAGCACTTAACTGCAGATGGTCAGCTGCAGCCACTGTGTTCAACAGAAAAGGTAAAAAACAATCTAATTTACACAGTTTTCCCTCTCATTCCAAACAGAGTAGTTCAACTAAGATGGATTTAACTGATCAGCCACCTAGTGTGGAGTCAAGGTCAAGAGAAACTCAGAAATTAATTCATATGAGTTTCTCAAGAGTCTTGAGTCTTTAGTAGAGAATTTTACTTTAGCCTGTCATTGGCTGTAAACATTACATTGTACAAAAAGGAAACCCTACTTCAAAGCTGGCATGATGGCAGGGATGGACAGTTACAAAGTGCATTTATACTTGAGTACTGTATTGAAGTACATTTTTCAAGTATCTGTACTTTACTTGAGTATCAGTTTTTTTGCCTGCCAAGTTGTTGTATTGGGGCCGATGTTACGTCTCAAATGGTTTTCAAACAAATTGGTTTCACCACACGTTCCTGTTGTTCTGTTCCTTGCTTTGTGCACTGGGTCTCAGTCATGCTGGAACAAAAAACGTTCTTCCCCAAACTGTTCCCACAAAGTTAAGAGCATAGAATTGCCCAAAATGTCTTGGTCTGTTGGAAGCATTAAGATTTCCCTTCACTGGAACTAAGGGTTCTATTCCAACCCCTGAAAAACAACCCTGTATCATTATCCCTCCTCCACCAAACTTTACAGTTGGCACGATGCACTCAGGCAGGTGCTTCCATTTCACAATTACAGTACTTACGATTGACAAGGGCAGATCTAGCAGGACAGAAATTTCACAAACTTAAAGAAGATCAAAATGTGGGCTGGGAGGCCCTGAGGAGCAGTCAGAGAACCACAGGTGTACACAGTCTTGTGTAAATTTATTAGCAGAAGAAATCACCTCAGAGACGTTGAGCTTAGCGTACCCAGTCCCATCTTTGTCCAGTTGCTTGAATACTCCTGTGTGGGGAGATTACATTTGAACCCATTAATGTCATTTCCTTAACCAGGACATGAAAAACACATATATGAACTACAATGCTGGATGAATTAAAATGATAACAGCAGACACATACTCAACACGGTCTCCAGTTTGACCAGGCAAGAGACGAAGTTATCGAAGTCGATTACCCCTTTGTCAGCGTATCGAGCCACCAGCAGCTGGTTCAGCTTGTTATTGAGCTTATAACCTGGAAAAGAAGAAAAGTGTACATGACTAGTAATAGAGGTAGCTGTCCTGGAATGAAAACAGGTACAGATGAGGTTTAAACACCTAAAACACATGATGACAGGGAGATGTTGCCTTACCAGCCGATTCCAAGGCCAGACATATCTCATAGGAACTCATGGTGCCTGACTTGTCCAGATCAAACTGCCGGAAAATTTTCTACAAGGGCAGAGAAGGAAGACAGAGTGAAGCACGTGTCAGAGAGCAGGAGGCACGGAGGTGAATGAAGGAAAACTCTGAGAGTAAAGAACATTGTTCTACTGGGTGATCAATCAATCTCTCACCAGCCACTTCTCGATCTTATTCCACAGGATCTGGAACTCCACCAAGCCCACACGCTCGCTGCCGTCTTTCTGAGATTCACCAAATGTCAAGACTATTCAGTAACCAGAGATCTGTCTGTCTTTAAGAGCTTTATTAGAGAACTAGCAGAGGTCAGGCTTTGAATGTGTAAAATATAAGATTATGTAGGTCATTTGCCTTCAACAGGAGTCAGTGTCAGGTGGCTACCACAAACAGACATTTGACCAACACATCATGAAAAGACTGTCAGTGATTGCTAACTTATGATAACGAAGGCTAATTGCTATCTTAAGAGTAAAATCATTAAAGCAAGGATTTTACCATGATTTTGGTCTTTTTGTGCCATTAGATGCCACAAAAGGTTACTTTCAACCAGGAATGATGAGGGATCAGTGTTAGTGGCAGGAAATTAGCCAACATACCATGTAAACACTTGCCAAATTATGCTACTGTGGCTACGTGGCTATAACAGGTGACAAATCAAAGACAGACTGTGGGATTTTCTCTTGGTTTTGGACACTTTGTGTCCTTGGATGCCATTAAAAGATAATGTCTAGACAAAATGAATAAAGGGAAAGAGTAATAAAGTCAAATGAAACTGAAAATTGTACAGTGTACACACTAAAATACTAGCTAACTAGTTCACTCATTGGTATCACATTTCTTTCAAGTCTCAAGCACTGGCTGTTAGACTCGCACACTGGGGGCAGGTCTCACGCTAAATCTTTCAAATCTCGCTTAGTACAGAAAAAATTCTGGCTTTAAACACATTTTAAAAGTCCCAAAGCTGTAGCTTTACAGTAGCTTCTTTTTCATGGTTTTCTTCATGAAAAGAGTGATTTTGCACCATTTCTACTCAACTACACTCTTAAACGTGATGGTTCTTTCTTGGTTCTTTAGTAAAGAAAAGAATTCTAGATAGAGTCTTTTTGAAAAAGGTTCTACATAGCACCGAAAAATGTTCTTCTATTGTTACAGGCTTCACATCAGCAATAGAAGAACCCTTTTTGGTGCTACATACATCAAAAAGGTTATGTATAGAACCATATAAAACACATTCCCTATCAATCTGAAGAACCCTTTCATAATGCAAAGAACCCATTAATCATGCAGAGGGTTCTTTGTGTGTTCATGGTTCTGGATAAATGGTTTTCTTTACTAAAGAACCCTTGAACAACCATCTTTTTTAAGAATGTAGACCATTCAGGATGAAATTTGTACACAGTGTAGAGGGCAGCTGGCACACCAAACAAACAAACAAACAAACAAACAAAAACAAAAATGGAGACACGACACTGTAAGCTGTGAAAAAGGTGGTGCTACAGGGCAAAAAAACTTTCTCTGGCCAACTGAGCAGGCAGTAAAATCCCATGCATTGAAATTTTCTGAACTTGAGAGGTATGTAGTCACTCGGGCTCAACTAAAGAGGCTTTGGTTAGCACTGAGCAGGGGGTGTGGCTAAAGGTGTGGCAAATGGCCCTGATTCTGACTGGTAAGAGGAAAAACTCTTTCCACCATAGCTCAACCAAATGAAATCCAACAGAGGAAACTTTAAAATGGAATATTATCTCAAGATAAACTGTTCTTTATTTGTCAGTAGTATATCTTAGGAGATAAGCTGTCAGCCTCTGTAAATTCAGAGTTGTCGTAGTGAGAGGTGATAGGTTGGTTGAGTGTGTGTGGAAGGATACGTCCAGGAGCTCCACGATACACTTGCATGCCTCCAAACTGAAACCATCTGTCTTTAAATCACCAACTGAAAACAGAGATTTACACATGGTTACACGGTCTCAGGCCCAGTCCCATTTCTTATTTTACCCCTACCCCCTGTTTTTGAGTGTCTCCTTGCCCCTTGGAACTGAGTTACAAGTTGTAGTGGTTGAAATCTTCCCTCTGAAATGAGACCCTCAAATTAAAAGAGCATTACTTCATTAACAGCTACTAGTGCTGCTCTGTAGGCGACCCTGCCAGTCTGCAGTGACAGCAGAGGAGGGTAAAGTTCAGCTCCTCACTGCTGGGCTTTAGTTACATTTAGGGAATCATATGCCTTCAAAGAGGGGGGCAATTATTTATTATCGCCCACCCCTAATTCTTCAGTGATATGAAGCTGGAGTCAGATATTCGCCAGCTTCTCGTTTGAATTTCCACCTTAAATGGAGCAGCAGTTCTGACATCTGAGGAGCCAGAATGTAACTGCTGCACCATTTAAGGCCGAACGGGAAAATTAGCTAGCTAGCTTCGGAGACATTAGCATACTACTAGTGATATTTATGCCTATTATTAGGAAAAGGACCATAATACACTGAAAAGACATCAAACCTCCGTTTGGAGGGTCACGTAGCCATAACACTTCACCCTACCCCTCTATCTATGGTGTCTATCAGGACACCATACCCCTAGACGTGAACGCACAAAACAGAGGTGTAAGGGCTAAGAGGTAGGAGTGAGGGGTGAAATGGGATTGGGCCTCAGACTTAAATAGCAGCACTGGATCAAAGTGGCATCTACTGATAATAGTAATAGCATGCTGGCTTACGTTGGGGCACTATATGAGTGTTCAAAAAGTCCTTTAACTCCTCAGCTGATATCTCCTTATCCTAGAGAGAGAGAGAGAGAGAGAGAGAGTTAACTGCAGCAATGACACACAGATGTGTCACACCAATAACACACACTATAAAACTCTTACCTCTCCAGAATGATTGGCAAACAGGCTTCTGAATGAGGCGTCAATGTCTTGCTCTGTGATGTCTGTCTACAACATTTCATTAAATAAAAACACAGAATATTAAAATTCTCTCACAGCAGCCAAACCTTTAAGTGCTGTTATGCATTCAAAAATGGCAGATGAAAAAAAATCTCCAATCAATACTATTTTGTAGGCCTTATTTACAAGCGCATCTTGGTGTCTGTCGAATAAATGCATTGCTAAACCTGTATGCGTTTATGAATTAAACGTTTTTAGATCGTAGTATATAGAAATACACAGTCGTGATCTGAGGCAATATTTATTGGAGTTGAACTGCACCACTTTGGATGTGAGTTGACCTGACATCAGAGCGCTGCATTGGTATCTGCTTACTGTTAACACAATATCATTGAAATATATGAGGTGCATGTTTGATGGCCAAAACGTTCTTGTGAATGTGGGCAGGGCTTGTAGGGGCAGGAATACAACAATACTGTATGTGAGAGTTAATAACCTCTTTCTGTAGGCTCTCTAGTAGCCATTCACTTGGTGGACTATTTTTTTCCCAATTTTCTCCCCAATTTAGTCGTATCCAATTCTACGACGGCGTTTTAGGGCCACTGCTAATGAAAATAAAAATAGTAGACTTTGAGGATAAAGTCGTAATATATAGAGAAAAAAAGTCGTAATGTTTCGAGAAAAAAGTCGTAATATTTTGAGAAAAAAAGTAATATTTCGAGAAAAAGGTCGCAATATTGCGGCCAAAGGCTTTGCGAAGTGAAGCAGCACCTCTTCGTGTTAAATGAGGGGCGGTGAGTTGGTGGTTTAGTTCTACTTTCATATCGATTCACCCATAAAGAAACACTCAGTCTCCCTGTCTCTCCTGCACATCAGCACCAGCCTGTTATAGTATAAGAAACGGCTGAAACGGCTGAGCAGGAAACCGTGTTTATCTAGAATAAAGAGCCAGACGGACTCGGAGGAAACTGTCTGTCTGTTGTTGAAGGAGAATCTCAGGCAGAGTCGTCTACACGGCTATCGGGGGCTACATCTCCCCCCATTCAAAGAGGGCATGGAGTTTCACAGACAGTGAGAATGATGATCAAAATGATCCACAGAGAGACAGGAGTGAGTGGAGCTCCGGCGCCAGTACAGCAACCGAGACCCCAACGCGTTATGGCAGCCCCCCTACAGTTAGCCCACTTTATCCCTTCAATTACTACGACTTTTTTCTCAAAATATTATGAATTTTTTCTCAAAATATTATGACTTTATTCTCAAAGTCTACTATTTTTATTTTTATTAACAGTGGCCCTAAAACGCCACTAGTTTGGCTCTCCCAACTGCACAATACCACCAGTGCTAGGAGGGTGAAGGCTAACACAGGCTTCCTCCGAGTCCTGTGAAGCACCACATCTTTTCGAACTGCTGCTAACGCAACGTCATTGGACATCTGAACGCGCTCGGAGGAAAGCGCCAACCGCCAGATCTATTACATCAGCTAACAGACGCCTGCGCTGACTAGCATCGCGTTAAGTGATGGGGGGAGAAGGAGGGACCATCCTGCCCACCCAGAGAGAGCGAGGCCAATTGTGCTCTCTTGGACTCCCGGCTACAGATGGCTGTAGCATCACCAGTGATCGAACTCGCGATCTCCTGATGATAGGGCCAACGCTTAGATAGTTGCGCCACTCAGGATCCCAGAACCTCTTTGATGAACATAAAAATGAAAAATGAAAGCAACTTTAACCTGTGTGGACCCTTACCTCTTTATCCAGGGTGAAGGACACATCATTGTCCAGCTGTCTGAAATATATGAGAAAGTAAATAGAGCATTACAATTGCTTAATTAGAGCAGGAGTTGATAGAGTTATCTGCAAATGCTCAACGTGGTTGCGGGTTTTCATTCCAACCAAGCAGGAGTTAACCTCATATGCAGTGTTATCCTATATTTTTCATTGAAACTTTGCTGGATGTCTAATATAACACTCAAGTTTAGTATCCTTGGCACATTAAAGCTACTTGGATGTGATGATGAGGATTTTATCTAACATGAAAAGCACTGAAAACTGCTCTATGAAAATTATGTCTTTTGTAGAAAATTAAAATATATTCCTTAATACGGACCCAAATAATAAAGTCCTCTACATCAGAGACATTATAAAGGAGGACTTTACATTCTGATTCATAAGCGCTGCTACCACTGTAATGTTCTCCCTACTTTTACTATAATGACTTCTGTTGCATTGAATATAGAAGTGTCAATAGAATCTACGACAAACGGATTATTAAGTGCATGTAAATGCATTTAAAATTTAGCTCATAGCTAACACTGGAGCAAATAATTAAAAGGGATGTTCACACTGTGTTTTTTGAATGCTGCTTGTCTCCCTGTTGCTGAGCAGCTACAACGCCAGCTGTGCTAGCAAGTTATTTTGAATTCTCATGGCAGAAGGTTTTACTACAACTAGTAACTAGCAAATGTGGTGCTGGGAGCAAATACAGGCTAAACTAAAATAAGCAACTTTTTGTTTGTCATGATTTTGATCCATGACGGATTGCAGTTAGGAATACTTTCTGCATCACAACTGTCACTGAAGCCTCGCCTCTCCTTCAATCTGATTGGTCAGTAAGCTACTTGTTCTCTTCGAGCTGAACTTTTTCCAATTCAGGGTGCCTGGAGCACTCCCCGCAAAATAGAGGGCCTAAATCACCAGCAGTGAAAGACGCATCTCTCCCATTGAAAACAAATGTAGTTATGTTATAACTGAAGTTTGGGAGGAGGAGCATGCCTGAAGCCCCTCCTTCTTCCAATCTAACGCCCTACAAAAAATTCACATCTTCACGTTCCGTTCCCATGACGAAGGGTTTGCGATCCTCCCTGTTCCTCAGTCCTGCATCAGTCCTACTACAGCTATGAGGGAGGGTCTGGCAGAAGCCACCCAGAACTCCAGCCTAAGTTCTCAGAGTTCCCCCCCCCCTCCTTTAATTGGTCCTCCCTCATACTACCACCACCATGTTGAAGGCATGGTCTGAAGTCACAAACTGGAAATGAACACGTTGGTTTGCTAAAAACATGTACAGTATGAACCCTAACCCCACCCCCACCCCCCACTGGGATTGATGAAAGTATACCAAAATATATAAATAAAAGTCACTCACTGTGTCTTGGACTGTTTCTCAGTAAAGACTCTAAGAACAAAGTCGGCCTCCTCCTTGGGCTTGACGGTGGAGGGAATGATGAGGTAATCTCCTGGATGCAGGCGGAGTCGTGTGCTCACCTCCCGCCCGTTGTCGAAGGTCTCAAAACATGCACAGGAAGAGTGGCGTAGGAAAAAATCCTTTTGCAGATGCACACTCGGGGAACCACGTAACTATGGCACGTAAACACAAACCAGGGTTTGTTTACCAGGAAAGCTGTGTTGTTTGCATGGTTATGTGTCTAGCCGTAATATTTGTTTTTAATAGCAATTGTGATTGAATGGTTATCTGATAACTAACCGACAAAATACACTGCTGGTAGTGCTGCTGTGGTCGGTGTGCCTATGTTGGTAGCTTGCTAGTGATGGTCAGGGTAGTAGGTGGCTGACAAGTTGTGTATAGTGACAGATGGGCTGCAATCTGCAATTTGCACCTTTATGGTACCTGATAAAATGGCCAACGCGTGTTCAGTTTATCTAATGAACTGGCATCTCGTTGTATGTGCACACTCTAGCAATCCTGGTGTGTACCAGTAGAACCCAGTGCATATCTCTTTATATTGTCTGACGCTTCTGAGGCCAGAAGTATCTTTTAATTCCAACCAACTGCACAGACAGAATAGGATGTTTACCTCCTCAGGGACCTGAAAAAGAGAGAAAGCCAAAAAACAGACAGATATAAAAGGTTAAAGATTTGTCATGATGCAAATGAAAACTTTTAAAAAACATTTTTTCCCCAAGTTTTCTCCCCAATTTAGTCATATTCAGGTCCACCCACTAGTTAGGACTCCCCCAGTCACACGATACCACCAGCGCTAGGAGGCGAAAGCTAGCATAGGCTTCCTCTGAGGCCTGTGAAGCACCACCGCATCTTTTTGCACTGCCTCTAAGGCAATGTCATTGGACAGCTGAGCACACTTGGAGGAGGGAAGCGCCAACTGCCAGTTCTGTTACATTAGTTAACAGGCGCAGTGCTAAGCGATGGAGGGAGGTGGGGGTCCTACCCACCCAGAGAGCAAAATGAATGCATAGAGCTCAAAGGGGTTGTGAAAAACGTTTCTATACAGTTGGTAGTAAAGTATGTTTCATAGTTTTTATCCTCATCTTTCTCTTTTAACATCAGTCTCTGTAGCACAGCGACAGCAGGAATCACATCCGAGGCTGACACATCCAAGGAGCTCACTTTTGGAGTTTTACGTCTGAAGTCTTTTCATTTGGCTGGAGCTATAGTTGAATGTCCTGTAAGGCCAGACATACACTGCAATTTAAAAAATCTTGTTCTTTGGTGAGTCACACCATAACTTTGAACAGACCATTGTGTACGAAAAAAAGCCTACGATTTATATACTCACACTGTACGAAAACGCTTTGTCTGATCAACGTTATGTTAAGTGCAGCCTTTAAAGACAGCTCTGTCTATAAACAATTTCAAATAAAGCAGTTTCATTCAAAACAACGTGCTGCGCACCAAGTACAGAATATTAATGTTTATACTTTGCAATTCTATTCGGTCAAAAAGAGTGAAGTCGGCATGTACGGACTTTGGTAGGAAATGCAGACCTTTTTTGCCTCCGTTTTGCTAGCCCACATGTCTCCACCTGTACTGGGGAAGTGGTTGTGTGTTTAAAATTAGGCTAAAACCACACGGTGTATTCCTGGCGGGAATTTTCCAAGGCAGAATGTTTAAAGTGACTGATGGCTTTGTGTCCAACCACCACAGGGTCACAAAATACATCTTTGTGGAAGATCATGTGACCTTCGACATGGATGGCCACTTAACTCTGTGGTTCCCGACCAGCTTGATGCAATTCATCCTTTAATACTTCTGAGAAGCCATACCAAGCTAGTAAATTTTACTCTAACTTAGGCATGGCCAAACGCCAACCGGTGATGTCATCTCCAGAGCAGAAACGTCCAAAGGAGCTATCCTCTGTTGTAGCTGATAAACTATGGCTACAACTCAAGAATGTTCGAAAAATGTTTAAGAAGGAATTCAGTCCTGTCTCAGAGAAGACAGGCATGTTGGAAAAAGAGATTAAAACAATAAGCAATAACTTCGAAAACATGCAGCTGGTGATTCGAAATGTTAAGAAGGAATCCGCTGAAGTTAAATGTGCAGTAGAGGCTCTCCAAGTGAAAATGGCATCGATGGAAGACAAAAGCCGTCAGTTGAACATCTGCACAGTCGGCCTCAAAGAGGGTGGAGACGACCTGGTGAGATTCGCAGAAAAACAACTGCCCAAGTGGATACCTTCCTTGGAAGGTAAATCTTTTGAGGTAGAAAGAGCACATCACATCTACAGTGTGGACCGGTTGAAACTGCTTTGTTTGAATGATTATCCGTAACAGGGGTTTACCTCGTGAAGATGGAGGCCGGATGGGATGACTGACAGTGGTGACCCAATGCCGTTTTGGCCACGTATCCTTTGATTTCTATGCCCCGGATCGCCCAAGTAAACAATATGAGGTTATTTTCTCATTTCATTGTAATGTGTGGTCAGTGGAATAGGCTTCATTGTTCTAATCTCCTGTTGGATGTGTTGAAGTCACATTATGTCTCTTAAGATAATGTCTTGGAATGTTAATGGCCTAAACAGTTCTGTTAAATGGACCAAATGTTTAGATTACTCAACGTATAATGGGGTATCAATTGCTCTGATACAAGAATCTCATTTAAAATCCATAGATGTGCCCAGATTTCAAAATAGATATTTTAAGGTGGTAGCCTCATAAATAAAACTAAAGAAGTTCTATTAATTTTTGCAAGAAAATTGCACTTTTCTGTCGATTCTTCTGGTGGGGATAATGAAGGCTGTATCACCTATGTTCTTGGTACTTGGAATAGTATAAAATATGCTTTAATGTCTATATTTGCTCCAAATGAAAATCTTGGGGATCGCCAGATTACTATAGGTGGTGACTTTAACGCAATTTGTAACCCCTCATGGGATAAATCACAAATGTGTCCAGCTGACACTCAGATTCTTTGAATTTTTTCCTGACAGAGACTAACATTTGTGATGTCTGGCGTTTAAATAATACTAGAGTAAGGAACTACACTCTTTTCAAACTGTCACAGAAGCTATTGTTGGATAGATTACTTCTCTAGCTTACCTACTCTTATTCCCTTCTTCGAAAATGTAACCATCTTCCCATTCTCTTGTCAGATTATTCTAGATTATCCACACTGCTTTTACCCACTCAAATATCACATAAATCTAATCGCTGGAGGTTTAATATTTCCTTTTTACAGGACCCAGAATTCTTACCCACATTGAATTGCTGCGTGCCCTTTGGGACATTGTTGGTCCCCTCGTTTTAAATTCCCTTAATTTTGCCTTAGAACATGGCTCTCACCTTAGGGACCAAAATACTGCATTGATAACCCTTTTACTGAAGTAAGGAAGGGATCTCTTAGGTTGCTCCAGCTACAGACCAATTAACCTGATATCTACGGACTCTTGTTTGCCCAAGTAGTTGCTTCCAGACTTGATCAGTGTATTGGAGATCTGATTAATTACAACCAAATTGGCTTCCTCAAAGGAAGACATGCTTCAGATAACGTGAGGTGATGGCTTCCCTCTGTATCATTCGCTGCAATTCTTTCTCTTGACACAGAGAAAGCTTTCGATAGAATCGAATGGAATTATCTATGGTCAGTTTTGGAACACTTTGGTTTTGGGTCCAACTTCTTGAAAATGGTAAAAACAATTTATTGCAACTCCTCAGCTTGTGTACTTACCGGCTCCCTACAATCTCCATCATTCAAACTCTGCAGAGGCACATGCCAAGGGTGCCCTTTATCACCATATCATCAGTGGGTATCACATGTTGGTATAGGTGAATTTTTATGGGTACGAACACGAGGTGGGTACGATACTCAATACCAGTATCGGTATCAATGCATCCTTAGTCTCGATGATCTAAAGATGTGTGACTTGTTAAGTAACCAAAGCCAAATTTTAAAAAAGATATAATTCAAATAAAATTAAAGTCCTGAAAATCTGGGAGGTGTTTCACATTGTTATCTTTTATTTTCCGGCACAAGCCAGAGTCTGTGTCAGATATTAGTTTATGGAGGAAAAGCAAAAAATCTGATTGGTACGAGTCATGCCCAACTCAAATCTTCTTTATTTGACAGTCAAAAGCACAGTCATGCAGGAGCTTAAAAGCCTAACCTGTTTAACAAAACAGGTTGACACTACCTTTAAACAAAACAGATCCAAGTAAAGAAGATTTGGTGCAGATCTTCAGCTCACTACCACGCCAACATTTGCTTTAATATAACATGTAACAGAAGTCTGACTTTTCTTTAAACACATCCTGACTCCTTACCTTGTAGATACTGAAGCCAATGGTGTGCATGCCCTGGCCCTGCTTGCGGAAGCGTCGACGGTCCTTCTGCATCAGAGCCACCAGGAAGCTGCAGGCTTTTTCATTATCCTCTGGATCATCATCCTCCTCCAACAGGGAAATCTTATACTGCGGGTTTATCCAGAACGTTTCTGACAGAGACATGAGTGAGGGCTTTGGGCATCACACACACCAATTCGTGGATACATATGAGTTTTTTTATATATATTTATAACAATGTATGATGTATTTTCTACAAATCCAGATGTTTGCGTAATACTTGGTCATGTAGTCATAGTAAACTAGTTATGAAGTAATATTTTATACCTGTAGCTTTTATTATAACTATCCCTTAAATCTCCACACATGATTCTAGGAGACACTAAGCACTGATTCTGAATGAGCGAAACAAATAACTCCTCAGAAATGTTTATAGCTTCTGACTTGCACCACTACTGGTTGTAGAGAGTCCTGGATTCCACATTCTGCTGGGAGGGATCGAGCCACATTAGAAAACACACAAAGCCATTTATCCTTCTGGGTCTCAGAGGGTGCTGGAGTCTATCCCTGCAGTCATCAGGCAGAAGGCAGGAAACACCCTGGGCAGGTCGCCAGTCCCTCTCAGGGCAGACACACACACATACACTTTGAAAAACATATTCACACCTCATTGGCCTGAATGCATGTCTTTGGACTGTGGCAGGAAACCCACGCAGGCATGGGGAAACAAACTCCACACCCTGGTTACTCGGCCAAGGAATCAAACCCAGACTCTTCTTGCTGCCGACAGGGCTTTTGCGCCGAGCTCCCCAGGCTTGAAGCCTTTTGCTGAGCCTCCTCGGCCCCAAGCATCACTTACAGATGACTCTGCTTTTAATGTCCCACCTCCTGACTCCAGCATCCAGTACACAAGGGTTTCATCTTGCTCATCCACACTGTCAGTCCTGCAGTACCTACCTAGGCTTCCCCTCTGCACCATTACCAATACTTAGGAGCTTAAAAAGGGAGTCCCTCTTCATGTCCATACTGGCTTTACTGGTCCTGTGTTAATCTTGGCACCTGTTCCCATGTCTCTGTTCCTGAGCTGCTCTTGCTGCGTCAACCTAGTTTCTGCTTCTGCCTCTCACTTCAGTCTCATACTTGGCTTCAGCTCTGGTCCCTGCGCCCTTTGCTGTCCCAGCTCTTGAACTTGGTTAGAGTGCTGCTCCTGCTCAGGATGAAGTTTCATTATTAGCCCCAAGCTCTGCTCTAAACCCAGTCACAAACACAGTTATGGTGTTGATCCTAGTCACTTGTTTAGCTCCTGTGCCTAGCATGACTCCTGACTCCATTGAAGCTTCACCCCCTGATTTGTGGTTGTGTACGTTCCCTGCTCTGTACCCAACTTGGTTTGCAATTCTACCTCCTTCTTAGTTGCTTGTTCAGTTTCAGTGCCCTTGGTTACTGATCAGGTTGCCAATTCAACCCTACTCGTCATAGCTGATTTGGTTTGTGGTTCAGTTTATCTTTCAATTTCTGAGTAATCTCCCCTTTGGGCTACTGAACTGACTCCAGGGTGGTGCACTGAAACTGCCGGCTCAGTTTGTCTGTGCCCATCCATCTCAGGGCTCCTCTCTGTGGCTAATACTTCTTCTTTCTCTCTTCCTACTCTGGAAGCTGTTTCTAGCCTGTGAATCTCCCTCCTCTTGTCTTTGTTACTGTCTCTGGTCCTGTTTTTGCTCGTGTTTCTGTTCCTGTTTCTGGTCCAGTTACAGATCCAGCACCGACCCTGTTGTTGACCTGACCTCACCCCAGATGTCGTACCAGCCTCTCCTGAGGCAGTCAGCGGTCTGAGTTCTCCTCTGTTGGTCATGTTGTTGGCTTTTGAGAGCTGTGCTTCTTCTCATCTATGTCTTGTTTTCATGAATAGCTTTTTCTTTTCAGTTTTTGCTTTTCTGTGAAGTTTTGCTTCTGGTTCAACTGAGTGGTGCTAATTGTCTGTCTGTCCCCTGGATTATAATTACAGGTATGCCTCTATTGCAGGGTTCTTCAGTCCTAGTCTTGGAGGGCTGATGTCCAGCACAGTTTGGTGATATCCCTGTTCAAACACGCCTACTAAACCTGACAATGACATGAGTTGACCCAGGTGTGTTTAAGCAGAGATGTCACCAAATTGTGTTGGACAACTGCCCTCCAGACCAGACTGGAATTGAAGAACCCTGTTGGATAGTGTCCTTCTACAATTTTTTGATCTCCATGTTACTATGAACCAAGATTTCTGAGGAAAAGTAAAAAATAAGCACCGCTCAGCACCGCTCCTCTCCACTGGTACTTCTGTTTACAAGTTCGTGTCAAAGTACTTTATTTTGCAAAGTACGTGACTGTGATCACTAATATCAATGTTACGAGCTGAAGCCCTGACCTGAGGGACACATGCTCAGGTGCTAGTGGCTTCCCCTCAGTTTTACCCCAGAAGGTACTGATTATTCAGCTTCATATAAAGGTACCTTCGCAATTTTTGCAGCCACCGGCAGTCGAGCCATCCTTCCAGCTGCCCTCAAACTGCTGAAGGGCCCACTGGCCAACTTGATCACTGCTTGAAGCATCTGGAGTCAGGTTACAGATCTCCACCCTTGAGAACTGGACCTTAAAGTCTGAATACGCCATCCTGAAAGAGAGATACACAGAAATGCAAGAAGAGACAGAAGGAATCAACACTTTGAATGTGTTGCTCCTGGACTAGAAATAGGTGGCGTCTGAGAACAAGTGCTTGATCATTGAACAAACGCACCAGAACTCTCCATCCTCTGCGGAGTAGTTGAGTTTGGCCTTCTCATGAGGCAGGACCTGGTCCCACTCCTTGGAACTGACGAATATAATACAAAGATCTTACTCAGTTATATCATTATTCAAAGTATACTTTTAGAGATCACATTCATGGTTGGCCAGTACACTTACTTATCACTCCAAGGGCCATTCCACTCCTTTTCGTCCCCAGGGGTTCCTGAGGCGCAACAGTTGCACCTTGCTTCCACCAACATTAACCTACAACAGAGTAATGAAAGCCAAAACGTTTATAAATATATGAGTTTATGTGTTTACAACAGATTCTGTATGTATATGAAATGACTGTATATGAAGTGACTGTATATGAGCAGATATACACAGAAACACAGTTTGAAATATGCATTTTTACAGCGCGAGTTGTGTCTGACCTCCTCTGCCGCTGTGACGGAGTAGGCATGTGTTTTGACCAGCTGCTCTTTGGTCTCAGCCTCTATTTCATTTCCAGCGCCCTGCTCAGAAAAGCAACACACTGGAACATTCTATACACTCTTAAAAAAAGATTGTTCTTTAAGGGTTTTTTAGTAAAGAAAATGGTTGTATATAGAACCATGAACACTTAAAGAACTTCTTGCATGGGTTCTTTGCATCTTGAAAGTGTTCTTCAGATTGATGGAAAATGTGCATGAATGTGTTTCAGATGGTTCTATATAGCACCAAAAAGGGTTCTTCTATTGTTACTGTGCCAAGCTTGTACCAATAGAAGAATCATTTTTGGTGCTATATAGAACCCTTTACAAAAAGGTTCTACAGGGAGATTCACTCGAAAGAGGCACTGAATATTCTGTAAAACTCCCGCTAGGACGAAGCAATCTGAACGAAGCAATCTGAACGAAACAACCTGAACGAAACAACGTGCAATGTGCTTCTCAGTATATGGAGCTTTGAACAAGCCGGGATGCCCCTGCGTCGGAGCGATGAGGTAGGCGCCGGACAGCGACGTTTAACCTGTGTTTGCAACTCCCAGGTGCAGACACCCGTACCCTTTCATGTGTCTGGCAGAAAACGGAGATCACTTCCAGCATCGCATGTAATGCAATCAGTTACACATATGTCAAGGTATGTAGTGTATTTTTTGGGTCAGATTGCTTCATCCTAACGGGAGTTACAACAGAATATTCGTGGCCTCTTTCGAGTGAATCTCCCCGTATATAAAACCATCTACAGCACATTTTCCATCAGTCTGAAGAACACTTTCATGATTCAAAGAATCCTTTAATCATACAAATGGCTCTTTGAGTGTTTCTGGTTCTATATAGAACCATTTTCTTTACTAGAGAACCCTTGAAGCACCTTTTTTTAAGTAGGTATTTTTATTTCAAATGTGAAAATATTTTTTACATGTCAGAATTTCTTTAGTCCTCTTTTCGGAATTGGGTAGTCTGCTTATCAGATATACATTTACAGCATACTCACATATATAGATGTGCTCAGCAGAGAACCCCGATTTAGGGCCTGTTTTATGATATTAAACAGGTTTGAAGGAGCATCCTTGAGCTCATAGCTTTCGGCAATGCCTCCAGTAAAATCCTCAAAACCTTCAGTAGCTGAACCTCCAGAAAGAGCCTCATAGCTGCCGTTCACCCTGAAGAGCAATCAGGAACACAATCTCAGTCACACGGCGTCAAAGCCTCAATAAGAACTGACCCTCACCAATAGCAGTGTTTAATACTGCAACAACACAAGCTCTCAAATAAGAACAATGGCACAACTAAAATAAGAACAAAAAATATGTTCACCAAGCTAATCCCCAAGCTCATGTGGCACAGTCCCCATTTGGGGTAATACTCTGAGAATGTCTTGTTGAAGTTCTCTGCAGAGTGTTGTTTGGTGTTTAAAGGGGGCTTCCACTTAATTTTTCTGTGGGTGGAGAAAAGTGAGGCACCACGATGTTGGTGATTCACCTTGCTACGTTTTTGAAAAGGCTGAAATGGCCTATGCTTCACCCTGTTGCTAAGCACTGGCTAGCGATCACCAAGTGGCTTGCCAAACTTCTTGCTTGTTATATGTAGATAACATAACGGAACAATGAAAAACTTACCCCAGCTGTGTTGGTAGGCTCATTTCAGTACAAATAGGCATTAAAAAGTGCTACTATTAACTAGCAAATGTGGTGCTGTTAGCAAAAGCTAACAAAAGCTTAAGCTAAAAGTTGGCTATAGCTGTGTTAATGCTATCTCCTCGGCTGCTGTAGTCTTTCTGTGCTTCCTTCTTTGGACTAAAAAATAGAAAGCTCAGATGTTTCATGTGAGAACATATAACATTAGTTAACTATATTTGTTAGCT
Source organism: Colossoma macropomum (assembly GCF_904425465.1). Classification (NCBI taxonomy): domain Eukaryota; kingdom Metazoa; phylum Chordata; class Actinopteri; order Characiformes; family Serrasalmidae; genus Colossoma; species Colossoma macropomum. The sequence goes on from NW_023496051.1 coordinate 3,785,905, forward strand.
ATGTTAATTAGCTATATGTGCATATCAAAAATCTTAATTTACTACATGAACTTCCATAACTCTTCAAAAATTTGAACATTGTGACTCATCCCTAATAGAAGGTAGTATTCACACTGCAGTGCTGTTTGACCTTTCTTAATGCTGAGAAACTCTGGCAGTCTTACGCTACATTTACACTACTCCAGCACATCAACGCGCCGCAACGTACCCCATTCGTTTTCAATGGAAAATGTTGGTTCCATCAGATGCGGCCGCGTGGTGCATGATGGGTCTGGCACATTGAGTCTCAGGGACGTGACGCGTCAAAAAGTTAAGTGGAGCGGAACTTTATGCAAATAAATCCGGCCAATGCGATGTGTCTACCCAATCAGGAGGCAGCTGGTGTTCTTCATGTCTGCAGCTCAAGGTATAAAAACCTTGGTTCCACGTTTCAAACAAAAGCTAAAATATTTCAACACAACTGTTTACCTCCGGACTTCGGAATCCAAGCAGGAAAATGATTGGTTGGATGACAGTAAAGCAAAATGACCAATGCTGCAAGTGGTAATCACTGACCTAAATCCTAATTTAACTTTATTAATGTTTTGGAAAAAAGTATTAGCTAAATGATGCATACTATTGTTGACTTTCTGATTATTAAAAATAATAAAAGCATTACTTAGACAAATAAAGACTTAGCAAGACTATATTTCAATTGTATTTCACAGGGAACTCCCTCACTACACCCATATGCAGCCAACCGAAGGCGGACGATGCGTTCATGTCCGTGGAAGCAGCGGAGCAGTGTAAATGCAGCGACAGCCTGCCTTCCAGGCAAAATACTGTAAGATGTTTTAGCGCACATGAACTCACTTAGCATAGGCCTTCTCCAGCAGCGCACTCCAGAACTCATTTCGGTCTGCTGAATGAACAAGCAACAGCTTTCCGTTTTTGGTGGGCAGCTTGTCATCAATGACAACGTCCACCCACTGTCCATACTGCCACAGCTGTGAAGAGGAATATGCAACAACACACCAGCAGTATGACTATAAAGAAGATTCTTTTCCATAACAGTAAATAAATGTGACATGCACAGGAATTCAGGGATGCCGCGAGTGTCGTTGCTGAGGGGAGCTTCAGCACCCCCTTGTCATGTCTGCTGCTGATGGTTCCCCTCCTCACCTACAGAGGTCACTGTCACCAAAATTCTAGACTCATTTTTACCCCCCATTTCCTGTCATCCACCATTTTGTGTACATAAGGCTCAGGTTTCATTCAGTTCAAGGTCAGTTGGATGAAGCTATCAGTGCTCAAACAGCCTCTGTGTGTCAGTTTTTAGTTCCGCACAGTGAAACATAGTTGTATGGATTCCTTTTCAAGGTGGATTTCACTCACTTATGACTAGAGATCTGCATGGGACTGTTTTTTCAGTCCCCCTCCTGCACGACATCCCGTGCCGGCCCACTCCCGCAGAAAGTTGGAATCATTTGTCCCGCTCCCGTCCGAAACCAAAACGTTTTGTCCTGTTCCCGCCCATGCAGGTCCATCAAGGTGAACTGACATCCGATATCTGACACATTCTATTCACAAACACATTTACCTCTGCTGAAATAACAAGGCAGCCATGGTCATCAGGCTCACTGTGAAGCCATTTATTCCCAATAAACACAAAGCAGGAATTAAACCACAGAGCAGTTATTTTTGGTGTTTTGCTGGGCAGCTGTGGCTGTCAGACTGAAGGCCGCCGTCTCTGTAAGCTAAGAGAATTTGCGTGTTGTTCACGTGATTAGTTGCTTCGCATGTCTTCAAAATGACTTCATTCTTTATAAGTAAATATACACCCATCAGACATAACATTATGACCGCCTCCTTGTTTCTACACTCATTGTCCATTTTAACAGCTCCACTTACTATATAGGTGCACTTTGTAGTTCTACAGTTACAGACTGTAGTCCATCTGTTTCTCTGATACTTTGTTAGCCCCCTTTTACCCTGTTCTTCAGTGGTCAGGACCCCCATGGACCCTCACAAAGCAGGTACTATTTGGGTGGTGGATCATTCTCAGCACCTCAGTAACACTGACTGGTGGTGTGTTAGTGTGTGTTGTGCTGGTACGAGTGGATCAGACACAGTAGTGCTGCTGGAGTTTTTAAACACTGTGTCCACTCACTGTCCACTCTATTAGACACTCCTACCTTGTCAGTCCACCTTGTAGATGTGAAGTCAGAGACGATAGCTCATCTGCTGCTGCACAGTTTGTGTTGGACATCCTCTAGTCCTTCATCAGTGGTCACAGGACGCTGCCCACAGGACACTGTTGGCTGGATATTTTTGGTTGGTGGACTATTCTCAGTCCAGCAGTGACACTGAGGTGTTTAAAAACTCCAGCAGCACTGCTGTGTCTGATCCACTCAGACCAGCGCATATATCTATCTATCTATCTATCTACATATATATCTATCTATATATATATATATATATATATATATATATCATTATTGTTGGAACAAAACCTTGTATCTCCAAAATGGTAACCACATTTTTTTCCAAGTCATTTTGAGCCGTTTCTTTTGGTCCATTTATTGAAAAATTTCCTCACAATACAAAGACATTTTAAAAGTATGTCAAAAACTGAAAAATGATAGAAATGGAGATACAAGGTTTTGTTCCGACAGCAGCGATATAACACTCCCGGACACAACACTGAAAATTAGTCCCGTGCCGCAAGATATCGTGGCAGGTCCCGCCGGTCCAGCGTGAATCCACACGAGTGCAAACCTCTGCTTTTGACACAAATTAAGCATTATATTATTGCTAATTATTTTCAGTGTAGAGATCAAATACTGGCACCACAATGTAATGTAATTTTTTTTTTTTACTGTTATGCTATTTGATCTGGCATCCACTTCTTTCCATATGTGACAGCTCCCCCCATCTTTATAAATGCTTGTCTTATCTTTGACTCAACAGCACAAACCGAGCTGTTGTTCTGCAAGTCCTCAGATGAAAAGTTAGACAGGGGAATCTGACCTTAAAGTGAAAGATTCCAGCGTAGTCCTCTGTGAAGCTCTGCTCTGGATGAATCACTCGTGCCAGAATGTCTTGGTTCAGAGTCAGAGAGGCGATGGCCGCCATCAGCCAGCAGTCACCTGCAGGGATGAATGTACATGATCCTCACCACCATCTTTACTGTCAATTAATGATTAGGATCCTAAACTAAGGTACAGCTATATAAAATGATAACAGTGTTTTAAGCATTATCCTATGGCCAACACAATGGAAGCAAATAGGATGGGGGTTATACAGCAATCCTGCCTGTCATACTGAATGAACAAAACCATTCCTCACTTTGTTTTCTGTTAACTAACAGCAACTGTGACTCATATTCATAGCTATGTCTCAAGATTCACTCTAAAGACTGAAGGCTGTAATATAGTACCATCTTGAAGTATGTTGTAGTGTTAAACAGTGTCAGCTCTATCCAGCAAGTGACATAAGCAGCTGTTTAAGGCCCCGTAGCCACCAGGGGGCCCCCTCACAACTTGTAGGTTATTTTGGTATCTTTACGTTGACTGAGATGCTCAAGTGAGTGGAAAAAGCAGCTGGTTTATTGAGGTTGCACAGACTAGTCAACTGACGCCACAAGATTGACACTAACAACATGGACGCCTTAGAGAAGACAACGGGTGAGGAGTCTGGTGATTTGGAATTTATATCTCTGGTTTCCTGTGGGCTCGCACTGTGATCCTTTGCAGGCTCGTTGGTAAAAGCACGTCACACTCTACTGATCCTGGAGTTTGGCTTCGTTCTAACATTGCTCCGCTGATCTACAGCGCTTCAAAGATCGGATATTGAATGACATTATCTCCGGTTTCCTGAAGACTGCAATAAAAAGTCATGTGTGGTTGGAGAGCGGGCACAATGCCCTGTAATCCTGAAAACTTTGAACTCCGTTACTCTTTTTTTACTGAGTTACAGTGCTCTACATTTTTCTGGCTCGATGGACCTCTACTGCAAGCGACTTTCCCAGCAAGGCCACCTAGTGTGCACCTAAATCGGATATAAAATTGTAGGATTCCGGTCTGTATCTCAGGGTCCCAAAAGGCTTGCAATGAGATTAAGGGCTCGTTGGAAAGGGCACATCTTGCTCTACTGACCCGTGGATTTGGCTTCATCACAGTCGGAATTTTTAAAGTCGCTTGTTGCAAAGCATTCCCTTCAGGTGCCCTTTGTAGTTCTACAGTTACAGACTGTAGTCCATCTGTTTCTCTGATACTTTGTTAGCCCCCTTTTAACCTGTTCTTCAGTGGTCAGGACCCCCATGGACCCTCACAGAGCAGGTACTATTTGGGTGGTGGATCATTCTCAGCACTGCAGTAACACTGATGTGGTGGTGTGTTAGTGTGTGTTGCGCTGGTCTGAGTGGATCAGACACAGCAGTGCTGCTGGAGTTTTTAAACACCTCAGTGTCACTGCTGGACTGAGAATAGTCCACCAACCAAAAACATCCAGCCAACAGTGTCCTGTGGGCAGCGTCCTGTGACCACTGATGAAGGACTAGAGGATGACCAACACAAACTGTGCAGCAGCAGATGAGCTATCGTCTCTGACTTTACATCTACAAGGTGGACTGACAAGGTAGGAGTGTCTAATAGAGTGGACAGTGAGTGGACACAGTGTTTAAAACCTCCAGCAGCACTGCTGTGTCTGATCCACTCATACCAGCATAACACACACAAATTTTTCTGGCTTGATGGACCTCTACTGTGAGTGACTTTCTCAGCAAGGCCGCCTAGTGTGCACCTAAATCGGATATAAAATTGCAAGATTCCGGTCTGTATCTCAGGGTCCCAAAAGGCAATGAGATCCAGGGCTTGTTGGAAAGGGGCACATCTTGCTCTACTGACCCGTGGAGTTTGGCTTCATCAAGGATTTTATAAGTCAGAATTTTTAAAGTTGCTTGTTGCAAAGCATTCCCTTCTCCTGAGGTTTTATTCATGACATCATCAGTGATGGGTCAGTGTGGACTAAACTTTCATCACATAACTGTCGACTTTAAAAAATCTGACACTGTGCAACTTTATCAGTTAATCATATTTCAAAAAGGGAAACACATCTGGAGATGAAAAATGGAGAAGAAAAAAGAAGATTAGGAGCATAGCTTCAGGATAAAGGTACGGTCTGTTTTTTTGTTATGTTAATGTTATTCCACTTAATTGGCATTGGTAGGTCTATGATTAATCAGACTATGACTAATCTCGGTTTAGATACTCAGACTGTGATTTAGATTTAGATACTCATAATCCAGGTTTAGATGCTCAGGCTGTGATTAGTCCAGGTTTACATAATCAGGCTGTGATTAGTCCAGGTTTAGATGCTCAGGCTGTGATTTGTCCAGGTTTAGATGCTCAGGCTGTGATTAGTCCAGGTTTAGATGCTCAGGCTGTGATTAGTCCAGGTTTAGATGCTCAGGCTGTGATTAATCCAGGTTTAGATGCTCAGGCTGTGATTTGTCCAGGTTTAGATGCTCAGGCTGTGATTAGTCCAGGTTTAGATGCTCAGGCTGTGATTAACCCAGGTTTAGATGCTCAGGCTGTGATTTGTCCAGGTTTAGATGCTCAGGCTGTGATTAGTCCATGTTTAGATGCTCAGGCTGTGATTAACCCAGGGTTAGATGCTCAGGCTGTGATTAGTCCAGGTTTAGATGCTCAGGCTGTGATTAGTCCAGTTTAGATGCTCAGGCTGTGATTAACCCAGCCAGATACAGCCTCCACATGGTGGGGTTAGTTTTAGCAAAAATCCTGCCATGTTCTACTACAACTGCAGTCTGAACAGTGTAGATGACGTACACATCAGTCACTGTATGTGTCCACTTACCCAGAGCCCCTTGGCAGATGTCGGTCCTCGTGGCCCCGCTGATGATGAACTTGGGGTCTGAGCACAGCTCCTGCACAACACAGTAAACGGCTTCATCTCAGACACACATTTGCAGTTGTGTGGAGTGTATTCCACCTAAAATCCTCACAGATTGCATTAGTCTGTCTGTTCAGTGTGACGTGTGATGACCTGTTCCGCTCCTTGTCTGCTTTGCAAGTCTTGTCACAGGCAGATTCCAATACGCTTTGCTACCTGAACGCAGCCTTGCAGTGGGCTTGTGTAGAAGCTGTGAAACATATCTGATCACTGTCTAAAAAACGTGGGCATGCAGGTGTCTACAAACGTTTGGACATGGGTTCGAAAAAATGCATTATTCAACCATTCTATGGGTAAAAGTTTCAGCATGAGAGGAAAAACCTTTGACATTTAGATACTCAGCCTGTGATTAGTCCAGGTTTAGATGCTCAGCCTGTGATTAATCCAGGTTTAGATGCTCAGCCTGTGATTAACCCAGGTTTAGATGCTCAGCCTGTGATTAACCCAGGTTTAGATGCTCAGCGTGTGATTAATCCAGGTTTAGATGCTCAGCCTGTGATTAACCCAGGTTTAGATGCTCAGGCTGTGTTTAATCCAGATTTAGATACTCAGACTGTGATTAATCCAGATTTAGATACTCAGACTGTGAATAATCCAGATTTAGATACTCAGGCTGTGAATAATCTAGGCTTAGATGCGTAGGCCGTTATTAATCTAGGCTTATATACTCAGACTGTGCTAAATTCAAGTTTAGATACTCAGACTGTGATTAATCCAGATTTAGATACTCAAGTTGTGATTAGTCCAGACTTAGATACTCAAGCTGTGATTTATTTGAGTTTAGATACTCAGACTGTGATTAATCCAGATTTGGATACTCAGGCTGTGAATAATCCAAGTTTAGATACTCAGGCTGTGATTAATCCAAGTTTAGATACTCAGACTCTGATTAATCTCAGTTTAGATACTTAAACTGTGATTAATCTAAGTTTAGATACTCAGGCTGCGATTAATCCAAGTTTAGATACTCAGGCTCTGATTAATCTCAGTTTAGATACTTAATCCAAGTTTTGGCATTTATGTCAAAATATAAGATGTCCTGCTCTTATTTAATGTGACATAACTTCACTAAATAATGTGTCCAATGATCAATTAGTCAATCAACTACACATTTAATGTACAGCAGGCTGAATAAGAATATCATTGCTATCAGAAACAAACCTTGTATCTCCATTTTTCTCAATTTTATTTTTATTTTTATGTAACTGAAAAAAGGATGATGAATAGACCAATAGAATGCTCTAAAATCTGCTGGAAAAAAAAAAAAAAACTCTTAATGCACTGACTTACATAGAAGTATGTTTTTCTGCCAGAGGTGATATATTTTGGTTTTTAGAAAGCAGTGACACAAGTTACAGAACCTCAGGTTCTAACTAAAGTTACCTCACATTAAAGTCATCATAGGTGAGCACTTACTGTGGGTCTTTTCCACTGCACTCCTCTGGTTTTGTATGACTTCGGTCCAAACTCCTTAAAGCCCAGGGACTCGGGGGCAGCTGGGAAAGTGGGGTCACAGAACTGCTCCCCCCTGCTCAGACACTTGCTCCTCAGTGCCTCAAAATCTTGGTTCAGGTACTTGACGGCGTTGGTGTTGCTGCCCAAGCCCGCAGACTGGGCTCGATCCTTGGCCAAAGTGGACACCACTCCAGGCATTGTTCTCTTCTCGTGTGTTAAACACAAGCACACGGTGTGAAGACTCAGACTTGAGGAAGTGAGTTAAGTACCTTTGGCTCTCTCCTCCCCGCTCTAGGCTTTTTTTTTGAGGCGGAGTTTATTCAGTCTGTCCTGAATAAATTGTTGGAGATGCAAGATTTACAGAAAATTAAATGAAAATGTCCTGCTTAACTGACCACCAGCCAGGTGGGCAACTCTAAAGTTGTCCCAAGTATGAATTTAGACTCATTTAAGTGCATCTTAGTCAATGTCTATTAACAATTCTTCAGTCACTACAAACCACAACAACTACTACAACTGCTACCCCCACTGCTACTACTGCTAATATTACTACTATTAATCATAATAATAATTATTATTATTATTAATATTGGTGGTGGTATACATATATAGTGTTTAATAAATATTTCATTAACTCAAAAAAATAACCTTTCACAGTAGATTTATGGAGGAAAAGGAAGGAAATGGAGAAAAACAGCCTGAACATTGCCACGCACCACTGCCAGGTGCAGCAGTTCCTGGGAAGTTTCTTCTCCAGAGATTTTTTTCCAGAGAATGTTTATTTTATTTCAGTCAGTGAGTTTTGAAAGGGCAGAGGTGGTGGTGATTATAGATCCCTGATCTTATCTCTTAACAGGGCGTGACTTATCTCCATAAAAGCAATATGCCAGTCCAGTCCAGAGATTCACAACTGTTCAAAATGCATGTTTACATAGAAATATAGCTGAAGATCTTTTACACTGGCCACTTTATGAGCTTTATGTCCCTTATAGGTATAACGGACTATAGCACCATCTGTTCCTGCACAATTTATTAGCTCCCTCTACCCCATTCACCATTGGTCAGTTTTTGACCAAGGGACCGCAGCTGTCCAGATGGTATATGGGTGGTGGACCACTGGTACACATGGTAGTGGTCACAGTGGTGCTGGGATTTTAAATCCATCACTGTCACTGTTAGGCTGTGAATGGTCCACCACCCCAAAATATCCAGCCAAAAATGGTTCTGTGGTCATATGCGAATCCCTGTAGCTACATGGCCGTATGCAAAAGTTTAAACACCCCCAGGCACATGACGTTTTGCTAATTTTCCAAGTGAGAGTTAACACACCCTCTACAGAGAAGTCAAGGCTTTTTCAGAGCTTCATAAGACCTGTTGGCACTTATACATGTTGTGCTTTGAAAGATTTTGCATGTGTTCATATTTATTAATATGTTAAAAACACAATCCCATTTCCAAAAAAGTTGGGCGCGTCACTCATGCCATGTGCACTAATGCACCCCCATACCATCAGGAATACTGGCTTCTCGAGACACTGTGCCCCCCAACACAGTGTCCATGATTTCCAAAAAGAATTTGAAATGTTGACTTGACGGACCTCAGGACACTTTTCCACTTCTCTCAGTCCATTTTAAATGAGCTCGGGCCCAGAGAAGGTGGCAGCATTTCTGGATCCTGTTTATATATGGTTTCTCCTTTGCATTTTAGAGTTTTAACTTGCATTTGTGGATGTAGTGATGAACTGTTTTCACAGACAGTGTTTTTCGGAAGTGTTTCTGAGCCCATGCAGTGATTTCCACTACAGAATCGTGTCTGTTTTTAATGCAGTGCTGTCTGAGGGCCCAAAGATCACGGCCAGCAAATATTAGTTTTTGACCTTGTCCCTTACATACAGAGATTTCTCCAGATTCTCTGAATCTTTTATGATATTGTGCACCATAGATGATGAAAAGCAGAAGTTCTTTGCTATTTTATGTTGAGAAACGTTATTCTTGAATTGTTGCACTATTTGATCGTGCAGTCTTTCACAGAGTGGTGAACCCCTCCTCATCTTTACTTCTGAAAGACTCCGCCTCTCTGAGATGCTCTTTTATACCCAATCATGTTATTGACCTGTTGCCAATCAACCACCAGGTGTTTTTTTAGTATTACACAACTTTACCAGCCTTTTGTTGCTCCCGTCCCAACTTTTTTGGAACGTGTTGTTGGATCATGGATCCACTGTGAGCTTAAGTATGACAGTAGCAAAATATGCCCAGGAATGACTTCAGGTTAAGAAAGAAAATCTGATTTCTTAACTTTATACTTTAGGAAAAAGCAATTAGAAGTCAAAATTAAAACTTTTAAAAATTCTGATCTAAAAACTTAAGAATTCTCTTGATTGTCTGTGCTTCTAAAACTGTGACTTCTAATGAGTTTCACAAGATATAAGTGTTCAACTGTCATCAATTTAGCCAAGTCACCATATTTTTCAGGAAGGATTTTTCCTGTGGGCTGTTTTCTCCACCCTCAACCGGAGAAAGAATATTGCAACACACCTTTGCCATTTAAGGAAGTCACAGTTCCAGGGAAGTTTCTCCTCCAGAGAAATGTTTTTTCTTTTCCACAGAAATTTTTTGCCTGCTGTTGACTATCTGGTATGTGGGTGGTGGACCATTCTCAGTATAGCAGAGACATGATGAGCCTCATTCACAAAAATCATGCTGAAACAAAATTTATTGTTTTCTACATTGACTGTAGCACTTTAAATGTTGGATCCCTTCAGGGTTCTTCAAAGAGTCACTTAATGTAAGTAACTTGGCATATGGCTAGGCAAAAAAATTATGTTTAAATGCAATATTAATTACCTCACAGGCAACTTGAGACACAAACTTGGTTTTGTGTTGACACAGAATTTGATTTCCCACACCAACATGTTAAAAGACTTGTTGAAGCAACATTATTATCTACTCCTGATTGTGCAGATGTGATTTACAGATATGCATCTACTAATGCTCATAAATCTTTAGATTCAGTCTGTCATTCAGCTCTAGGATTCATCTCCCGCAACCTCTACAATACGGCAAGATGATACTCGAAAACAAGGGGTAGGGGTAAAAATAAGAAATAGGACTGGGCCCGTCTTGGGTTTTGGAACCCAAAGCTGGATTCTGTTCTATTTTCCATGTACGCCATACTTATGACACATCTTCAGAAAATCCCAGTAAAAATCAAACTAAACTTTAAACTCTCACTTTTTTAGCATTGCACCATTCCTGTAAGAGTGCCAACACACTAGACAACGCAAGGATGGAGCGGTACACGTATACACACGCAGGTCTGCCTAGAAGGAGTGCACACGGCTGGAGCGGGGTGGAGTTTGTAGAGGTTGAAATCCAATGGGAAACAAAACATTTGAATTGAATTCAGAACCATCAGCCAACTGTGTTTGCACACTGTGGAATTAGACCTCCGCATTTAACCCATCCATGCAGTGAAACACCCACATACATGCACGCTAGTGAACACACACACTAGGGGGCAGTGAGCACACTTGCACGGAGCAGTGGGCAGCCCTATCCACAGCGCCCGGGGAGCAATTGGGGGTTAGGTGCCTTGCTCAAGGGCACTTCAGTCATGGACTTTCAGCCGAGGGGATCGAACCGACAACCTTCCGGTCACAGGGCTGGTTCCCTAACCACGACTGCCCCCGTGCAGTGGACCAGAAACAAAGAAATACGGGCCTTCGAAAGAAAACTTTGGTGACGGCCAGATACAGAGCCGAGTAGACGACAGCCACGAAGGCAAAGATTTCATATAGAACAGGAAAGGAGTGCACAGCATCACTACTGTCCTCCATCTTGGATTTTCATCCGTCTTCTGCCTGCACGTTTCTATTGGTTGATGTGCCTCCACATCAGAATCTGTTGCAGCAAAAGTTGAAACGGTTTGAACTTTTTCGATGCTCGACTATGTGTTATTTCACCAAATACAGGCGCGATTCTAGCCCGACAGAGCTGACACAGCGTCCTAACTGAAATACAATGGGGGACCCTAACAGCCTCGCTATGAGGAGTATATATTCCTACTGTCCACTACTGCCTACTGGGACTGCTAAACTGAGCACCATTTGGACATTTGAAATTGCAGCATTTGAATACACAGAAAAAATATCACCAAGTTGAATGTCTTTCTTTGTAATGTCTTCACTTTAATATTAAGCAGCACTCCATAGCAAAATTACCAACTAAAAAAATTAAATAAATCACTAAGAGTTAATTTAACTAAATAGCAGAGTGGATTTTTTATCTGATCACTGGTTCCACTTTCCTAGACCCAGATGAAGCCCAGACATTAAGATGTTCTGTGGTGAATCATCACCGGCGTTGCAGTTTAGTCCAAGAGCAGGCCTAATCCATGCCCAGCAAACAGGCAAGATACTGTATTAGCTTCATGAAAACATGGGATATTTAGTGGACATGAGGGGCTAAAACTGCTACCTCTACAAACTGTTTCTTGTTAGTCTTTGTAAAGGCTTTAACAATAATACAACTTTCTTAAAGGAGAATTCCACCAATTTTTCAAAATTAAATCATTAAGATGTAAACAAAGGTATTCCAAATGCTCTGATGTGAAATGCACCATTGTAGAGACCCTAAAGAGCAGGTATTATTTGGGTGGTGGGTCACACTCAGCACTGCACTGACACTGACGTGGTGGTGGCAGCGTGTTAACGTGTGCTGCGCTGGTACGAGTGGATCAGACACACCAGTGCTGTCCACTCTATTAGACAGTCCTACCTGTTGGTCCACCTTGTAGATGTAAAGTCAGTGCTGATAGCTCATCTGCTGCTGCACAGTTTGTGTTGGTCATCCTCTTGTCCTTCATCAGTGCTTAGAGGACACTGTATGGCTGGATATTTTTGGTTCTTGGTCCAGCAGTGACACTGAGGTGTTTAAAACTCCAGCAGCACTGCTGTGTCTGATCCACTCGCACCAGTGCAACACACACTAACACACCACCACCATGTCAGTGTCACTGCAGTGCTGAGAATGATCCACCACCCAAATAGTACCTGCTCTGTGGGGGTCCTGACCACTGAAGAACAGGGTGAAAAGGTACAGTCTGTAATTGTAGAACTACAAAGTGCACCTATATATGAATGACTTTGTTTTTTCTTTTTTCCACAAATGAATTATGCAGAAACTTTAAAAATGGTGGAATTCCTTTTTAAGTTATGGACAAGCAGGGAGGTCAGATTTCTACATCATGACATCAACTAAATCTTGGCATTCATAACCTTTTCCTTGTTAGTTTTTGTAGAGAACATCCTCAACAGATTTACAGCCTAAACTAAACAAGGCCTATGTAGTGTATGCTTCTTTCAGATGACAGGTCAGTCGCACCTATCAGATCCAGTCCACTCCAGATATGAGGGAATGTAGTAACGTCAGTCTCTGAGATGAGAATACCCCTTTAAAATAAGGCTAGTGGCACAGTGCTGGATTATTTACTCTTAGTGTCATGCAGCAATGTTTATGCAGTTGTATATTCAGCCAAAGAGTTGACTCACTGTGATCATATTGCATGGTTTTAAGTATCTAAGATCATCTTGCATAGATAGGATATTCTTTCACGCATGAAGCAAAAACATACTAAGGTGTCTGAGGTGGCTTTACATATCGTTAAAGTGGATAAGGCAGTCCGTGCTGGGTCGAACAAGCATCTTTGGATTGGAATGATAAACAAAACGAAAGCTTTGAGGAGCTACTGTAGTGCTGCAGCTGCTCAGCCGTCCGATCTTCGGGATGAAGGGTGGACTCCCCGCTGATCCGACTCTCAACCGCACATGGTCAGGTACAGCCACTGTGTGTGACAAAGATGGTTACATGGATAAAAGGAAGCATGAAGGCACACAAGATTTACTGTATAATAATACTACATAACACTTTACATCAGGGCATCGACATCGCAAATGAACACAGTGCGTCCCAGAAGTGCAAACTTTGTCCAGATGTACGGTGGTCGAGAAGACCCAACAAACTGCAAATAAAAAACGAGCTGCAAAACTCAGAAAGCACTTTCATCAAAATGATGATACAGGCATTACATTTCATAAACGCGCTGCAAATACAGAAAACAACATGCAACTTCAGAAACGCTGCTAAGCCAGTCACAACACAGCCGAGGTGTTTCTGGAGGACACTCAGAGAGGACGGGTCTATTCAGACTTTTAAATTCTGGGCAGCACAAACACTCACCGGTAAAAGTGACTTTTATTTGAGTAGATCACTGCTATCACTGTATCGTAAGGGGAATTAGCTGTAGAGTGTAAGTGTGAACGTTTAATTAGTAATACCAGATTAACTACTACAGTACAGCTGTGACATGTCAGACAGCATACTAGCCAGCCAGGTTAACCATGAACTGGGGATGTGAGCGTCCACGGTGTGATCTACTTCTGTCAGTGATCTTCTGTCATAGATATTCCATCCCCTTTGAGCCCTTTGAGCTGTTTGAGTCTTCCAGAGACATTTCCCTTGTGTTGTGACTCACTTCCGTTGTGCTGTGTCTCACTTCCCTTGTGTTGTGGCTCACTTCCCTTGTGTTGTGACTCACTTCCGTTGTGATGTGGCTCACTTCCCTTGTGTTGTGGCTCACTTCCCTTGTGCTGTGGCTCACTTCCCTTGTGCTGTGGCTCACTTCTGTTGTGCTGTGGCTCACTTCCCTTGTGTTGTGGCTCACTTCCCTTGTGCTGTGGCTCACTTCCCTTGTGCTGTGGCTCACTTCCCTTGTGTTGTGACTCACTTCCCTTGTGCTGTGGCTCACTTCCCTTGTGTTGTGGCTCACTTCCCTTGTGCTGTGGCTCACTTCCCTTGTGTTGTGGCTCACTTCCCTTGTGCTGTGGCTCACTTCCCTTGTGTTGTGGCTCACTTCCCTTGTGCTGTGGCTCACTTCCCTTGTGCTGTGGCTCACTTCCGTTGTGTTGTGACTCACTTCCGTTGTGCTGTGGCTCACTTCCCTTGTGTTGTGACTCACTTCCCTTGTGTTGTGACTCACTTCCGTTGTGTTGTGACTCACTTCCGTTGTGTTGTGACTGGCTTTGCAATGTTTCTGAAGTTGCATGTTGTTTTCTGTTTTTGCAGTGCATTTATACATATATAAATGAAAACTGGTGTCGTCATTTTGATAAAAGTGCTTTCTAACTTTGCAGAGCGTCTAAACAAATTTGCAGCGCTTTGTAAAATGCAGCTTCCATGTTGTCACTGTGATGAAAGTGCTTTCTGCGTTTGGCAGCTCATTTTTATTTGCAGTTTGTTGGGTCTTCACGGCCACTGTACATAAACTATGTTCTTTATGCCTTACACACATACACCGTCTTGCCAAAAGTATGTGGAAACCTGACCACCACACCTATATGAACTTGTTGGACATCCCATTCCAAAATTAATATGGAGTTGCACCCCCTTGACTCTTCCATAAGATTTTGGAGTCTGTCTGCTGGAATTTGTGCCCATTTAGTCAAAAAAGTATTTGTGAGGTCAGGCACTTATCGTTGGACAAGAAGGCCTGGTTCATAATCTGCATTCCAGTTCATCTCAAAGGTGTTCTGTGGGTTTGAGGTCAGGACTCTGGAGACAGGCAGGACACTGAAGTTCCTCCGCACGAAATTCATCAAACCATGTCTTTATGGAGCTCAAAGGTTCTTCCCCAAACTGCTGCCACAAAGTTAGAAGCATATAATTGTCTAAGATGTCTTTGTGTGCTGTAGTATTAACATCACACTTCAGTGGAACTAAGGGGCCTGAAAAACAGCCCCAGCTCATTATCCCTCCTCCACCAAACTCTACTGTTGTCACCATGCATTCTGGTAGGTGGTGTCCTCCTGGCATCCGCCAAACCCAGATTCGTCTATCAGACCACCAGATAGAGAAGCGTGATTCATCACTCCTGAGAATGTTCCCACTGGTCTTTAATCCAGTGGCGGCGCTTTACACCAGTCCAGCCAACACCTGGCATTGCGCATAGTGGTCTTAGGCTTGTGTGCAGCAGCTCGGCCATTGACCAATTTCTCAAAGCTCCCAAAGCACAGTTCTTGTGCAGTTTGGAATGCTGAGCTGTTGCTCCTACATGCTTCCATTTCACAGTATTAGTACTTATCGTTGACTACGGCAAATCTAGCAGGGCAAACTGACGCAAAGGTGGCTTAAAGTCATCGAGCTCTTCGGTACGACTCATTCTACTGCCAGTGTTTGTCTATGTAGACTGCAAGGCTTTGTGCTTGAGTTTATACATCTGTTTATACAATGAGTGTTGTTGAAACAGCTGAAGTCAATAATTAGAAGGGGAGTCCACATACTTTTGGCCATATAGTGTATATGAGATATACATTCAGCCACTGTTGCTCTCACTGAAACTGGAAACTGTACTCACTTCGTGGAAATTACATGATTTACATGTTCTTGTGAACTCTGCATTGACACAAAATTAATAATATCACCTTAAGGGTCAAATTTGAGACAAATGCAAATCAATCACAGTTAATTATTTTGCTCGTATGACAGCCCTAACTTATACACAAGCTTTTCCAGGAACAAATGATCAGCAGGCTGATGGGCAGAAGAAAGCTTCTGAAACAAGAACACCTGTTTGGATGATTCAAAGCATTCGACAAGCAGCCCTTCCATGACACCTGCTGGATTATAAGCAATACTGCACTAACTGTTGTCCTGTGTTTCAGCTGGGAGAGTTATAAATGCTTAGACCAGAGCACATATAAAGAGGCTTCGTACTCTGCAATCACCTGAAAGTTTCAATGGCCAAAACCTTTTTCAATCTGCAAAATTACAACTTTACAGGAGAGGGAAAAACCTTCTTTATTTTTAATGTAAGTCTATGGAACCAGACCTTTTTCTATGTAATTTTTGGCCATTTCTTTTGATCCGTTCATCATGAAATGTACAGACAATGTAAAGCGCAACAGTCATTTTCAAATATTGTCAAAAACTGAAAAATGCCAAAAATGGAGATATGAGGTTCTGTTTGGGGTTTTCTGCAATCGCCTGAAAGTTTCCTTTAGAAGAGCCACTGCTATAAAAACTTGGGCATTCAGAGACTTTATCAATTAACCCATCAGTGGTTCTGCACAGGTCTGTGTAAAACATTCAATACTCACTTCTGAGAGGTTAAGCTCAGCCACTCCAGTTCCATCTCTGTCCAGTTGCTGGAAGGTTCCTGTTTAAAAAAAACATCATATTTAATAAACCACTAATACCGTGAGCTGTTGACGCCACCTCCTTAACCAGGACGTGATGTAACGTACTAAGTTAATTAGAACTGTTACATACTGAACATGGCCTCCAGCTTGACCAGGCAGCAGATGAAGTTATCAAAGTCGATCATCTCTTTGTCAGCGTATCGTGCCACCAGCACCTGGTTCAGCTTGTTGTTGAGCTTAAAACCTGAAACATGAGAAAAGAGAAATATATGAAACCGGAGAAACCTACATATCCATGTGCACCACTGTGAGGACCTAAAGATTCAAATGATGCAATGGATTCAGAGACAAACCCTGAAACAGACAACGATGGAGATGTTGCCTTACCAGCTGATTCCAAGGCCAGACGCATCTCATAGGAGCTCATGTTGCCTGACTTGTCCAGATCAAACTGCCGAAAAATTCCCTACAAAGACAGAAAAGGAAACAGAGTGATACACAGGTCAGAAAGCAGGACATTCACATTTGGTAAGGATGGAAAATTCCCATACAGCAGATTCTACAAAGGAGAGTTTTCTCAGTTAGCTAGATAACTTAAAGCAAAGTTAGGGATGTTCCTTAGCTCTTCTTCTACTGGACAATACAGACGTTTGGTCTAAACAAACAGACTAAATCCCACTTGATGAAATCAGAGCCTAAAACACCAGACTAAAGGACGGCTTCAGACCTCGTGCGGTCAAACCGGTCACACTTGAAACACACATCTGACTGTGAATTGACAAAGACACTCAAACACACATTTTGGACTGTTTAACTGAATCTGACCCCCAAGCAGGCTAATCAGATTACTGTTTACCCTGTTTGCATTTTGTTGTTTATTTACTGCACTGCATGTCATTCTTAATAAGTTTCTATTTGCCCACTTCAACACTGTAAATACAGTGAATGGACTGAACTGAATATGCAGAGAATGACACTGTAAACTGATTGCAGTACAATCTGATTTTCTACTACACAGTACTGTAAAGAATACTTTCTGCATACTTTTTGTACTGTTAGGATAAAGCTGTATGCAAAAGTTTGGGCGTCCCTGGTCAAATTACGTTTTGTTCATTTTCTAAGTGAAAGTAAATGAACACATTTTCTACAGAGAACACACCTTTGCACATTTTGATGCACAGTTACTGTGAACTTTGTTGAATTTAGCATATTGGGGGAAAAACACAAAATGTGGCAGGAAAGTTATGGCAGATTTAATAATGTTTTATGTTTTTCCAATACGTTAACCTCAGCAAATAATTAGAAATTGCGCACTTAGAAAATCAACAGAACTTGTACTTTAACCAGGGATGTTTTTGTACTGTACGGATACCTTTTGCACAAATTTGTCGCTGTGATATTGTGTTAATTGCTACAGTACTATCCATGAGAACAGCAAATGAATTTCATGTCATTTACTGTACACTATATGTAAATGTAGAGTGTATGTATATATATATATATATATATATATATATATATATATCGCTGTTGTCAGAACAAAACCTTGTATCTCCACAACATGTATCTTCTCAACATAAATAGCTGAGAACTTTTGCTTTTCATCATCTATGGTACATAATAACACACACACACACATATATATATATATATATCCTATCAGTAATATAGGTCCTAACACTGCTCTGTACAGCAAAAAATCAATTGCTCTCACCAGCCACTTCCGGATCTTATTCCACAGAATCTGGAACTCCACCAAGCCCAGACGAGCACTTCCGTCTTTCTGAGATTCACCTGAAGTCAAGGACACTTTGTAATCAGAGGTCTGTCTGTAAGATTTAAATGCAGTTCTCTAATAAAGTCAGAGTTGCTGTAGTGAGAGACCACCGGTTGGTTGCGTTTGTAAGAAAGGATACATCCATGAGGGCCACCATACACCTGCACGCCTCCAAACTGAAACCGTCTGTCTTTAAGTCTCTGTCTGAAAAACGCAAGAGAACAGAGTCACCTTATATACACATTCACTCATTCACTCAGTCACTCCCTTCCTCATTCACTATCTTCCTCCATCCTTCACTCTCTTCCTCCCTCATTCAATCCCTCACTCTCTCATTCACTCCCTCCCTCCCTTCCTCCCGTAATCACTCATTCCTTCCCTCGCTTATACGTATATTACCTATATTACATATGGAATAAAGTGAGCACTAGAAATAGAAGTAACATCAGGCTTACGTTTGCCCACGACTCTGTTCAGGATGGTCCTCAACTCATGGACTGATATCTCCATATCCTAATGAGCAAAACAGAGAGGCAGGAAAAGAGTGACTGCCCACAAAGGCCAATAACACCAGGCCAACAACACACAAAAAGACTCTTACCTCTCCTGACAGCTGAGCAAACATGGTTCTGAATGAGGCATCGATGTCTTGCTCTGTAATTTCTCCCTTGGAAAGCAAAACATGAAACATTACAATACACTCACACACATCTGTACGTGCTATTATTCACTGAGAAACGATGGAAAAACGACAACAAACAGTAAAAGTGCATGTAGAGTAACTGTTTCTCTGTGTCTTTGCTAAACAAGAGGTGTGAAAGTGGAATAGATAGATAGATAGACAGATAGATAGACAGACAGATAGACAGACAGATTCAACTTTATTGTCATTGCTCAGTATAAGGCAACAAAATGCAGTTAGCATCTACCAGAAGTGCAAATAGTAGCAATAGTGCAAAACGGACAGTGCAAATGTGCAAAAACAGGCGTAAATATGACGAATCTATGAAATATATAAGTATATCGCTGTTGTCAGAAGAAAACCTTGTAACTCCAAAATGGTGACTTTACAGGACAAGAAAAAAACACTTTCATTTTAATGTAAGTCAATGGAATTTTTTGCAAGTAATTTTGGGTCATTTCTTTTGGTCCATTCACCATGAAATTTACATACAATATAAAGGACAACAGGCATTAATTAAGTGAGAATTTCATTGTACAGTGTAGCTGCCTGTTTCTGCTGTGCATATGACAATAAAACTCTTGAATCTTGAATTTTCAAATGATGTCAAAAATTAAAAAATGACAAAAAAGGAGATACGAGGTTTTCTTCCGACAGCAGCGATATAAACAATATATATGCAATTATAAATATATCTATGAATGATATATACATGTATATATAAACATAATACTATAAATACAAAGTGTCATTGTAACCACCATGGCAAGTGCAGCCTTGATATGTCTAAAATGAGAAAATTCCAACATGGGAGCATCTGCTGTCTGTGTTCTTACCTCTTCGTCCAGGATGAATGACACGTCATCATCCATCTCTCTGGAAAAACATTGAAACATTTCATATTGGTCACTTTTCAGAGCTGGATATACGTTTTAATGTCTGTAGGCTCCTGAGCGGCCATTCTAAATCATTTACACACAAAAATGAGGGTCCTTTAAGGGTTCTTTAGTAAAAGCAATGATTCAATTTAGAATCATTTTATGCCTAAATGGTTCTTTGCAAAGTGAAATGATTCTTTAGATGAAGAGTGAATGACGTATTGTATACAGGGGCGGCACGGTGGTGCAGTGGGTAGCGCTGCTGGGTGGCCAGGGTCCTTTCCCTGTGTTCTCCCCGTGTCTGCGTGGGTTTCCTCTGGGTGCTCCGGTTTCCTCCCACAGTCCAAAGACATGCAGTGTATGAGTGTGTGAATGTGTATGTATATCTGTCTGTCTGGCCTCTGAGGGACTGGCGACCTGTCCAGGGTGTGTCCTGCCTGCTGCCCATTGACCATTGGAATAGACTCCAGCACCCCCCCCCAAACCCCTGCGATCCAGCAGGATAAGCGGCTTAGAAAATGAGTGTGTGTATGTTGTGTACGGTTCTGTATAGAACCTTTTTGAAAATTATTCAATATAATATCTACTATTGTTACAAGCGTCACATCATAACAATAGCAGAAGAATCAGTCAGTTAAAAGTCTGAAATGTGTTTTTACTCTGACTTTTAACCTGTTCAGTAGAATATTCCACATACAGAAACACCACTGAGAGGCAGCTCCTGGCAAACACGGGAACTATTAACTAATACGGGAACAATTAACTGTGTAAACGATAATCAGAATTTACTTACTGTGTCTCGGACTGCTTCTCGGTGAAGACTCTGAGGACGAAATCAGCTTCTTTCCCAGGCTCGAAGGTGGAAGGGACAACCAGATACTCTCCCGGAGGCAGGCGGAGTCGTGAGCTCACCTCCCGCAGGTTGATGAAGGTCTCGGAACGGGCACAGGAAGAGTGGCGAAGGAAAAAGTCCTTCTTCAGGTGCACACTCTGGCAACCTTGGAACTATGCAATAAGAAAACACTCAGCATCAGTTATCGGGGTGTAGTGGGTAGTGTAGGTGCATACGCAGCCTGTCTGCAGCCACCTTGCCTTCTATTGGAATTTTTCCAAATTATGCCGAATACTTTTGAATGAGTTGCTCATTAGAGGCAGGGGTGGAAAGATGATGGGTAGCTCTCATCTCATGAGGACCTGATGGTTAAAGCTCAAGAGGCCTGTGCCATGGACAAGTGCTAAGTACAGAAGTTTGGCTACGTTCACATTACAACCCTCATTGCTCAAATCCGATCTCTCTGACACGATGGTTCACACTCGTTTAGGTAAGTGACACAAATCTGTCATTAATGTGACGAACCAGCGTCCTGAAATGACCCTCATGGCACATCCTACTCAGTAACGTCACGTGAATGAATCACGTTCATCATCAGCACAAACTAACGAGCAGAACGAGCTTCACTGACAAGATCATTAACTCTGATCAGCTCTCAGCTTCATTATTAGAGCGAGACGAAGGAGAAAAAGGTGAGATGAGCTGCTTTTCCACCGTTTACAGGCTTTAACTTCTGTTCGGCGCTGTTGCCATGGGAACGCTGAATGATGGTCACGCGCAGTGGAATAAAAGCACATGAATTCCGATCTGAGCGTCACATTAAGGTCACATGGCCACGAATTGGATACGTATCCGATCTAGGACCACATATGAAAACGGCTCAGGTCGGATTTGAAAAGATCAGATTTGTGTGTCCACACAGCCCTGAAAACATCAGATCTGAGTCACATTAGGGCAAAAAATCGAATTTGTGCCACTTCAACCTGGTAATGTGAACGTAGCCTTTGTAGGAAGCAGGTTGTAGGAAGAGCAAATGAGTTTGTACCCAATATTGACTGACAAAAAACTCCTTTTGGGAGGTTTAAAGCAGGACTGACTTACAAAGGCTACGTTTACACAGCAGGTAAAAGTGGCCCAAATCTGATTTTCTCACCAAATCAGATTTTTTTGTTTGATTGTTCAGATTATCTTTTAAATGTGATCTGTATGCGACATCAGTCTGAACAGATCAGCTTCTAAACCGACCCGCATGCGCAAAAGAACAGTGCTTCATGTGGCTCATCCAGAGGTAAACAGTCATAATGCCAGTGAATGCCTGTCGCTCCCAGAGCTTCAGTCTTGTCTTCGCCAGCATCACAGGAGCGATTATGAAGTTCCAGTGATTGACAGCTGGGACTCATCACCCATAATGTGTTCGAGTTCGCCGTAAAAAGGGCTCGTTTTTCGGCCACAGCCACTTCTTTAGTTCGTGTCCTCGGACTCTTTAAACTGTTCTCTGACGCTGCAGCCTCGGTCTCCTCCAGTCGCGTTCGGCCGCTTCGTTCGAAACCTCTTCAAACATGGAGCGGTTTGATGAGTCTCTTCTAATTTTTTGTACAGAAACATCAGCCTAAATTTTTATGAGTCTCAGCAGCGCGAAATTATGACGGATGTCGAGTTGGACTGACGTAAAAGTCGCATGAATTCCGATCTGGCTGTTCAGACTGAGTCGCATTGCAGATTGAATACGTAATTAATTGAACTTAATTGAACTGCTGATTTAACTGAGTGGTCACCTTGTGTCACACCCTCCAGTGAATGAGAAATCAATACTGTACATGTGTGCATTTCAACCGTAGATAATCTGAAAGCAGCACAGACAGAGCAAGATGTTTACCTCCTCTGGGACCTGAAAAAGAGAGAAAGATAAGAGTCAGACAATATTATAAATAAATCACAAAATCTGCTCAACGTCCAGTTTACTCTACGACACCCCAACACTTGACCCCTGAACTGCTAACCTCATAGATAGCGAAGCCAATGGTGTGCATGTCCTGGCCCTGCTTGCGGTAGCGTCGGCGGTCCTTCTGCATCAGAGCCACCAGGAAGCTGCAGGCTTTTTCATCATCTTCTGGATCGTCATCCTCCTCCAGCAGGGTGATCTTATACTGCGGGTTTATCCAGAACGTGTCTGACAGAGAGACATGAATCACAAACATCAATCATCAGGGTATAAACACAGCCTTCGACCAGCAGTGACCGTGACTGAATCTAGAACATCAGCGCCATTATGGAAAGTAAGTTAGAAGCCAGCCAACACTGGAGTAGCCAGCCAGCCAGCATAGGACCCCCTAAATAACAGGGGGTATTTCGCGCACTGTCTACCATAATGCTGATTTCAGCTAGCACCATCATTTCAGCTGTTCTAGCCCTTTTTATTTGTGTGTTATAACTGCTTATACAACAGTTAGTTCCGGCCACGCAAGCTGATTGGTTGAGAAGCGTTCTAACTGTGCTGATATTTCGCCATAACATTACAGGGTTTTCACAAACACTCTATCACCCCGCTCAGACGCCGTTGCTAAGCAACGACTTCAATAGGAGACACTCAAGCCATTTGAACGTTTTAACTTCTTAAAAACAGAAACAGAAAATGGACACTTAAGATCACATTCGACCGACAGCCGATTTGGTCAGACTCTGAAGATGAGACGACACTAAACTCCCAAACTGTCATCACCACTGAGCAGCTTTTCAGTCGGCAGCTGTGACAGAAGAACAGCTAAACAACCTGGAATCAGCCAGAAATGAACCCAACACCATTCGCCAAACGTGTAGTCTGATCTTCAGAGTCTGTAATCGGACCGAGCCATAAAACTGCCGCAATAAAAAAACAAAAAGCTGCTCAGTGGTGAGACAGTTTGGGAATTTAGTGTAAGGAGCTGGAGAACGAACTGCCGGCTGTGCAGCGAGTGGGCGGAGTTCGTTACTGTGACGTAGAACAAGCTGCTTGTTAAGGAACTATAATTTGGTGAAGGAACTGCGAACATTAAAACATATTAAACGCCGCGTTCACGACCCAGTTTATTAATTTATTACTGTATTTATTTAACTGTTGTATAAAAGCGGGCGGCACGGTGGTTGTCGCCTGTCGCCTCACAGCAAGAATGGCCTGGGTTCGATTCCCGGCTGGGAGACCGGGGTCATTTCTGTGTGGAGTTTGCCTGTTCTCCCCGTGTCTGCGTGGGTTTCCTCCGGGTACTCCGGTTTCCTCCCACAGTCCAAAAACATGCAGTCAGGCTGATTGGACATGCTGAATTGCCCCTAGGTGTGAGTGTGAGTGTGACTGTGTATGTCTGTCTGCCCTGCGATGGACTGGCGACCTGTCCAGGGTGTATCCTGCCTTCCGCCCAATGACAGCTGGGATAGGCTCCAGCACCCCACCGCAACCCAGAAGGATAAGCGGTTTAGATGATGTATGTATGTATTGTATAAAAGCAATAGAACATGCGAGGTTGTGTGTTATCGCAAATGTGTCCCTGCAAGTGAGAGCATCTTAAAGTTCACTCTTAGACTAGTACGTGTCAGCTCACGCTGTACAGGTGTTGCTGCACAATTTGTTAGCCACATTTTTTTTAATCTACTTGCTGAACACTGTTAACCATTATCTGGGTGGTGGAGATTTCTCACCACTACACCAACATGGTACTGGCATGGTGTGCTGTGTGCTTGTGGTGCTGGTACAGGAGTACCTGTTACAGCAATGTTTTTAGGGGTTTTCATACATGCCACTGTCGCTAAGCTCAGAGTGGTTTACCATCTAAATACATCCATCCAAAGAAGTGTCTGAGTATATGATTAATTGTGTGAGTATAAGCAGCTGTGTGAGTATGTGTGTATTCCTCACTGGCGTGGTTCCTGCAGCCTCCTGCCGTGCTCCCTCTCCTCCAGCCACCCTCAAATTTGATGGTGTTCCAGTAACTCAGGCTGTCATCACTCAGAGCATCAGGCGTCAGATTACAGATTTCCAGCCGTGAGAACTGACGCTTAAACTCCTGAAATGACATCCTGAAAGAGAGAGAGAGAGCCGTTACACTGCTGTCTCGACTTGAGAGACAACTATTGAGGAATGGCATTAATGTATTACTAAAAAAAGTCAACGGTTCTTTATTCATAATTCATTTAAATTATTCATTTCACTTTTTATTAAGTAATAACTTCTTTAAAAAAATCTACTTATTTATTTATTAATTGCTCTTGTGAAACTGTAACTTGTAAAGGAATGACTGCTGCTCTGAACTGAGAGAACAAGAGAGAAAGATGGGACAGAGAAACAGAGTAGGAGAAAGTGAGAGAGAGTAAAAATAAGAAAGAAAAAGACAAAATAAAGTATAAGAAACTCCAAACAACACCGGACAGTGTCATAAAGATGTGACCAATGCAGAGAACTGGGGACCAGTGTGGAGACATAAGAATCAGTTTGGGTACCAGTGATAAGAAATAGTGACCAGTGTGGAGTAATAGGGACTAATATGGAGTGATGGTTACCAGTGAGGAGAAATAGCGACCAGTGTGGAGAAATGGGGACCGATGTGGAGAAACAGGGACGAACTTGGAGAAATGGGGACGAGTGAAGAGAAATAAAGATCAATGTGGAGAAATGGGGACCGATGTAGAAAAATGGGGAACAGCGTGGAGAAGTGGGGAGCAGTGACGATAAATAAGGACCAGTGTGGAGAAATGGGGACCAGTGTGGAAAAATGGGGACCAGTGTGGAAAAATGGGGACCAGTGAAGAGAAATAAAGACCAATGTGGAAAAATGGGACCAATGTAGAAAAACAGGGACCAATACGGAGAAATAGGGACCAGTGAAAAGAAATAAGGACCAGTGTGAAGAGATGGGGACCAATGTGGAAAAATAAAGACCAATGTGGAGAAATAAAGAACAATGTGGAAAAATAAAGACCAATGTGGAGAAATAAAGACCAATGTGGAGAAATGGGGACCAATGTAGAAAAACAGGGACCAATATGGAGAAATG
Source organism: Colossoma macropomum (assembly GCF_904425465.1). Lineage (NCBI taxonomy): Eukaryota > Metazoa > Chordata > Actinopteri > Characiformes > Serrasalmidae > Colossoma > Colossoma macropomum. The sequence continues at coordinate 3,811,698 of NW_023496051.1, forward strand.
GGGAACAGCGTGGAGAAATGGGGAGCAGTGAAGAGAAATAAGGACCAGTGTGGAGAAATGGGGACCAGTGTAGAAAATCATGGACAGATATGGAGAAATGGGGATCAGCATGGAGAAAATAGGGACCAGTGAAGAGAAAATAAAGATCAATGTGGAGAAATGGGGACCAATGTAGAAAAACAGGGACCAATATGGAGAAATGGGAAACAGCATGAAGAAATGGAGAACAGCGTGGAGAAATGGAGAACAGCGTGGAGAAATGGGGACCAGTGAAAAGCAATAAGGACCAATGTGAAGAAATGGGGACTAATGTGGAAAAATGGGGAGCAGTAAAGAGAAATAAAGACCAATGTGGAGAAATGGGACCAATGTAGAAAAACAGGGACCAATATGGAGAAATGGAGAACAGCGTGGAGAAATGGGGACCAGTGAAAAGCAATAAGGACCAGTGTGAAGAAAAGGGGACTAATGTGGAAAAATGGGGAGCAGTAAAGAGAAATAAAGACCAATGTGGAGAAATGGGACCAATGTAGAAAAACAGGGACCAATATGGAGAAATGGGGAACAGCGTTGAGAAATGGGGAGCAGTGTGGAGAAATAAGGACCAGTGTGGAGAAAATGGGACCAGTGTAGAAAAACATGGACAAATATGGAGAAATGGGGATCAGTATAGAGAAAATAGGGACCAGTGAAGAGAAATAAGGGCCAGTAAAGAGAAATGGGCCTGGTATGGAGAAATATGGACCAATTAGGGACCAAGCTGAATGAATATAACTCACCAGAACTCTCCATCCTCCATTTTGGAGTTCATCTCCTCTTTTTCAGCAGGATCAATTGCATTCCATTCAGAAGAACTGGATAAGACACGTGGAAATGTCAACAGTACAGTTATTTCGTATTTAGTGGATTTCAGCCCATAAAACGAGTTTCATTCACATGATCCGACAAACATTCTTGTCAGAAATACTGCAGGCTTTTTCTTTAAAATATATACTACGTCTTCAAATTAAATGTCACTTCAAGAAGGAACTATGCTGTTAGGTACTAATATATGAACGAATTAATAACTAATATATTGTAATTGTGCTACAAAGTTGGCAATAAACTCATTTCAACTCGACGACTCACTTGTCACTCCAGGCTCCTGTCCATTCGATCTGCCCCCAAGGGTTCCGGACACGGATCAGTCTTTCTCTATTACCACGGAAATTCACCTAAGACCCCAAACCCCGCACATACGGAAACATTTAATATAATCAGCACTAAAAGAAAATAAACTGAAGTTCTATGTATAGAGCAGAGCTTTTCTGCCCAGCAGATGGTGATGTTGCCCTGGTCCAATGAATTTTGTGCAGCTTCTCAGCACAACTAATGTAGGTAAATAAAAACTTTTACATAAAAAACTTTCTAGTTCACGAAAAAACATTTGCACTGAAAGTGCAGACTGACCTCCGTGAGACCTGTAACGGAGTAGGCGTGGCCTTTCACCAACTTCTTGAAAGTGATCGCTTCCATGTCAAAGGCACTAGTAATCTGTGAAGGTAAAACATAAACACACACTTGTCAAGTTGTTCTCTTTACAAAACAGTTAAGGTACCTGTAACTCATAACACACACTACAGTACATAACTGTGTGACAGTGACATCAAATGAACTGTGGCGTTTGGCAGCGCAATAATATGATCATGTTTTGCTGAATATGTTAGTATGTAATATCAGGTTATTGAGCTTATTAAGCTGTATTTCTATGTATGAAAGGTGCTGCACAAAAACAGGAGCACTTAAAAGTTTGGACACACTTGATTGAGTGTATTATTTTCAATATCTTAAAGATATTTTGGACCCAAAGCTTAATGCCTAATCCTAAATGCTGGAAATGTATTTTTAAGACAAACACAAATGTTGATCGCCTATGCGCAAATTTACTCGACCGCCCAATTTTCACAATATTAAAACCAAAATAAAGTATTGACTGAAGTACTAAGCAAGACACCAGAAGGTATTTAGGGATTTTTTTATTCAACATTTCAAGTTTAAGAAGTTATTTAATGATAAATAACTTACTATAATATTATTCATAATAATTTTTGATCCTGTTATCTGCCCCAAGCTTTGCCTTTTGATTACTAATTCTATTAGAACTTAATTCTTCATGTTATTCAGCTTTCTCAGTCATTAAGGGATCGGCTACAGCTCTGTTCATCATTCTGGCCACAACTAACATTTATTCATTTTTACAAATTGCTACCAATTAGCTGACACCTATGAAGTTATGGAGTAGTACCATCATATTATAATCAGAGTATACATGTATCTTCAACAAATATTATTGAATAAGAGATTTTTAAATGGCAGTGTTTTAAAAAAAAATTAAAAACTAGTCCAAACTCCACAGTAAACAACTGCTCAGCACACGTGAAACTTAATAATCAAGTTTTATCCTAAACTATAACAGATTTCAGTTGTTTTTTGTCACTGCATAATTCCACAATGTGCTATTTCAATCTTAATGGTTTCATGATTATTCCTAACTGTCGAAACACAAGGAAAACCTTTCTGTGCACATTTGTATTATTGCCATAATAATAATAATATTTCTTAATTACAGTCCATTCAGATTCTTGATTCAGACCCAAGAAAGGCTTTGGCCTAGCAGCTGCTCTATAATGCTACAGATCACTGACATTACGATCGAGTCAACGTTACAACCATAAACAAAATTCAGACTTCAAAGTTCAACTAATTCAAGATTAGCTACTACTTTTTTTTTAGGTATGTGATGCACCATTTTTACAGCTATTACACTGTGTCCACTCACTGTCCACTCTATTAGACACTCCCACCTTGTCAGTCCTAATGTTATGCCTGATCGGTGTAAGTCTTATTATTTTCTTTGATGTTTCTTTTGCTTTTTCATTTAAAGCTCACTGAACTGCCTTTGCGTAGGAGATGTACTATATAAGTAAGTTGTCTTATCTTGCCTAATAACATCCGCCTTAAAGACCATTTTTTTCTGGACTTTAGTCCATTTCCACGTTTCCATCTCTTTTCTCTCTCCTTATCCCCACATTGGCTCTAAGCTTGTTCTTGCTGTAGGGACTCACATCGATGGAGCAGCCCAACAGCGAGCCTCTCTCCAGAGCTTTGGCGATGATGCGATGCAGGTCCCTGGGAGCCTTGCGCAGCTCATACATCTCGGCCACTCCACCCGTGAAGTCTTCAAAGCCCTCAGTGGTGGAGCCTCCAGACAGGGCCTCGTATGATCCATTAAGTCTGGAAACATGTATAAACATGATTTATTTACGCAGCCCAAAGATAAGAGAAGGTAAGAGATGAAAAACACAAACATTCAAATGTTCGGAATCATCTGTATATTGATATTTTTGGTTACTGCATATACAATAATATTCTATTACAAACTAGACCTCAAAAGGATTTTAAACACTGAATATATTGGAAGCAATATGTGAGTAACCAAAAGTTACTAAATAATAATACATAAATACTGTCTTTGTGAATCATTTTGAAGTGTTTTGTCAAGTTATGTGCCTTGAAATGAAGAATTCTGAATGTTAACATTATTCCTGATGTCATACAGCTCATTTCACTGTTCATCATTCTTAAATTCTAACCCTAAATTCACACCGGCAGCTTTTTAATGAGAGCTGGCGATTTCCAGTGACAGGAGGCGGAGCGAACGTTAGTGGCAAAGAGGGCGGAGTCAGCGACGCAACAAAGTTGAGCGGAATTTAACTTTATGCAAATAAGGAGCAAAGCGATTTGGCAATTACCAACAGGAATTGAGCACTGAGCAGCGTAATACGCGCTTTATCTCCACCACTGTGAAACGGTACGCTCTATTTTTGTTTCCTAGATAATTGTTCTTACTACAGGTGGAATAATGGCGGCGGTGCTTTCACCGCAAATAGACAGTAAGAAGACCAAATAGCGTTTTCCTCACATACTGACCGCACAGACACAGAGATCAAATAACAATAAGCACACAAGCGATTTCTCACCAGGATTTTTATTTTTAGTGGGAACGCATCTGATTTATGTTTAGTGTCAGTGAAACCATGGCAACCACGGTCAGCTCGAGTTCAGAAACGCCCACAGGCAATGAGCGACCAGCGTTTTGGGCGTCAAGAGGCGAAAAGTCGCTGTCGGTGTGAACGCAGGGTAATGTCTTAAATTTTAATTATTAACTTCTTTTAGAGCTCCCGTCTTTTCTACTAATTATTTAAAACCTGTGAATTAGGGAAGCATTATTTGACATAAAATGATAAGACTAGATCTAGATATTGAAATGATGTGAAGCGATAAATTCTGGTAAAAACTGGGGGTCTCTGACAGGGTGTCTACAAAGGCCTACAGAAAACAACAATATATATATCTTTGATTCTTTAAAAAAAGCCTTCTTATTTTGATGCAGGTTTGTTGTAACAGTAGCCATTGTTGCCTAACACATTTCATACACAACACTGGGAGTGAGAACAGTTGTCACGTTTGAAACACAGGGTGATTCAAAAAGATTCGTCAGATTTCAAAGTGTTTTATATTATTGTATTGTACTGTATTATATTACTGTACCTTTTTTTAACCCAAAGACCCTTACAACACTTGAAAATAACTTCTAGGTTAAATATAGTGTCTAGCATCGACAAGTACTGAGGTTAATACCCAAATATTAACTGTAAATAATCTTGTAATAAAGTCACAAAATCTCAAAATGAAAAATATCATATATTGACTAGATTTAAGATCATTTAATTTCCCAAGATACCGTTTTTGCAGTGTATTTCTTGATAAATATCCCCCACCCACAAGAGGCACGTTTCATTTAGAACTTTAGTTAAATTTTAAGTTGGAACTACAATTATTTCATCATCTTAATTATGTGTACCTTGTTTAAAAATTGATTATCGTAATGTAGGTCCTCAATCACACATTTAAACCAAACCAGCTGTCTTCTGAAGTTGGGTGGGTCTAAACAGCCCTACCTGACAGAAAGCCAACTTTACTGATTCTTCGTATTATATTATTCTTAAGCAGTTTTGATGTCTTCACTACTATTTTTTTTTCTTTCTTTCCCTTTTTCTTTATACCATCAACCAGTGGTTGGTATAGTGTAGTGGGTAACACCTCTGCCTTCTACACTGTAGACGGAGGTTCAATGCCCTGCCTGGGCGCCACCCTACACTATACCAATAAGCGTCCTTGGGCAAGACGCTCTAGATAAGAGCATCTGCTAAATGCTGTAAATGTAAATGTACCACACACTCTCTCACTCACTTAGCGTAGGCCTTCTCCAGCAGGGCGCTCCAGAACTCGCTCCCCTCGGCCGAGTGCACAAACATCAGCTCCCCGTCCTTCACTGGCAGCCTGTCGTCAATGACCACGTCCACCCACTCGCCAAACTGCCAGAACTATATACAAACAACAAAGAATTTAGAAAACATTAAAGGAAATCCTGTCACATTTTTTCATCCCAGTTTTGGGTGGAAATTTAGTGCAAATGATTATTTATTCCCCCTTACTTTTGATCAATGTAATCACATCAGGAGGAATTATAACTGATTCATTCAGAAATGAATGAATCATTACACCACCAGTTTCAGCGCAAGTACCTGGAAGTGGAAGATGCCGGCATAGTCGTCTGTAAAGCTCTGACCGTGAGGCACCACTCTGTGGAGGAGCTTCTCATTCAGAGTGAGAGATGCTATAGCAGCCAACAACCAGCAGTCACCTGAGAGAGAGAAGCAGAAGATGAGAATTATGCTGATTTACTCTGTAAATAAATGTTCAAAAAAATACCTCTAAATTTCCGGATGCATTTGAAGACGACTCCCAGAGAAGAGTCACTGATCTTCACTAAACAGGTAGAAGGAAGTCAAGTGATGTCATCAGTATGATTTTTATTTCAAAATAAGAGATTTTTTGTTACGCAGTAACACCACTGACACGACTCCTGGGGACAACAACTTACTGTAGTTAAAATAGCAGAAAAATGTTTTTTATTTCAGAATATGTCCTCAGCCTTTACACATGACTGTGAGGACGAGCTCTTCTGTGGTGCTTGGAATTCTAGATAACTGATGTAAAAACCAATATGGCTAAATTGAGGCTCAAGAAGGTGTAATTGTTAAAATAACATTGTTTATTTTAAAATATAAATAAATTGCAACTCCAATGTTATTCAAGTGTAATAAATCTGTAAACGCTAGGGACACAAAAATGGTTGTTTCCATAGAATGACTCGCATACAAATGCACCCTTCATTTAGTTTCCAGTCAAAATGGCCATTCAATACAAGTTCATTCCCCATCAGAATCCGAAAATATATCCTCGCTGCCCAAAGAAAACCATGTATCTCCATTTTTGTCATTTTTTTTTCTACATTTCATTTACCAGCTGTTCTTTATGGTGTGTGAAAATTTCATGATGATTGGACAAATAGAAATGCGCCAAAATAATTTAGAATAAAACCTCTTTTTATTAACTTACATTGAAAGGTAAAAGTGTTTTTGCTCTCTCCTGTGAACTTTTCTTTGGACAGTGACGATATATATGACTGGAAACTGCACACAAGACTTACCAACTAAATATGATGTAGTAATTTAGTGTTTTCTGTATTAGCTTGTATTCTTTTCTGAAGACATGCTCTTAGTTCCTCAAAGAATCTGCAGACACGCCTCCAAAGTTCAGTCCTAGAAGCTGGTTGATCATTTTCTGAAGTGATCAAACACATTCAGTGGTGTTGAGGTCTGGACTCTGGGGTGGTCAGTCCATCGTTCAGCTTCTTTGTTTGATGTGTCCGTCTCCTTTTCTCAGTGAGGTTCTTATTGATCAGCTACACATCCTTTCAGACCCACAGCGCTGAGTCGTCTTCTCACAGTGGAAGGATGGACAGAAACACCTGAGGATGTTTTCAGATCTGAAGGAGCTTTAAGTGCTGTTTATCTGATGGGGCAGTTTTGGTGACTACCAGGTCTTCCAGGTGGTTGTTAGGAGCCCCATTTTTTCTGTATCTTTCAGTCATTTATTTGTATATTTGGAAACTCTTCCTGTTTTTTTCCACCTTCTTTACACAAGTGGCTTATCTTATATCTAATCTCCTCATAAACATCTCTAGAAAAAGTTAATAATTTCTACTTAATAGATGTTTTGACTGGAAATTTAAACAGTGAATGTTGGTCTGTGACTTTGGCATCAGTACTGAATGTTACTATTTTGGATAACTAGAAGCTACAGGAGCAGGATGAAGGACAGGAAACCATCACTGAGCTCTGTCAGTAACACAATAAGCCCTCTCAGTCTACTCCATCCATTATGCTCACTGGCACCATTTGCCTTAGCGTCTGTAGCCATTAGGCAAGTCATCAGACACAGTAATACACAAAAACACAAAGACCCACACAGAATCTAATGTACGAAAACAATAATTCAGTCACACAGGCCTCCACACCCTCAGTGAGCGGCCATGGAGGCGTCAGGAAGGTTGCTGAGTTTATTTGTTTTTTATGATCTTCATTTCCTAAATCTGGTTTGATTTGTACACGACACAAACTCTTACTTTTATTCGCTGCTGTTGAGCAAGTTTCAGAAATCTTTTAATAAAAAAGTTCTACCGTTTTTGGCAAAATTGTAAGAAAATGTTTAATGGTAAATATATATATATATATGTGTGTGTGTGTGTGTGTGTGTGTATAAAATTAACATATTATAAAGAAAATCATATATACATATATGATACATACATATACTTTTAATGTTAGTCAATGGAACCAGACTTTTTTTTATTCATTTTGAGTCATTTGTTTTGGTCCATTTATCACAAAATTAACAGACGATATAAAGATCAACAGCTATTTTGAAATTATGTCAAAAACTGAAAAACGAGAAATACAATACCAATATGAAATTAGTGTATAGATATACACACACATTATATATATATATATATATATATATTTGTCATTTGAAATGCTGCCAAACTCAGACCAGGCAATGACAAAACCACGTTCTGCTCTCAGAGATAAGATCAGGGCTCTCACCACCTCTGCCTTTATCATCACCACCTCTGCCTTTATCAGCCCATCTGAAACTCACTGACTGACATAAAATAAACACTTCAGTTCATGGTCCCAGAGGGGAAATCTGTTCTGCGTTCTGTGGTGAAAAGTCTTCAAAGAGATTCCCTGGAACAGCGACGGCTTAATGGCCCTTAGGCAATTCTACAGAAGAAGAGCTTTCAGTTTGCCCGTTATACGTGAGATATGTACGTCATACGAAAAGAGTATCAGATCTGTTTACCTGCGGAAACACACTCGTCTTCAGAGACCAAAAAAGCAGGGGAAATTCAAAAGTGCAGTCCCCACCACTAAAGCTTTACTGGTGTCTCACATATAAATTTTTCCTGCATGTCAAATATTCAAACAGGCCTTTTTTATAGATATTTAAAAAATGCATTTTTATTATGATCACATTTTCTTAATTCCCCTATGTTTGTCAAATATTAAAATATATTCAAATATATTCATTTTGCCCTATTTTACACATGTACTATTTAACCAGTGTCAACGTTTTCTAATTCCACCAGAGGGCGTTAAATTCCCAAGCAACCCTAAAAGCATGTTGTGTGTTTATTTCAGTGATTCTCTATGGGGCTTGTCAAAAAAAGCACATAGGCCTATTGTTGTTTTCAAGAATGAGTCATGCAGAAGTGCCGGTGACACCCTGCTGTTATTAATAAGCTGAAGGAGAGAGGCTTCAATCACAGGGACACTGTAGTAAAAGCTCTGTAACTAGCACAGGCAGCTGCATTAGGCAGGCAGCAGCTGAGCCACGCAGCTAAACCATCAGCTTCATTTAATAAATGAATATCAAAATCATTACTATGACCTTTATTACTGTTTATTTTATTTCAGACAGCTTTAATCCACAGTCACACTGACCTGCACTCCTCTATGTGGCGTTTTTTCATCCCTTCTTCCTCACAGACTCCCATTCATTTTCAACAACATGTAGCTACCGCTTAGCAGCTCCCTATGAATGACTTAAGTAACAACTCATACACCACAGCAACTGCCTAGCAACAATTTAGCAGCCACACTGGATCCCACAGCAACTGCGTAGCAACACCGTAGCAACCACCTCAGATACCACAGCAACCACCTAGCAACACCTTAGCAACTACCTTTGATACCATAGCAACCACCTAGCAACACCTTAGCAGCCACCTGGCACACTATAGCAACTGCCTGGAACACCACAGCAACCGCCTAGCAGTCCCCTTGCAACCACGTGGGATACCATAGCAACCACCTAGGAACCACCTGGGATACAATACCAAAGCCCTTGCAACACCATAGCAACACTGTAACAACCACCTCGGATACAATGGCAACCACCTAGCAACACCTTAGCAACCACCTGGAACACCATAGCAACTGCCTAGGAACCACCTGGGATACAATACCAAAGCCCTTGCAACACCATAGCAACCACCTGTGCTACCGCAGCAACCACCTACCAATACCTTAACAACCACCTTGGATACCAAGGCAATCACCTAGCAACACCTTAGCAACTACCTCTGAAACCATAGCAACCGCCTAGCAACACCTTAGCAACCACCCTGGATACGATGGCAACCACCTAGCATTACCTTAGCAACTACTATTGATACCAGAGCATCCACCTAGCAACACCTAAGCGACCACCTGGAACACCATTGCAACCGCCTGGAACACCATTGCAACCGCCTAGCAACCACTTAGGATACAATACTAAACCCCTTGCAACACCATAGAAACCACCAACCACCTAGCAACAGCATAGCAACCACCTTGGATACCAAGGCAACCACCTAGCAACCACCTGGGATACAATATCAAATCCCTTGCAACACCATAGCAACCACCTGTGCTACATTCAGCAACCACCTAGCAACACCTTAGCAACCACCTTGGATACCATAGCAACCACCTAGCAACCTAGCAGGAAGTGGGAACCATTTAAGCTGCGCAACTATTCATACGTTTCTAGTTTTATTTGTAAAACACTAAATAATATATAATGATTTCAAACAGTCACTGCATTAATATGCAACAAAGCTCCTTAAAGGTAGGGGGGCTGTAAATAATACTAAAATGCATAAAAATACCCCTTATTAAAATCTGAGAATTTTGACTTTAACCCCATGTGCACTGTTTGTGTACAAATATAAAATGTGGAGTGCAGCGGCAGAAAACATCTTTTACGAAAGGCTCTATTTATCACTGCTGCCAGAAAAAAACTCGCATCTTTACAGGAGAAGGAAAAAACCTACTTCACCTTTAATGCAAGTCAATGGAACCAGACTTTCATTTTTGGGCCGTTTCTTTTGGTCCATTCATCATGAAATTTACACACAATGTAAAGGACAACAGGCATTTTCAAATAATGTCAAAAACTGAAGAACAACAAAAATAGAAATATGAGGTTTTCTTCCGACAGCAGCGATAAATCACTTAGCTACTTCTTCTTACTCACTGTGGCTCAAACATATGGGTGGGCTTAAGCAAAGCACCACGTTTGTTTCCACGAAGCTGATTTAGCTCTTGGTGAACAGTTTGCCAAACATTTTATTACTACAGCTCTAAACATTTACGGGCCACATTTATGCCAGTTATGCAATTATGAGTTGATTAATTCACATGAGCCCTACACCATTCAGAGATATTCACCTCACGCCTTTTTCTTTCAAATGCACTTTCTAGTCTTATCTTGCCATTTCAAACCACAAACTGCTGACACACCAACCGCAGTACCTCAGAGCACCAGCAGAGGGCTGGACGAGAGAGGGAGGTTTGTGTAAGAGCGAGGTAGAGAAACAGAGAGCGGGCATAACAATAACAGAGCGATCATTCCTATTAGCTCCATCTTGTCCCTCTCACACTTCTCTCCCAAAAAGGCAGGTTTACTAAAACTCCCAGCGAAGTGTGGAGCGATTACAGCGCAGTCGCGATCAGATCCTCCTCCTCCACCCTGTTTCACAAACACAAACTGTCTGAGCCATATAAACACATACATAATGAGAGTGATGGCGCACGGCCAGATTTCCCAGAACTCTCTTGTGCTTAACCACTCCGTCTGTGACTCATTGCTCAGGCAGCGGGTTTTACACACCCCACCTCACCCCCAGGAAATACACACACACACACACACACACACACACCATGCCTCTGCCATTCTCTCTCTCTTTCTCTCCCACTCACACAACATTCTTAGAAGTTTTGCACTTTCATCCACAGCTTTTTTCGCGCTGCGGGTCGAATCTGACCACCTTTAAGGTCACAAAAGAGTGTTTGAAGCACTCTATAGTCACTCTTTTCCCCAGACGCGCATCAACAAAATGCCCTAGTCGCACTGGCTATTAGCCAATATGCTAAAAAATGGCAAACACTGGTAATATAAGCAAGAGCAGCCATATTTCTCAACCCGTAAACCATCTTAATGCCCAAGTTTCTGTCTGGTATTTATGACTCAGATTGACGGTTGAGGCTTTTATCCCAGTCCAGGGCTGATCATTATGTTAACTCTTGACGTGCCGTCACCTGCGTTCCTCTCAGGCTCTGCTGTAAACACCGCTGGCCTGGTTGCCTGCCAACCAGTACCACACAGGCCGTCCCACGCTTTGTTGTAATTTTTATTGCTGTGACTCGCACAGTGAGGCGAATCAGCTCCACCTGTACTTGCAAAATGGATGACATGACTTGCTCAACCCAAAAATGCTTTTGAGAAAAGCTCAGATACATTTAGATATCAAGGGTTCCGCTCCACCCTTCAGTGTGTCCTGTACAGCTCTGCAGCAAAGGCCAAAATGTAGCGCGCCTTCCAGGTGCAACTGCAGGTCAGGTGAATGTAGCTTAAATCCTAGAAAAGGCTGACTTGAAGTACTCCAGAACTCAGAATGTATAGAACTTGTTGAGGAAGTACTTCAGACCTCAAGATTTCTAGAACCTGTTGACTTGCAAAGTACTCCAGAACTCAGAATGTATAGAACTTGTTGAGGAAGTACTTCAGACCTCAAGATTTCTAGAACCTGTTGACTTGCAAAGTACTCCAGAACTCAAGATTTCTAGAACTTGTTGACCTGAAGTACTCCAGAACTCAAGATTTCTAGAACTTGTTGACCTGAAGTACTCCAGAACTTATCATTTCCAGAACATGTTGACTTGAAGTACTTCAGACCTCAAGATTTCTAGAACTTGTTGACCTGCAAAGTACTCCAGAAATCAAGATTTCTAGAACTTGTTGACCTGAAGTACTCCAGAAATCAAGATTTCTAGAACTTGTTGACCTGAAGTACTCCAGAACTCAAGATTTCTAGAACTCGTTGACCTGAAGTACTCCAGAACTCATAATTTCTAGAACATGTTGACTTGAAGTACTTCATAGCTCAAGATTTCTAGAACTTGTTGACGAAGTACTCCAGAACTCAAGATTTCTAGATCTTGTTGAGTTGAAGTACTCCAGAATTCAAGATTTCTAGAACTTGTTTCAAAATGTCCCTAAATTCAAGATTTTTAGAATTTGATCTAAAATATTCCCAAACTCAAGAATTCTGGAACTTGTTGACTTGAAAAATCCCTGAATTGAAGAATTCTAGAATTTGTTGATCTGATATATTCCTGAACTTCAGAATTCTAGAACAGTGATCTTGGAATTGAGACTCTCAATTTTTAAGTGAGAAAAATGTTTAAAAAGTGTATTTTGTACATGATTTGAAAAAGGAGCTGTTGGCCTTTTATGCAGAGGATGTCACATCATATTTAATTGGATTTTTATAGCAAATGTGAACATGTGCATCCCGGTAAAGTACCATTTAAGGACTGTAGGTGTGAATGATACTGAGGCCCAAACATACACATATTCTAAAACACCTTTGTGTTTTAGAATATAAAAAATGCACAGTTCTGCGAAACAGTATTTGCCCCCTTCCCAATTTCTTCTAATTTTGCATTTTTTTCACACTTGAATAACCTAAATAAACAGAAAATGCTGTTCAGCCCTACCTGGACCTATGTGAAAAAGTAATGGCACCCTTAAATGGCTTGAGCGTCTCCTACAGCTGTCAAAGTCGTTGCTTAGCAACGGCGTCTCAGCGGAGTGAAAAACGATTCGAAAGCTCAGAACGCTTCTCAACCAATCAGCTTGTGTGGCCGGAACCGTTGTGCATATATATATATATATATATATCCTTATAGTTGACTGAGATGGCTTGGCCCCTGACGTAAGTCGTGTTCTATTGCTTATATGTTAGCTGGGCGATATGGCCAAAAATGTTATCACGATAAACAAAATTCATATCGTTCGATATCGATACATACCGCCATAAATGTCACATCATTATTTCTTACAAGTTTGAAGGCTGATTTTGTGGTTAATTGCTGTTTTAAACTATCCTTTATGGTCGGAACACGACAAACACTCGCCAAACAGTGGAACATTTCACCAATCTGTCATGGGAGAGTGGGAGAAAGAGTCTGGTGAGCTGTTTTTACCAGCTGGAAAAGCATGGCCGCAATTTTTGTAATAGTCATAATTTGATAATAGTCACAAAGAAAGAAAATGGATTATTTTTAGCTGTCTGGTGACCAGTGCTAGGCTATCCCGTTACAAATGACATCACAGTATTCAGACACCAGCTAGCGATGACTGGATTTCTGCAAAATATCTAACACCAGACAAACAGAGTCCTCTTTTTAGGTACATTTAAACTGAAAGTGGTGCTTTTGTGTTGTGTTTGATCTACAGTAACATCGATTCGCTGTGCTGTGTGAGTGACGAGGCGCTGCTTCAAGTTAGCCAGCTGCTAAAAACAGCTAGTCTGGGAAGCTAGCGTTCTCTCACTCTCCAATGACTCACAGCTTCCTCAGTTTACTTTCGTTTAAATCAGGGCTGTAACTCACATGAACTCACTTCTTAGTTTCACTTTCGTTGCTTGTGAATGCACTAATCCTTGAATATGACTGTCTGAGCGCTGCAACAGTGCTTTAGTTGTGAGGATTGTGATTGTGATTTAACTCTGCTAAAGCTGGTTAGGATGTACAGAAAGAAGTGAGCTCCTGTAGGTCAGTACAGTTACACCACTGACCTCGTCACTCACACTCAGTCACAGGAGAACAAATCACCGGTCGCTCCGCTCAAACAGGGACTGTATAACGCCGCGTTTCAGCCGTGGCTAAAGACTCCTCTTAATCATCGCCCCCTCCCTCTCTAATCATGTCGAAAAACTTGGAAGTGCGCCCTCTCCTGGCGACAGCAGAGTAGTGTCGCTTTCCTTGCAGTAGAAAACGCCACCAAGGCTTTCGCTAGAACGTGGGAGTGTGAGAGCGGTGTATTATATCTAAAATTTATCGAACATGTCTTATCGCTCTATCGAGGAAAAGTTATATTGCGATAATTGTATATATATATATATATAAAACGAAAACTTGGCGCATCAGAACGCAGACTGCCCCCTAGTATCACGGAGATCAGGCTGTATACATAGTAGATAGTTCTGACAAATGTCAATATTCCATAATTAAAGTGAGTGGAAGAACATTTTAGCTAGGACAGATGCCCCCACCCCACCCCCAGCCCCCCCTCAAATGTCACCCATGACTTTAAGTGTTCAAGAATTCTGACTGAAATTGAGACCGACACTCTACAGTCTCAAACCTGTTGGCCTAAACCTTGGTACCGAAAAAGTGGGTGTAAAGCAGCAGCGTGTGGTTTGAAGCACGCTGTGGAAAACAGAGCGAGTTGATGAACACTCACCCAGAGCTCCCTGGCAGATGTCTGTCCGTGTGGCTCCACCAACTATGAACTGAGGACCCTCTGTGAGCTCCTGTGAATGACAACCACACCAAGATGGAGATCAGCACCGTTACAGTCAACATAGAATCAACACAAACTGTTCTATTCTTGAAAGCTTCATAATAAAGTGATGATAGAATAAACAGAGTTAAAGCTGAGGAAACACTCAAGTGTGCAGTGTAGCTGTACTGCAGGACCAGTACTGGCATCAATGGTACTTGTCATCAATGCTTCTTCAATGCTGATTCCTTCATTCTTCACCTCATTGCACCCTGATCTGACCTGATATTTTTACTGTGGCAGTCATGCACAGGTTTTTGATAGAAAGAAAGCTGCAGTTGTCCATTTTATCTTGGCATGGCCATCTTTATGGAGAGGTGTGAACTGTTTTCACAGTAGGGAGTGAAATCACCCCTCATTGGTCGCAACATTTCACACACAGAGAGCCGAAAGTCATAACTAATCTGATAACAGAGATACTGGCGGGAAACATTTTATGCAATACAATAATAAAAAAAAATGAACTGAGTCAATTTCCATTCTGCCAGCAGAGCGGCCACTAGGGGGCCTCATATCCATATTAACATCCGTCTCGATTGATCTGATCATTCACCGATCAGGCATAACATTATGACCACCTCCTTGTTTCTGCGCTCATTGTCCATTTTATCAGCTCCACTTACTATATAGGTGCACTTTGTAGTTCTACAGTTACAGACTGTAGTCCATCTGTTTCTCTGCATACTTTGTTAGCCCCCTTTTACCCTGTTCTTCAGTGGTCAGGGCCCCCATGGACCCTCACAGAGCAGGTACTATTTGGGTGGTGGATCATTCTCAGCACTGCAGAGCACACACGACCATATCTACATGAACATCACACGAACAATACGCATCTCACAAACATGAGTGTGGATCACTGCGTTCCCTCCGTTATATAATCCAATCCCACTTTCTGAGTGTAATATTCTTGAAATAGTGTAATTCTGGACAGTATCTTGCTTAAATTGCTGCTCTGTAATGGTACTGAATGCAGTCCAGCAGCGATGTTGATCACCCCAAAATAGCGGTGCCGTTGACGCGCCTGCCTGGACCCATCTAGGTATGTATATCTATGGTGCCAGCCCACTGCTTTTTGCACGCACAAACCCTGAAAACGTTGTCTTATGCAGCTGATCGAGTCAAGCGGCTCCTTTAAGGTGGTAAAAGAGTACCCAGAAGCGCCCTGGTGTCCATGTTAGGCTTAGACTAATCCCAAAGCCATTCCTGTTCACTGTCTCAACAACAAGTGGACCTACTTCAGATGCTGTGGACTAGACAGCGGGAAGTGATCGAAACATGTCAAACATCCCTTACTCAGCTGTTCAGCCAAACAAGCTAACGTTAGCACTTTTTGTACATTGTGTTATGTGCGCTTGTTGGTGGCATTATGGTATAATGGTTCTGACAAAACACATACCTGACCACCAGTTTACTGCCCACTACTACCGCAAGTATGCAATATATGCGTTCGCATTTCATGAGCAGCTAGTTTAAGTGTGTTTCTGACGAAAGGCTTGTTAGCTTCTCTTCTAGTTTTGCATGGGAGCTACA
This sequence comes from Colossoma macropomum, assembly GCF_904425465.1. NCBI lineage: Eukaryota > Metazoa > Chordata > Actinopteri > Characiformes > Serrasalmidae > Colossoma > Colossoma macropomum. The sequence goes on from NW_023496051.1 coordinate 3,828,135, forward strand.
AGCCACCAATTAGCACTGAGTAAACTGCATATCTAAACTATGACTGTGTCGAGTTGTTGAGTAACTAATTAACTTCAGCTTTGTCTGTAATAGCAACTGCTTGGCAACCACTACATACAACATAGCAACCACCTAGCAAATGCTTGGCAACCACTACGTTAACCACAGCAACCGTCTAGAAACTGCTTGGCAACCACTGTGTACACCATAGCAACCCTCAGCAACCACTGCGTAAACCATTGCTCAGCAAAGACTGCGTACACCACAGCAACCACCTAGCAACCGCTTGGCAACCACTGTGTACACCATAGCAACCACCTACCAACCGCTTTGCAACCATCGCGTTCACCATAGCAACCGCCTAGTATCCGTTTGCCAACCAATATGTTCACCATAGCAACCAACTAGCATCTACTTGGCAACTGCATAGCAACAGCCTGGCAACCACTGCGTAAACAATAGCAATCACCTAGCACCCACTTACCAACCACTGTGTGGTCCATAGCAACCACTACGTACACCATAGCACCCACTTACCAACCGCCTAGAAACCACTTGGCAACCACTGTGTAAACAATAGCAATCGCTAGCAACCACTTAGCAACCACTGTGTAGACCATAGCAACCGCCTAGCAACCACTTGGCAAGCACTATGTTCACCATAATAACCGCCTAGCAACAGCCTGGCAACCACTATGTTCATCATAGCAACCGCCTAGCAACCACTGTGTACCCCATTGCAATCGCCTAGCAACTGCTTGTCAACCACTGTGTACACCATAGCAACCGCCTAGCAACCGCTAAGTATTAGCTAGTTTTATGGATAATAGCAGGTGATGATTCAGGCAGTTTGCACAAGGCTAAATGACTGAGTTTGAGCTTCCACCCCTGGTTAGCTACATTAGCCTCGTAGCACCAGCTCAAAACTACAGTAATAAACTTCAGACACGTCTCGGCCGGCTGACTGCGTTTTGCGCTGAAGGGGAAGCTGTAAATTTAGATGTGTCTGAAGATCATTTTGATTTTGCTCATATTCAATAAACAGGCCTTGATCTTTCAGACGGGATCAGGACAGGCCTGGTTAGTGACCACGTGACCATGTGACTCACCGTGGGCCTCTTCCACGTCACGCCACGGGTTTTGGAGGAGTGAGGGGCGAGCTCTTTGAAGCCCAGTGACGGCGGCTGGGCGGGGAAGCAGGGGTCCTCAAACAGCTGTCCGCTCTCCAGGCTCTCCTGCTTCAAAGCCTCGTAATCCTGGTTGAGGAAACGCAGTGCTCGCTCGTTAGAGCCCACGCCCTCCGCATGCAGCCGCTCACGGTGAATCCTCGCCGACATCCCACCAAAGATTTCCATACTGCAACAACACAGGCACAGTGAATACAGTGAGAGAGGGAGGGAGAGAGAGAGAGAGAATCACAGAGAGAAAGACAGAATGGGAGTGAGACTAAGGCCCAATCCCATTTCTTATTTCTGCCCCTACCCCTTGTTATCGAGGGTCTCCTTGCCCCCTGGAACTGAGTTACAGGGGTAGTGGTTGAAATCTTCCTCTCTGAAATGGGACCCTCAAATAAAAAGAGCATCACTTCATTAACAGCTACCAGCGCTGCTCTGTAGGCGACCCTGCCAGTCTGCAGTGCCAGCAGAGGAGGGTAAAGTTCAGCTCCTCACTGCTGGGCTTTAGTTACATTTAGGGCATCATATGATCTTCAAAGAGGGGGGCAATTATTTATTATCACCCACCCCTAATTCTTCAGTGATATGAAGCTGAAGTCAGATATTCACCAGCTTCTTGTTTGAATTTTCCTGTTCCACCTTAAATGGAGCACTAATTGTGACGCCTGAGGTGCCAGAATGTAACTGCTGCACTATTTAAGGTGGAACGGGGAATTTAGCTAGCTATCATCAGCAAACTACTAGCAATATTTTATGTTTGTTATGAAGAAAAGGACCATAATACAGAAGTATTATGTTAGTGTTAAAGATAACATAGTGGTTATTGTCATTTTTAACAGAGTAAATTCTCACATTTGTGGGTTTCTTTGGTCTCTTGTTCAGCCGTCTTGCCAGTTTTTCTGTTTTTCTTCATAACACTCTGTTTGGAGTCTCTGAAAAACCTCTGTTTGGAGGGCCATGTAGCCCCAACACTTCACCCTACCCCTCTATCTCAACAAGAATCTGGACACCCTACTCCTAGACATGAACGCGCAAAATGGAGTGATAAGGGCTAAATGGTTGGGTGAAATGGGATTGGGCCAAAGAGAAGAGTGAGAGAGAGTTAGAAAGAGGTAGAGAGAGACAGAATGAGAGGGAGAGAGAGAGAGAGAGAGAGTGTGTTGTACACAGTACAGTACAGGAAAGCTGACACAGACAAAGTATGATGGAGTGTGTGTGTGTGTGTAGACTGGCATTACCGGAGCTGAGCACATAAACATTCAGCAGCACAGCTTAAATGAAACATATCCCTTCACATTCAGAGAGAGAGAGAGAGAGAGAGAGAGAGAGAGAGAGAGAGAGAGAGAGAGAGAGAGAGACACTTTGGCTAATGATAAGAGGAAGCTTTTACAGCCTCGGACACACAGCAGAGCGGTCAGTCATTAGAGACACAGCAGCACTCAGACCAGAGAGAGCTGTCAGTGGGGCATGCAGAGATAAAACCACTGCAGTCCAGAGCCAGGAGGAAGAAGACTGAGCATCAACAGAGACGTCACAGCGCCATATGAAATGCATGAGATGTTAAATGAGAAAAGCTGCAGAGTTTTAATAAAAGCTAACAGCGTCTTTGGGGAATATGACGTTATACTATGCACAATCAGGGCTGAGTATAGATACTGAGTATCAAAAAACTCTGATACGATACCAATTCCGATACCTTGATTTCAGTACCCATTTCTGAACCCTACTTTTTCCAAAACCATACTTAAACTACACAGTGGGTGCGGCTTAAAACAGAAATGAGTGGATGTGGGTGTCGTTACTGACTGATCAAGAAGGGCTCACGCTAATAAGATGTTTACAGATTGTAACTTAGCCAATCAGCAGCCTCGATTTTGGAACAAGCTTGCTTACTGGCCAAGATAGAGTACTTGGGTATTGAAATCTAGTATCAAATGACAGAATTTTTCTGTATTTTGTAGTAGAAATGCACCAACAGCTCTTTCTCCCTTCCGATACAATACCTGATCCTTCAGTATCGGCCAATAACAAATATCGACACTACCAATACTAATTTTATCCATCCCTACTAGCTTAAAAGTCCTGATATTTATAACTATTCTACTTTTTAAATGTTTTATTTTGGTAAAAGCTGTGCTCCGTGGCACAAAATAAACATACCAATCCTGAATGAAAGGCATTTACTTGTTTACCTGGTTTTATAAATTTATATAAAAAACTTTTATAAATTATAGTTTTAAATTTTAGATATTTAACGTTTAAGATACACACATCAACTACTCTGTCTCTGAAAAATTGGTGCCGAGTGTTGTTTCTTGTCCAAATTTCTTGAGTTATATCAAAACCGATACCTGCTCAAGTATCGGCCGATACCAAGTACCAATACTAACGCTCTCTAACTTATCTAGCCTATAAGTCCTGATATTTATACAATTCCATTTTATAACTTTCTTATTTTTGGCAAACGTTGTGTTCTGTGTCACTAATAAAACATACCAAGCTTGAAAGAATGGCATTCACTCACTGGATTAATAAATCAGTAATAGGAACTACATTTTACAACAAACGCAAAATGTTTTTATTGTGTAAAATCATTAAAAACACAACTAAACAATCGTATGTCCTGTACTTAGATCTCTGAGCGCCAGGCTCTGCTGAAGTTCAGTAAATATCACAGTCATTCCGCTAACAGTAGTGGCGGTTGAGCTGAGGATTTCTTGGCTTAGTTGAAGTAAAAGGCTGCAGTACCGCGCCACTGTGTGATACAACTGACCGACGCAAGTGCATCACGAGCAGGCCGAGGGGACACACAGGCCCAGCTAGCGGGCTGCTATTCTAAAGGCTAAACGAAGGCTAAAGGATATCATCACCCCAAAAGATTGGCTCCTCTTTCCATATATCTCTTTAATGTTCACTAACAACCTGGACTAACATTAACCTCTTAAGCTCGTGGGTATATTTCGGTTTTTCCATCTGAATTTTCATGCCCAAATCGTAAGGCCAATTATTCAGTAACTGCATGAAAAAAATGTACATTTTTAGTTTTTGTTTTGTAGAAGTTCCCCTCAAATTAACTGAAAATGTGTTTTATGATCATACATGTATTGCTATATGCTTACAATTTACTGCTAGAAGCCAAAAATCTTAGATGCTTTGTATTTTTTTTATTAAAATATTTTTTTTACAGAGCAGATCACTGAAGAGACGCCATCTGAGATCCAGTTTGTAGCTCAGATTTGTGGATAAAGCTGTCATCTTTCAGTAGGAAAAAAGTTCAGCTTCTTTTATTATAAAGTTTTAAAATTACATCACCCATCTATCTGACTGGGAAGATGAGAGTTACAGCTCTCATATGACGCCCACCATTTGAATGAAGCTTATAAAATATGAAAGTTATGAAGTAAAGAATATGACGAAGTGCATTTTGGAACCACCAGTGATTACAAGGAGTTAAAAAGGTTTAACTCACACTGCAACTGACCACACAGCAGTAGATGAGGAATTTCTGAAAGAAGTGCTGTTAAGTTCCATGCACAGGTCACTTAGTAGCGCGCATGCATATCAGAAATACCCTATTTGTTAGCACTGAAGTAACTCAGTCAGTACCATAATGGTATCAACACCCAACCCTACGCACCACGCAGTCATTTTAAAAATCAAACTGTTTTTAAGCTAATTTAATCTTAAAATACACTGTTTGCCAGCCCTGGAAGGATCCATCCTCCAAAGCATCTTTTCAAACTGCCACTAATACAATGTCATCAGACAGCTCAACACGCTTGGAGGAGAACCCTAACTGCCAATTCCGTTACGCTAGCCAGCAGACATTCACATTGGCTAGCACTGTGCTGACTGACGGGGGCGAGGGAGTACCACCCTATCCACCTAGAGAGAGTGAGGATAATTGTACTTTCTTGGTCTTTCGGTCACAGATGGTTGTAGCATGGTTTGAGCTGGGGATGAAACTCCCTATCTTCTGACTAGAGGGCCAATACTTCAATAATTTAGGCAGATATTAGGGTACCAAATGACAGTTTGCTAAATTCGGACAAGTCCATCAAAATTTTAGCACAGGCTACCTGGTCGCATCCTTGGCACTCGTGCTAACTGATTAAAAAGTTTTGGAACAAGGAAAATTTGGAAGCCTATATAATTTTAACAATCAAAAATAAACTGGGTACAAATTGGCAAAATTTTCAGTGCAGAAAAATGTGCTTGAAAACTGACAAAATACGAACGTAGGCTGATTAACAGCAAAACAGGGATTCGGAAACCTTGATTACATTAATCAAACCAGGAAATCTTTTAGCAACTGGACGTTAAAGTGCTCCGTTTTCATGTCTAAAAAGGAGATCTGAATTACATTCCTCAGTATCACCTTTCCATCATTTCTCAGTCTAATAATCTGGACTAATTTGCTGCCACTGCCGTTCTCACTGCAGGTTTCTTCTCCTGAGGAGTTCAGCTGGAATTTTTCCTTCGCTTGTCAGAGGAAGTGCTTGGAGACGACTGTGATTGAAAGGCGAGTCAATCAGTATTTCGTAAATGGTTATTCCACTGTCATATCAAAAAAGGGTAGCATCTCTAGCATGATTTACCATTTTTTTAAACCTAGACTAGCTTTTTAAACGGAAAGCTTTGATTCGTTTCAGGGTTAATTTGCGCCTGGAAAAGCGGCCTGTTTACCAGTTCCTGTTATTTCAACTCTGCAGAGCAGATAATGAGAGTCAGTGAGATCATACAGGCCAGCCAGCCTCACTGATGTTAAAAGGAAGCTCCAAACCACAGGCTAAGAACAGCTTTGCGTGTGTGTGTGTGTGTGTGTGAATATACCTGCAGTTCCTCGTCACAGCCGCAGGCTTGAAGAGACAGAGAGTTCAGTTCAGCACAGAGTGGAACACCATCAGATCAGAAATAAACAAAATCAGACATAAAAAATGAAATGAAATCATAAGCTATCAGCTCACTGCATCATTTCTATACTTGGCTTGGCTGGATGTTCATTTGCGTGGCTGGTGACTTCAGCTGTGTTTGTGTTGACACATGGCATTCCCACATGGCATTCCCACATGGAAACCAGAGCTCCAAATCAGAAGTAGACATCACCATGGCAACGTTTATGCAGTCAGATACTGCTGCTGCTGTTTAATGTTAAAAACGTAACGGTTTTCCTTCCATACACTGTAGAAGGTATTAGTCTCTGAATTACATGTTTCAGAGTGAAGCAGCATGAATTAGAGTGTCTTCAACTGGTGATAGGTGGGAGTGGTGGGAAGGTGATATTTAAGGAATAGAACACAGAGGGAGTGTGTTATCGCAAAATAACATCATGGCTGTGATTTGGTCGCCGTAGATCATCACAGCCGTGATGTTATACGCATTAACACACTCCCTCGAGTGTTCTATTGCTTTTATACTACAGTTAAATAAATAAAGTAATAAATTAATAAACTGGGTCGTGAACGCGGCGTTTAATATGTTTTAATGTTCGCAGTTCCTTCACCAAATTATAGTTCCTTAACAAGCAGCTTGTTGCTGCGTCAGAGTAACGAGCTCCGCCCACTCGCTGCACAGCCGGCAGTTCGTTCTCCAGCTCCTTACACTAAATTCCCAAACTGTCATCACCACTGAGCAGCTTTTCAGTCGGCAGCTGTGACAGAAGAACAGCTAAACAACCTGGAATCAGCCAGAAATGAACCAAACACCATTCGCCAAACATGTAGTCTGATCTTCAGAGTCTGATGAAATCAGACTGAGCCACAAAACTGCCGCAATATCAAGTTCAGCTCAGTTTTGTCAGTTTTTGCCAGATCAGTATTAATGTTGTTTTGTTCCAGCCAGTCTGTAAAGCATCTTACATCCCGTTTAGTTTGGCGAATGGTATTGGGTTCATTTCTGGCTGATTCCAGGTTGTTTAGCTGTTCTTCTGTCACAGCTGCCGACTGAAAAGCTGCTCAGTGGTGATGACAGTTTGGGAATTTAGTGTCGTCTCATCTTCAGAGTCTGACCAAATCGGCTGTCGGTCAAATATGATCTTAAAAGTGTCCATTTTCTGTTTGTGGCAAAGTAAGAAGTAAAAACGTTCAAATGGCTTGAGCGTCTCCTACAGCTGTCAAAGTCGTTGCTTAGCACTCAGCAGAGTGATACAGTGATACAGTGTTTATGAAAAAAATGTTATGGTGAAATAACAGCACAGTTAGAACGCTTCTCAACCAATCAGCTTGTGCAGCCGGAACTAACTGTTGTATAATACACAATATCATTGGTTAAAATTATACTTTCCCACCCGGTGGAGGCAAAAAGGCACCACACAAATAAAAAAAAAGTCTTAAATAATAAATCATGAATAAATAAACGAATGAATAAATGAATAAATGACCAGGGACATGAACCAACAAGGAGAACAATTTTGTCAATTTTGATTTAAGGTTGACAGTTTAATGCTAATTCTGCAATGAAGCATGACTGTGGGAACTTAGCTGAGCTATGCTTTTAGGCTACTACTTACCAGGCCAGTAAGTGCAGGAGCTGACCAAACTGAGAGTTACATCAATCAACACTTAGGCCCAGTTCCATTTCTTTTTATCCCTACCCCTTGTTTTTGAGTGTCACCTTAACCCCTTGGAACTGAGTTATAAGGGGTAGTGGTTGAAATCTTGCCCTACGAAATGGGACCCTCAAATAAAAAAAAATAAAAAAACATGACTTCATTAACAGCTACCAGCGCTGCTCTGTAGGCGACCCTGCCAGTCTGCAGTGACAGCAGAGGAGGGTAAAGTTCAGCTCCTCACTGCTGGGCTTTAGTTACATTTAGGAAATCTTATGCCTTCAAAGAGGGGGGCAATTATTTATTATCACCCACCCCTAATTCTTCAGTGATATGAAGCTGAAGTCAGATATTCACGACGAATTTTCTCGTTCCACCTTAAATGGAGCAGCAGTTACATTCTGGCACTTCAGGCGTCAGAACGGCTGGACTATTTAAGGTGGGACGGGAAAGTTAGCTAGCTAGCTACCAAGACATTGGCATGCTACTAGCGATTTTTATGCTTGTTATGAACAAAAAAGGACCAAAATACACTGAAACTACAGTAAACTAAGATAATACAGTGGTTATTGTAATTTTTTAATGGAGAAAATTCTCACATTTGTGGGTTTCTTTGGTCTCTGGTTCAGCCATCTTGCTGGTTTTTCTTCTTTTCTCATAACTCTCTGTTTGGAGCCACTGAAACACGTCCGTTTGGTGGGTCATGTAGCCCTAACGCTTTGCCCTACCAACAAAAACTGGGATACCCTAACCCTAGACGTGAACGCAAAAAACAGAGGGCTAAGGGCTAAGTGGTAGGGGCGAGGGGTGAAATGGGATTGGGCCTTACTACTAAAAAGAAAAGCCTTCAAGTATTTGTGATAGACACCAGTGACGAGCGCTGTAAAAGGCAGGCCTGTGCTTAATTAGCCAGTACCTTGTGAGGTAAACTCTCTGTTGTTACAGTAGCACGGCTTGTGCTTTTCAATAGGTTCTACTACACAGATAAGGCAAATCAGTTCCAACGGTCAAATTTCACATCAGCTGCAAACACGGGTCAGCAAAATGACAACACGCAATTGTCATGGTGGGCACAAGACGACTTTTTGAGCATATGGCCAGCTGAATGTTTCATCAAAAACACATAATAGAGAGTCTGTACAAACTGTTCATCTATTAAAGGGCAATTTTTTTTATATATACAGTATATGGAGAAAAGTATTGGGACACCTACACATTACACCTACAGAAGCTTTTATATCCCTTTCTAAACCCATAGACATTAATATGGAGTTGGCCCCCCCTTTGCAGCTACAACAGCTTCCACTCTTCTGGGAAGCTTTCTACAAGATTTTGGAGAGTGTTTGTGGGAATTCTTGCCCACTCATCCAGAAGAGCATTTGTGAGGTCAGAGACTGATGTTGGATGAGAGGGTCTGGAGCACTATCTCTGTTCTAGTTCATCCCAAAGGTGTGTGATGGGGTTGAGGTCAGGGCTCTTAGAGGGCCAGTCAAGTTCTTCCACACCAAACTCACCCAGCCATGACTTTATGGACTGTGCTTTGTGCACTGAGCCATGATGGAACAGAAAAGGTTCTTCCCCAAACTGTTCACACAAAGTTGGAAGCATATAAATGTCCAGAATGTCTTGGCGCTGAAGCATTAAGATTCCCTTCGCTGGAACTAAGGGTTCTAGACCAACCCCTGAAAAACAACCCCATATCATCATCCCTCCTCCACCAAACTTTACAGCTGGCACAGTGCAGTCAGGCAGGTAACGTTCTCTTGGCATTCACCAAACCCAGACTCGTCCATGAGACTGACAGATAGAGAAGTGCGATTCATCACTCCACAGAATATGTTTTCATAATGCTCCAGAGTCCCACTGCAAGGCTATGTGCTTAATTTTATCCACCTGTTAGTAATGGGCGTGTCTGAAACATCTGAACTCAATAAATAGAAGGGGTGTCCCAATAGTTTAGTGTATTTAGCGCATGTACATACATTTTATATAAATGTATGTAAGCACAAAAAACAGTGTTTTCAAAATGGCCTGTTTTTCCACTTATTTTCCATGTATGGAAGTAAACGGTACATTTTACATGTTTATGTATTAATTTGTTTTTATACTACAGCAAATTATTTAAAAATAAAATGAGGAAAGTGTGGTTTTCCATCATACAAGATTTCTAAATAATTCAACTGCTGTAAGTTAAACATAAAGTCTTTCAGAGTAGATTGGTGTGAAATCATTGTATAAAAAAATGACTCACTCTAAATTCCTTTACAGTGGTGGTGATAGGAACCAGGAGTCAAAACGACCACACAAATACAGCCATTTCATTTACTATCTAAAAACAACAAGTGAACCTTCATATCTTCTGAGTTTTTTAATGTTGACGATAGCAGAATAGTGCATAATATGAATTAATCGGTTTTCTTTTGGGACTATTTTGCAGTACAATGCCATTCACACACCTCTCATTTTAAAAATACATTTTAGACCAAAACCTTGAGTCATAAAACAACGTGACCTCAAATCAAACCATTCTGAATGACTTTAATTATATAGACGTTTTGAAAAATAGGTGGAATATCCCTTTAAAAAACTCTCGAGAGTATTATAATATTATATTTTTGCCATGTTGACCACCTCTGGTTGCAGTTTACAGTTGTGGATGCCCCTGGCTGATGACGAAGATCAGCCTCTATGACGAAGATGGGAGCTCCTTGACTCTGACTTGATGTGATAAGGGGGTGGTCACAGATAGGGCTGTCTCTTGCTGACCAGTGATTTGGGGAAATCAATGCAGAATGATGTGAATCAGCACTTTAGTGCATATTGATGTGAGCGTGAGGCTGTTTTTGGAGACAGAGGCCACGTTGCACAAGAGATCAGATCACACACACACACACACACACACACCAACAAACACAGAGCATAACACACTGACACACTTTCCTAACAGGGGCTAAGCATATCTCTTTAAATACACAGAGGGCAATGATACAGCAGAGCAGAATGAATGGGTTCATTAAGACTCACAGTGGATGTATAGCTAGATGACCAGGTCAGCATCCCAACACTGTTTAGCTCACGTAGATACACCGCTGATAAGCTTACAGTGACACCTTATTTGGCTTCTGACCAATCCTACTTAGCTAGCTAGCTGGCTAATAGATAATGTACGTAGCTCATGAATAATTCATGAGCCTCCTGCAGTAATATGACTAAACTGTGGACAGTTATTGAAGCGAAGGGGTGATATGTTGTCCATTTTACCAGCTGTAAGGTTACACACGATAAAGAACGAACTCGAGAGAACATAAAGGTGACATTTATGAGAAAGTTTCCGTTATATTGTCACATTTATGTGGTGGGGCTGAGTTAGCACGCTTTGCTAACGCTTTAACTTAACGAATCTCCCTTTCGCCGCTCTGTAAAGCTGAGGACTTAAACGTGGACGTGGCGTTTTATATAAAAAAGAATGGAAAACGAGTGGAAATATGCAGACTTACCACTGTTTACTCCTCTGACCAGCTTGCCGGAGGCGAGGCTCTCAGACTTCGGCTGGAGCGAGTGAGTAGGATGGGGATGAAGTCATCAAAACACTGAAATCAGCGGACTGCAGTGGGCTGCCCAGCCCTTGGAGGGCGGGGCTACAGGATGACTGACAGCACGATATACACACGCAGCCCCGGCTAGAGGCGGGGCTAAAAATGACTCACAACACGTTGTACCCACGGAGCCCCCCGCCAGAGGCGGGGCTAAAGAATAACTGCCAACACGTTGTACCCATGCAGCCCTGGCCTGGAGGCGGGGCTAATGAATGATTGACAGCGAGGTGCTTAGGTTGACAGGCCCTTAGAAGCGCAGCTTCATGATCACTGACAATAAGACGTGCGTACGCTGGGGGCGGGGCTAATGAATGATTGACAGCGAGGTGCTTAGGTTGACAAGCCCTCAGAAACGCAGGCTTCATGATCACTGGCAAGAAGACGTGCTTACGCTGGGGGCGGGGCTTTGGAAGGGCTAAATGTAGGTTGTCTATGCGTTTCAGCCCTTAAAGGGGAATTCCACCGTGTTTTAAAAATTTCTGCATAATTCAATCGTTGAGATGTAAATTCAGAGGGGTTTGAAGGGAAATGGTTCACTGTAGAGAAACTTACCAATTTAGGATTTAATTTTCTTTACAGTGGGTTTTTTATGACCTATCCAAACCAACAGTGAGCCTGTTTTTATAATGTTGATGATGGTAAAACAGTAATTTTTTTTGGACTACTTTGCCTTACAACATTGTGCATGTTCACCAACAGACTTACACAGGACAAAACGTATCGGGTCCTGAACATTTTTATTTAACACAGGGGGCGACAGAGGCGATTTTTCGTAAACCCTATTTATAGACCACTGTAGTCCTGTCGTCATTCTGTAGTTGGCGCCATGTTCTTATGCCCATATTAGGAACTCCGGGTCTGAGCTCCATTTCTCTTTGGCCAGAATGTATAGGGTTTTCTAAAAGTCGCCTCTATCGCCCCCTGTGTTAAATAAAAATGTCCAGAACCCGATACGTTCTGTCCTGTAAACGTTCTCCTCTCGAATACCACTGGATCCTCTGAATTACGAGCTCGTTAAAGAGTTGAAATATGAATATTGCTACAGGTGAGCTAAAGCTACTGCGCACTGAATTCACCTCATTAGACTGGCAGCCTTCTTAATCAGGTTATCACCCCCTAAAAACTGATTTCGGCTCTCAGAATATCCTCATTATTATTTTAATGCTGGTAACAGTTTTCTGAGGACACTTTCTCAGGACATACGTCAGCTTTGTGTACAGAATATCATTTTTCATCACTTTGTGCGACTTTTCCATTCCACCTTGAGTGGTGCAGCAGTCATGTTCTGAACTGCTGCGCCATTTAAGGTGGAACGGGTAAATTCGAAAAAGCAGCCGGTGAAAAAGCAGCTGACTTCAGCTTCATGGAGGGTTGAAAGGCCTGATATGAGGAGGTTTCTCTACTTCTGCTTAACAGAGTAACATTAACTTATTTCTGCTGTTTCACAGAACCGACAGGTCAGTGTTTTGTCTCGTTTGCTAATGTTTGTGAAGGCTAGTCACAGATGCTGCACCATTTAAGGTGGAACGGGAACATTCAAACAAAAAGCTGCGACAAAAGCAGCTAAATTCAGTCTCGTAGTTTTAACACGGGTAATATTTTTGATAAATAGTTTTAGTCTATCAGAATATCCCACCTAGAGGTTTTATTTACGGGTATACCTGTAAATAGGAGCTACGGTAGAACATTTCGTTAAGGTAGCACAGCTCGTCAGAGCAGCGCCACAGCCCGCCTTATCTTAGTGACATCAAATTGATGCGCGTAGCTTTAGCTCGCATGTAGCTATAATAGTATTATAGCTCTTTAATGACCTCGTAATTCAGAGGATCCAGTGATATTGAGAAAAATGTTCACAGGACAAAAACGTGTCGGGTTCTGGACATTTTTATTTAACTCAGGGGGCGACAGAGGAGATTTTTCCAAAACCCTATTCATTCTGCCCATAGAGAAATGGAGCTGAAGACCCGGATTTCCTAATATGGGCATAACGAGGACCACAGAATGATGCACGACTACAGTAGACTATACAGTTTCTCAAGAGACTTAAGGTGGAACGGGAAAATTCGCACAAGAAGCCTGTGAATAAGAAGCTAACTTTAGCTTCTTAGACAGTATCCTTCTTAAACTGCCGCTCTGTAATGGAACTGAATGCAGTCCAGCAGCGACGTTGACGTGCCTGGCTGGACCCAACGCTGGTTGAAGGTACCTTCATCACAAAGCTGCCTCCTAAGGCACTGTTCTCATGAGATGGGCGGCAAAGCACGCTCAGACAACTCATGCTGCTTAGCCCTCGGAGGCTTATGGAATGATTCCTGTATCCTGTTATACAGGGACTAAAACTGTCAAACAAGATAACTACACTCAAAATGACAGAATAAAAAATGTTTAATGGTTCTTAAACCAGAATGCATTAATACATCATTACATTGCATAGTGGTTAAAGGACAGTAAGACTTCCTGCTACCTCTGGAAAAGAGCACCTCTACACACCCACACACCATTTGAAAAACAAAATCCATAACAAAACCATGCACTTTTAATCAAAAGTAAACAGCGAGAAGGTAAAGTTGGCCAATGTCAGATTTGGTACGATTTCACCAGAAACAGATCTTAATCCCTCAGTAGCAGCTATGGCAGCACTTCCATTGTATCAAGCCTTCTCTAAATTACTGGAATGACATTTTTCACCATAATTATTCGACCTTCAGCCTGAGAAGACCATTGCACATGTTCCACTTGGAAGCTCCTAACTCCAAGACCACCTGAATTGAGTACAAGAACTCCCTAGGTTAGTTACAAGGGCTTTTCTCATTATCATAATTACAATATGATAAAATCACATCAATGTTAAAATATCACAATACAGATTGTTTTGAACAAACCGAATACAAAGTGTCGTTCACTTTCAAAAAGTTACTATTACAAGCACAGCATAAATGTAGTTTTCATTTATTCTCAATTGCTTTGGCACAAATCTCAACACATCTGATTTGCATAACAGTTCACACCCCTGTAACAGCAGATGGTTCTGCATAAAATCACAGCCAAACACTGTGGCACCCATTTTCTTATCACTCGTACACAATACTGGTCAAGGGTCAAGATACAGGTCTGACTTGAAACTTGCCTTTTAAATTTCTATTATTTCCCTATTCAAAACTACTATAGGCACTCAGCACAGGAGAAATACTGGAACGTCATGGCGTCGTCATATGTGCAAGATTACAGCCAGTGTGTCCCAATTCGGGGGCTGGATCCTTCGAAGGACACGGTCTACGAAGGCGTGTCCTTCAAAGGCTGCTTAGACCCGTGAAGGCTGAACCAAGTTTTTTAAAGTTCTTTAAAGACAGAGCCACAGTTATTTATTTTTTCCTTTTTTTTTCATGTATTAGAGCTGGACATGCCTTACCGCCGGATGAGATTGTTTTTTTTGTTCTTTTTTTACATTTGTATCGTTAGCTCTTCGCCTCAGTTTAAACCTAATACTTATATTTAAAAGTGTACTCGTCACCTGCTGTTCGCTTCTCTCTTGATGCCGCCGTTTTCCTGAATCCTCCCCGGCACGCAATGAGCCTCGGGATATGTTGGCTAGTGAAGGATCCACCCGTCGGATCCTTCATTGCCATGGAAAAGAAGGACACATTTCTCGGCCGAATATGAAGGAGCCTTCGAAATGGGACAGCCTAGTCGCGGATATGAGTCCTATTTCAAATGCAGCCTCTGAAGGACGCAGCCCCTGAATTGGGACGCAGCCCCTGAATTGAGACGCACTGTGTGGTTTTGGCTTGTGAAACTGTTGTGAAAATATGAAGCGCAAGAAGTATGTTAAAGCAACTGAGAACGTTCAATAATCGTGTCTTAACTTGTCCACTGTCTTCAGGAGGACGTCCTTTAGACCATAGTTAAGCACAGCCACTGAAAAAGACAAGAAAAGAGACAGAGAAAGAGAGGGAGGATGTGTAAATGAACCACAGACATTTCCATTGTGTTGATCTGTGAAACGTCTGTGTCTGACTAACCTGAGTCAAGTCCACCTCTATGGAGCCGCTGTTGTGTGCGTCAATCTTCTTAAACATTCCTGAATTTGAGAAGAAAGGAAATACAAATGTACAATAAATACGATATTTATCGTTATGGTGAAAAGTTCAAGCCTTTCTTTGCATGTCACGTTTATCGTCAGTACTTAAAAACTTTTCAACTGCACGTTTATCACAAAGAGAGCGTTATTAGTCCTGTTAACTGCCTTTGTGCAGTGAAGTATGTGAATAAATTAAAAATCAAATAACTGGATTTGTGGTTTTTTGATAATATTTTTGGAAATGTGGAGCTACTTTGAATGTCCCAGCTTACCAGATGCCAAAAAATAAATAATAAGACTTGATATGTATAAACTTCCTGAAGTGTCATGATATGTTTTTGCCACATTGCCCCATTTTTCAAGATATTATACATGTTTAAGACAAAGTGAAATGCCACTCAATAAAGTGATCTTTATTGCTTGTTATTATCTACTGAGAGGTACTGAACGGAATCCCACTCACGGAACATCATCTCCAGACGCATGAGGCAGGCCACGAAGTCATCGAAGTCAATGGTGAGGTTTGAATCAGCATAGCGTGCCACTAACAGCTGGAAGATGGTATCATTCAGGCAGAATCCTGTTGAAGGAGAAAAGATTATATATGTGTGTGTGTGTGTGTGTGTGTGTGTGTCTATCTATCTATCTATCTATCTATCTATCTATCTATCCATCCATCTCTCTCTCTCTCTCTCTCTCTCTCTCTATCTATCTATCTAAATGCCCAAACATACTTGGGGAAAAAAGGAATAACTGTACAGGACCAATGAAAAATTGTACTTTACTTTTAATGCAACTTAATATACTTTTTTCCCCCAAGTATTTTTGGGCTGAACAATGGCAAAAATGGAGATGGAGAGGTTTTGTTCTGGCATACTGACAGCAGTAAAAAAAAAATAAATAAATAAATAAATAAATAAATAAATATATATATATATATATATATATATATATATATATATATATTATTCAGTCCATTTTAAATGAGCTTTGGCCCAGAGAAGATGGCAGCATTTCTGGATCGTGTTGACATATGGCTTCTTCTTTGCATGATACAGCTTTAACTTGCGTTTGTGGATTGCACGGTGAACAGTGTTCACAGACGATGACTTCTGGAGGTGTTTCTGAGCTCAGGCAGTGATTTCCAGTACAGAATCAGGCCTGTTTTTAATGCAGTGCTGCCCGAGGGCCTGAAGATCATGAGCATCCAATATTGACCGTCGGCCTTGTCCCTTGTGTACAGGGATTTCTCCAGATTCTCTGAATCTTTTGATGATATTCTGTACTGTAGATGGTGGGATTTCCAAAGTCTTCACAATTTTACATTAAGGAAAATTTTTCTGAAATTTTTCCACAATTTTTAGACGCAGTTTTTCGCAGATTGGTGAACCTCTGCCCATATCTGCTTCTGAGAGCCTCTCTAAAATGCTCTTTTTTTTTTACTCAGTCATGTTGCAAATTGCTCCTCCAGCTGTTTTTTTATTAGTACCACTTGCTTCTCCAGCCTTCTGCTGCCCCTGCCCCAACTTTTTTGAGATGTGTTGCTGCCATCAAGTTCTAAATAAATATTTTTCATGATATGGTAAAATGTCTCACTTTCAACATCTGATATGTGTTCTATGTTCTATTGTGAATAAAATGTGTGTCTATGAGATTTACAAATCATTGCATTCTGTTTTTATTTACATTTATTTACACTTTACACAGCATCCCAACTTTTTTGAAATAATGGTTGCACTTTATGCAATATAATCAGTATTAAGCTTATTAAACTTGGTACTTTGAAATTGGTGCGCCAGTCTGTTAAATGTATTGTTCAATACCTGTGGAAATTAAAGTGAGAGGCTCGTATTGACCATTACAGTATATAACAGTGTATGGAGACAGGTTGGTGTAATATTATGTATGTATTCCTGTACCCTAGGCCTTCCTTCCTTCCTTCCTTCCTTTCTTCTTCTGACTGACTCAGCTTGATGTAAGTAGCAAAAAGCTGTGTGTGTGTACCAACTGAGTGTGTGAATGGTGGTCATGTGATGGATATGGGCCAACACTTGACTCACCCGCTTCCTTCAGTGCCAAACGCAACTCTGGAGTGCTGATAGTCCCAGAATTATCCAAGTCGTTCTTCTTGTAGATTCCCTATAAGGGACAACAAAAAACACGTTTATTACAACTATTAGTTGTAAAACTGCACAGGAGCTATAAGGCTAATGTAGCTAACAAGTTACTTGCAGTAGTCACAGCCACCCTGAAGCCTGAATTTTGCCTCTATGTTTTTCCAATTTCATTGATGTATCAACATGTGAGGACTTTGCAAGACACTAACTGACAGGATAGGCTACCTTTACTTGTTATCAATGTTAGCATGATAGCTTAAGTTCAAAACTAGAGAAAAAAAAACTTCAGACATGGAACTGGAGACTGATTAAACGATTATCCGTTAACCGCAAAAGAAACTTGTTCATCAATTGTTCATTAATGCTATCAATTAAACAATGGTAACTTTATTTCATTTCCAATAAACAACAGCTCCTATTTGAACGGGTGGGTTTATCATTCAAGTCAAGCAACCTGTTTGAACTGCATTGGAGTTCTGAATTTGAACTGGTTCAGCTAATAGGCCTACTAAAAATGAAAAACAGCTAGAAATTATAGACAAGAACTACTAAAATGATGGACCACACTGAAAGACGACTACTTTGTCCATGATAAGAAAGTGCGATGTACGGCAGTGTGAGGAAATCACACATCTGTGTGAAAAATGATAGAGAAGCGCATGGTGGACGATGACTGCTTTCGAGAGCTACTGAGGTACACTGAGGGCTAGCTAGCAACTCAGGCTAACAATAAGTGGTAAATCCTTTGCAACTTTATGTAATATAAAACTTCCAAACAGCCCAAATAGTCCTGAACATACAGTAGTCAGCCCCTCGGCTTGAAACAGTAGATGTGTGTGTGTTCGTAAGTGTATATAAAGGATTTTACCATGGCTTCTAATACGGCTCAGCCAATCAGGTTTCAGAACCAAAAATATGCATTTTATAACTGATATTCTGATGGGTCGGGTTCTTGGTTTTAGGCTTGCCAGTTAATGATTAATCGCCGTCTAATGCCAGTTGGTCATCAGTCAAACAAATTTGACAAAATTTCATTCACTACACCAACAACATGCGGGTCTGGAGCCTCATGCGGCTCTTTTACTGCCCTGTTGTGGCTCCACAGCAGAATTAGATTGTAGATTAAAAATAAAATAATCCTCCTTTATAGTAAAATAAAGCTCTGCTGATTGTTCAACACAGTTTAATGGTCTTAAACTCTGGAGTTAATGTAGAACTGCTTATTCACCCTTTAACCCTGAAGATCAACGCAGACTGCTGGTCACCATAGCAACACAGACAACACCTAGCTAACGGAAAGGCAAAGAGAAAGATTTAAGACGAACTTCGATAATTTGGAGACGAATTAACTTTTTGCATTTATAATCACTCCAGTTGGTTTCCTGATACGTTTCATCTGCAATGAGAAACTGACAAACACTAAAAAGTCACGAAGCTGAAGTCAGCCTCTCGTTTAAATTTTCAAAAATTTCGTCCAAGAAGCTGGCGAATGAGTGGCGACTCCAGCCTCATAAAAAAATCAAACGTTGAGAGATATTTTACAAGAAACTCTTCTACTTTTGTGTTAATCTAATTTTTTTGCCAACCTACCGCTTTAACCAAAGATATTCATCTCCTAATAAAAAAGCAGTTCAAGCACTAAAAGAATGATGATCTAGAATTTGTTTCACAACCTAATCAACATCACAGCACAGCTAATTAAAGAGCTGGTTTGAAATCAGTGCATTTACATTAATATAGACCTTCAGAGCAGAAAAGCTTGTTCACCAGCTAGAAAGCTACAAAAACACTTTCTGTGCCTGGATTTGTCCCTGTTTATTCAGTATGTCGGACTCTGTATCAGTGCTTTGTGTGTCTTACCAAGTATTTCTGCACTTTCTTCCACAACGTAGCGAACTCGCCCAGGCCCAGCTTCCCATCACCGCTGTCCTGAGTGTGAGTCAAGGGAAACATTGAATATGACCAGATATATGGGCTTCAACACCAATTAGTCATAACATTATGACCACCTCCTTGTTTCTACGCTCATTGTCCATTTTATCAGCTCCACTTACTATATAGGTGCACTTTGTAGTTCTACAGTTACAGACTGTAGTCCATCTGTTTCTCTGATACTTTGTTAGCCCCCTGTGGTAGTGGTGTGTTAGTGTGTGTTGTGCTGGTCCGAGTGGATCAGACACAGCAGTGCTGCTGGAGGTTTTAAACACTGTGTCCACTCACTGTCCACTCTGTTAGACACTCCTACCTTGTCAGTCCACCTTGTAGATGTAAAGTCAGAGACGATAGCTCATCTGCTGCTGCACAGTTTGTGTTGGTCATCCTCTAGTCCTTCATCAGTGGTCACAGGACGCTGCCCACAGGACGCTGTTGGCTGGATATTTTTGGTTGGTGGACTATTCTCAGTCCAGCAGTGACACTGAGGTGTTTAAAAACTCCAGCAGCACTGCTGTGTCTGATCCACTCAGACCAGCACATACCCAACATACAATTCAGTAACATTTCAACAACATTTGTCAGTTTTCTCTTTTTAGATCACGACGTGTGAAATAACTTCCCTCTGACTCACTTTCTTCTCTGACTGCTGTTTCTCGCCTCGTCCCTCCCCTGTGTGTGCATCACTCTCTCGAGTCTCAGTGCTGAACATAATGCACAGATCTGATTGGCTGAGCAGCGTCATGTGTGATATTTACAACGCATGCGATTGGTCTGTGAGTCTCCTGGGCCACTAAAGCTACCGTAAAGGCTGGAAAAGTTACGCTGATTAAAATAGGACCACCCCATCGAAATGAAATAATTCTCCAGAGTTTCTTGGTTACAGGTCCGGGTCCGCATAGGACAACATCTGGGTCCGGAATCGGACCATGGTCCGCCTATTAGTGACCTCTGATCTACATGATTCATGTGACATATCATTAAAACTGGTGAATTTCAACAAAAGGTGGAGAGTTTGCATGTAATCCTGCTAGTAATCACCCTGTTTTTCTGTCGTACCTGTAATCTAATTACTGTCTTTTTTCCTGTAACGGAATATTTTTACGATTTTTTCTATCCTGATTACGCAACACTGTTACATGTATTCCGTTACTACCCAACACTTGTCTTTGTTCATGCAACCGGATAGAATCAAATCTCGTGATGCAGCTTCACTGCAGTCATTCTCTAGTCAAAGTTCTGTTTTAGAAGAAGTGGTTGAAAAAAATTGCATGCAATATATATTTTAATGCATTTTTGTTGTAATAAAGTGTGTGTGTGTGGGGGAGGAAGCATATCCTAATAAAAAGTGGGTGTGTAGGAGTTCAATTTGCTCCGTTGCTCAAGTACCTACACAGAAATGTACACTCACGCACTTGGGAGAACCTGGAGAACCTGTTGACGACTCAATAAATCATGGGCTTGGTCTCAGTTTATGGCAGCTGCCATAATGGCCACAAGCAAGACACATGCGGCCAAGCAGAACAGCCCTTCAAAGCATAATACTGCATGTTTACGAACAGCTGAAAGGATACGTCCATGAGATTGACCAAGATCCGACAAGTGTCCAAGCTGAAGCCGTCTGTCTTAATGTCAGTTCCTAGAAGAGAGAAAAAAAGAAAGCAGTCAGGTGAGACGGAATCCTTTCATGCTCTGTTCAAGGCAAGATGAAAAGAGCATACATACGTTTCGCAATAATCTTGTTTAAGATCGTCTTGAGCTCCGCAGCAGAAATCAGCATATCCTGGAGGGGAGAGGCGGATGAGTCATTTCAACAGTATACACCCAAAAATTATGACATGGTTAAAAAAATAAAAGCAGGAAAGATTGACTAGGAAAAGCTGGTGCAAATCATGTTCTTGTGCTTTAATAACATGCAATTTTGGGTTAACATTAATTGCAAGTTTAACATTAACACGTTAAAGTTAACTCTCCTAGGATCCCCAATGAAAAAACCCTGTTCGGATTTTTTTCTCTGGTCGTGTTTGGATTGGATTATTTAATCAGGTGGATAAAAACTCACACGATAAAACTCACACGTCCAGTCGGCAATAACGTTACTGAAGGAAGGGTCAGTTCAGGGCTTTAATTTCTACTGACTTTGTTGTTTGCGTCACACATGGTCATATGATCACACTCCATTTGTGTGAAAAGTTGATGACATTGTCGGGACCGAGAGCTACCCCCTTCAGCCCCAGGCCTTGGATTCTGACTGAACACTTACACTAATAACTATTTTAACTTAAAGTTCTCAAAAAGTATCAAAATAGAAAGATGCTGAGTTCAAACGGCAAGTGGTCTCTGGAGACCCGACTGCAAAATACAATGTCCGAACAGCGCTTTTTATACCCTTTATCTGGGGTGGTATGATGTCACCCCATCCTTCTTTTTAGTTTTGATGTTCCATTTAGTCTCCATTAGATACAAAACCCCTTCATTACTTAGCCCCCCTTATTTCCCAATGGTGTACAACACTCCTTTTGAAAAAGCTGGTTTCATCCAATTCACACAAGTCCAGCCCATCCTACAAGGATCATTCTTATATAATATCAAACGAGTTCACAAAGTTCACTCAGACACCTGCATGTAAGTTCCGGGAGGTCACTAAGCTGGAATGCACAGTCTATGGCCTATTGCTTTTCGTAAGGCTACGTTCACATTACCAGGTTGAAGTGTCACAAATCTGATTTTTTGTCCTAATGTGTTTTCAGGGCTGTGTGGACACACAAATCTGATCTTTTCAAATCCGAAGACACTTTCATATGTATCCTAGATCGGATACATATCCAATTCGTGGCCATGCGACCTTAATGTGACGCTCAGATCGGAATTCAGGTGCTTTTTTTTACACTGCACGTGCGCCATCATTCAGCGTTACCATGGCAGCAGCGCCGAACAGAAGTTAAAGCCTGTAAACGGTGGAAAAGCAGCTCATCTCACCTTTTTCTCCTTCGTCTCGCTCTAATAATGAAGCTGAGAGCTGATCAGAGTTAATTATCTTCTCAGTGAAGCTCGTTCTGCTTGTTAGTTTGTGCTGATGATGAACGTGATTCATTCACGTGACGTTACTGAGTAGGATGAGCTCATGAGGGTCATTTCAGGACGCCGGTTCATCACATTAATGACAGATTTGAGTCACTTACCTAAACGACCATCGTGTCGGAGAGATCGGATTAGAGCAATGAGGCTGGTAATGTGAACGTAGCCTATGTTATCCCATTCGTGAGAAATTAGTTCTACCACCAAGATCAAGTAAATGATTCCAAAGCATCCACTGTTTCCTGATTTGGAAAATGTTTAATATGGATATGCACGCTAAAGACTAAATAAAGTGACAGTGATCAAAGAACTATGCCTGGAAAATCCACCAAATAGAAATGTGATTTTATTAGAAATTTATCAGAACACTGGTAAAAAAAAACAGTAATAATTCGGTCTGTAATTCTCACAAATAGTTGCTGTAAAAGAGGAAAATACACCAGGACATCAAACAGGACTCTGAATAGAGCTTCTGATTATTTCTCACTTTTAGCTCATTGAAAAAGTAGAGAAATTCGGACAAAACTCCATCCATACCACATCTGAGCTTCTTAACAGAAGAGGACTGATTTCATTATGAACTGAATTTGACAGAAAGTTATTTTGGAATGTTTTATTTTCTTTTTATGCTTAAGTTGCATGACTGACCATGTATTGGTCTGAATGCCACTGCTGAGTCTCTGTTACCTTTAACCTTAGTCCACATGACTAACCATCAGTGCAATGCTGACCCTCGTCTAGCTCTGTACTCGAAACAGTTATTGATTGGAGGGCTTAATTCTGTGTCTGCTGGCTACAACAGAGGTGAATCATTAACAACTGCATTGTATAAAGCTTGTTTGTCATAACTGTCCACTTAGGGTGGGACTTGAGAGCTTCCAGTATCCTGTGGCCTCCTGACTCTCTCTGTTGGGCAGAGATGTGAAACACTGTGCATGTGCTGTAATGTGTACAGGTACATTTTTGCCATGTTTGTTTGATATTTTTGAAAAACACTGATGGAAAAGTCTTACTGTACTATGGTTACAGGAGGAGATTTTGAATCTTACACTCATCTGGCTGAAGACATTAGACATTAGAATTAGACATTAGAATTAGACAAGCAAGAGTTCTACAGATATTTACAAATTAGGCATTATAATAACAAAGTGAAACTGAAAATTACTCATATACCCCAAAGATAATCTGATGTGGGCTTCTACTAATATCTACAAGCTGAAGGATAATAACTGATTTCAAATTTATAAACACAGTAGTATTCAAATAACCAAAGGAGACTATAACCTATAGACCATCATCTGTAAAATAAAATGGGAAAAAGGATGTAACATATTAGTCTTGGACGAAGACTGGGATAACTTCTGCAGATGGACAGTTTTAACATCATATTCAAGATTATTAAGAGAATTTATTTGGAAAATTTAAATTGGAATTGGAAAAAGAAGAGCTCTCATCGACAAAGGAAGTCACCAGGGACAGTGTTGGAGACGGTGTGGTACTCAAATGGCTGATATTTTTCATATTTTTTGGGGATGTCCAGTAATTCTGTCTTTTTGGCAAGAGACTGGAAATGCTATTGGGGACCTATTTGGAATTATGTATTTTATGTGAGTCTTCATGGGTGAATCTTTATTTTGGGAAAAATTCTCCAGTTAGTAGGGAAGAATGATAAATACCTGCCTAAAATATTATTGGTAGCTAGTAAAAAGGCCATAAGTGGATGCAGCAGTGGCTTGAAATTGTCCATGAAATTTACTCAATGGAAAGACTTACATTTATGTTACAACTCAGGATGGAATGTTTTACAAAATACTGGAAGAAATGGATCCTAAAATACCCCAGTAGGGGAACTAGTGTGAGCAATTAAGAAGATATCACTGCTGTCAGAAGAAAACCTCGTGTCTCCAAATTGGTAACTTTACAGGAGAAGGAAAAAACCTCCTTTACTTTTAATGTAAGTCAATAGAACCAGTCATTTTGGGCCGTTTATTTTGGTCCATTCTTAATGATATTTACACATAATATAAAGGGCAGTCATTTTCAAATTATGTCAAAAACTGAAAAACGACAAAAAATGGAGATATGAGGTTTCCTTCCGACAGCAGTGATTTATAAATGGTAATATGTAGGCATTTTTATATTATGCATTACTGTGTAGCCCTTGATGTTTGTAAAAGAGTCCTGGAGGATTTGGATACTTAAACCAAACACAATGTAAATAAAATGCAAAACGAAACTCATAATGTAACTGTTTTAAACAATGTAGTCATAAGTACATATACGTTAATGTTAAACGCACTAACATCGAAGGTGTTGTACTTACAGGTCCTGCAAGCTTTGCAAACAGACTCCTGAAGCCGGCGTCCACTTCACTGTCTGAAACAGTTTCCTGGAAACAAACGGTTCAAGCTTGTTTACAGCCATGTAAGGCGAAGCAATTTCTTGCGTTTATATGTGGTTGTATATAAAGTTTGGGCAATCCTGGTCAAATGATGCCTTTTGTGGTGTGAATAAGTGAACACAGACCACAGAGAACATAATTCTGCACATTTTAATATAATAATGTTTTATTATATTTTTGTATTTATATTTATTTTTATAAAACAAAGAGTTTCGGTCCTAAAATATGATTGGCCGAGCCACATTTGAAGCCTATGACAAATCCACGATATACCCACATCTATGACCACCTCACAACAACTGAACTCTATCACTGCGCCATGTCATGAAAATCCCTTCTGCTGTTAATGGATTAATCTTTGACTCTAATGCTGAGCACACGGAGCACCGAGTGAACTGATGAAGTAAGAACCTGTTTTTGTTTTAAACTGAGGCCTGAAAACTTATTTTCTTATCTAGAACTGGGCTGGTCAGCTAGCTAACAGGCTAAAAGATAGTTTACAGCCTAAACAGCTCCGTTACTAATATTACAAGCTTGAATTGAAGCACTTACAATATGATTAACTGCAAAACAGCAGCATAAAAGAATCTCAGCTTAATGGCTTACATGCCTTTAATGTCCGTGTTTCAGTCAGAAGTAGTATCAAACCCAGGCTGAATCCCAAATGGCTCTGTACTCCCTAGCTAAATAGTGTGCGCTGTAAGTTTTGAAATTCTAGCTACTGCAGCCAAATAATGCACTGTTTGTTGAGTATGAATGTGGATGAATCCCAAATGACTATATTTTAGCAATATTTTGCATTGCTGTGCTGCAGGAGTCAGTATTCAAATTCTTACGTAGTGCACTATGTAGAGGGGCGCCTACACTTTGGCAGAAGACGACTCGATGGTAATTTGCTGGCCAAAAAGTATGTATAAAGCAAAGGTTTTTGCAGTAAACAGTGCCGTGTTATGATATGTTCATTGTAATACAAAAAAAAAATGTAAAAGTTGAAATTATCACAGTAAACAATGTTGGGCGGCTCAACGTTCTTCTCCTCATTCAATGGTCCACGGTTGCTTGTCGACGATACTTTAAAGAAACTACCTTTCTTGGCGGAATACTTGTTTATGTTGATTATTAATAACAAATAATTTTCTAAAACATTGTACAGTTTAAAGTATTTTATGTTGGCCTCCACTTTGCATTGTGCCTAAGAACCCCCCTTTCCTGTGGTAAAATCGCAGTAACGCACGGCCCCTCATGGCTTATTGCTTTAGGTTTATTTGCTAAATTTAAAATGTATCCTGTGCAAAAATGTTGCCACATTTTATATTTTGTTTTATTTTTCTCAATTTGTTAAACTCAAATGAAGAGAAATTAACTACATTTAAATTAAAAAAACTAAAATAAAATAAAAGCATTAAAATGCCATATTTATGCTTGTTCACTGTTAACTAATTTTCACTTCAACAAAACATGTAATTTGACCAGAGGCACTCAAACTTTTGCATATGACTGCACAGCACATTGCATGAAACTTTAAAACCACATAAAAAAAAAAAAAGAAGTGTCACAAGTGGAATATAGTACAGTTACAGACTGTTAGTACAGAATTGATCAGCCCACCTCTATACAATGCATCACTGGTCAGTTTCTGACCACAAGAGCGCTGCTGAGCAGCTATTATGTGGGCGGTGGCCCAATCTCAGCACAGCGATGACACTGACATGATAGTGGCATGGCAGCACATGTGGCTCGCTAACTGTACTCTAAAAGGTAGAGGTTTCTAAAGACCAGGCAGAAACTACGCCAATTAGCCAAAACATTATGACCATATATATTGTTGGTCCTCCATGTGCAACCAAAACAGCTCCAATTGGCCAAGGCATGGACTCTCCAAGACCTCCGAAGGTGCCCTGTTGTATCTGGCACCAAGACGTTAGTAGCAGACACTTTAAATTCTGTAAGTTGAGAGGTGGAACCTCTGCAGATCAGACTTGCTATTCCAGTACATCCCAAAGATGCTCGATCGGACTGAGATGTGGGGAATTTGGAGGGCAAAACCTTGAACTCTTTGTCACGTTTCCTAAACCACTTGCGAACGATGTGTGCAGTGTGGCAGGGTGCTGAAAGGGGCTACTGCCAGCAGGAAACGCCACTGCCATGAAGGTACCTGTTCCACAACAATGTTTCGGTTGGTGGCACATGTCAAACTGATGTCCACATGAATGCCCAGAACATCACATTCCCTTCACTGGCTTGTCGTCTTTCCACAGTGCATCTTGGTGCCATCACTTCCCCAGGTAAAGAAAATGGGACTCACTGGACCAGGCAACCTTCTTCCATTGCTCCAAGATCTAGTTCTGACATTCTTGCGCCCACTGTAGGTGCTTTCGATGGTGGACAGGGCTTAGCTTGGGCACTCTGACTGGTCTGCGTCTACGCAGCCACATATGCAGCAGGGTGCAATGCACCAACACACTCCAGAAGAGGGCCTTATGAACCCAACACCCTTTACCGTTGTTGGCAGGTACTCGCCACTGCTAACTGGGAGCGCCCCACAAGCCTTGCCACTCTGACCCAGTCATCTGGCCATCATAGTAGCTCATTCAAAAAGATTCACCCGATTTCAAAGCGCAATATTTTTGCAATCGTTAGGCGCCTAGGAACCAATCACAATCTAATTGAAAGACAGGGTCATAGAGTTTCTGACTGTCAGTTTAAGATGGCCCCCATCAGTCTGCGAGGAGATGAGACCCCTGAGCAGAAAGCGTTCTGCATGCTCCACTTCAATAAGAGTGAATCCGTTATAACTGTGCAGTGTGATTTTCGTTGGTAGTGAATCTCCAACAGCTCAGAGCGTTCGGCGTTGGTTCCACAACACTGGATGATCTCCAAAATCGCACTGAATAAGCCGTAAGTGCAGAGACACCCGACATGCTCAATCGAGTATGAGATGAATTTGACTATGGCGTTGATGTTGTCTGTGCAGCTGGAGGAGGTTCTTACTGAGCGCTTGTACAATTACATAATAAACTTTATGCTCAGTTAAACCATTTGCAGTTTACTGCACTGTTCTGTAATGATTTACAAGTGAAATCATTTTGAAATTGGATGAATCTTTTTGAATCACGCCGTATATCCCAGATCTTGACCATATGCCACTGTTAACAGTTAATGAAATGTTATTTACTTCATCTATCAGGGGTCAATATTTTGGCTCATCTGTGTACATACAGACACGACTGTGAGCTTTCGTGTGGGACACTTTTGCACAAAAAGCAAAACAAACAAATGTCAAACTTACATTGTCTAATTTAGCATCAACAGGATCATCACAGGGCCTATAGGGGAAGAAAAATACCATAGTGAACATATATTTATTCACAACTTCCTGTGTTATTAACATCATCACTGATGAATTTTATTTAATTAAAAATATGAATGTTCACAAAATTGTCCACCACCCCAAGCATCCTTGGGCAAGACTCCTAACATGACATTTTTTACCATTATGGAGTGTCTACAGGTGTCATTTAAGTAGTGTCAAATATTTACCTATAACAATGTCGATTTTTACAAAAATGATAATGTATGATTTAATTAGATCATAGCTGTGTAAAAATCAGCGACCCAGCTTTAAAATACATGTGTAATCAAAACTGACCTTTTACCTCATTTTACCAGCTCATATGATACGAGTTGTGCTTAATATTATAAGGGAGGGCAATACGGCCAAAAATGTCACAATGCTTGACTTTTTTTGAGTCTGCGCTGTTGATCAGCCAAAGCCCACATGAAGTCACATAATCTCAAATAGACTTGCTTATGTGGCTTCAAACACTGCATGTCGATAAAAATTGACAAAATGTAGTTTAATAGTTTAACAGTCCATTTGTAAAAATGTCTTTTTTGCAAGTATTGTTTTAACCTGGCCTGCAGATTTCTGTATGTTTGCTACTAGAACACTAGATTGGACTCAGAATAGTTACTGTGTTTCGGTCTGCTTCTCGGAGAAGACACGCAGGCAGAAGTCTCCATCCTTGTTAGGCTCAAAGGTGGAGGGGACGACGAGGTATTCTCCCGGAGGCAGCCTGAACCTGGTGCTGACCTCTCTCAGGTTGATGAAGGTTTCAGAACGAGCCTTCTGAGCGTGCGTCAGGAAGAAGTTCTTATCCAGATGCACGTCCCTCTGGCCTCGAAACTGTAATTAAAAGAGCCAATCAGAAGGCGGGAAAAAGCAAGGCCTGAAGTGATTTAGCATGAACTCAAATGTGCTTGGGTGCTGGATTCACTCTTACCTGTGGAGGCACCTGTAGAAAAAAAAAAGCAGAAGTGTCAGATTCATATATGTATAACA
Organism: Colossoma macropomum; assembly: GCF_904425465.1. Classification (NCBI taxonomy): domain Eukaryota; kingdom Metazoa; phylum Chordata; class Actinopteri; order Characiformes; family Serrasalmidae; genus Colossoma; species Colossoma macropomum. Next base: position 3,857,401 of record NW_023496051.1, read on the forward strand.
TATTTTATTTGAAACACTACGTTAGCCTTGTCAGAAAACAAACGTCTTGGGCTAAGCAACTACATTTGTGGTAAAGTAAAAACTGCGTACATCTGATTTTTCGTCAAACTATTCCTAAAGTTCTTCCAGCTCAGAAGATGATGAGGTGTGCTGAGAAGAATCAGCTTTAACAGACAGGGTGCTCCAGGGCTGGGAGTAAGAAATATCATTCTCTGACCTCATAGATGGCGTAGCCGATGGTGTGCATGTCCTCCCCCTCCTTTCTCAGCCGTCGCCGGTTCTTCTGGATCAACCCCACTACCAAGCTGCAGCCTGTTTCGTTGTCGTTGGGGTCGTCATCCTCTTCGTCCAGCTTTATCACAAACTGAGGGTTCATCCAGAATGTTTCTGCAGAAGGGGGGCAAGTTAGACAGGGGAAATTAGAAACCCAGACAAAATGACTAGCTCAGAGGTAGACCTCCTGATGGATTCGGTGGGAACCCTAATCGGGCACACCTGTGTTTAATAGCCAGAGGTTCCCGAATAAAAAATACTCAGTCTATAGCGGTTTAGCTACAGTGGCTTAGCCCCGTCTACTCAGCCTACAGTGGTTTAGCCCAGTCCACTCGACCTACAACGGTTTAGCCCCGTCTACTCGGCCTACAGCGGTTTAGCCCCGTCCACTCGGCCTACAGCGGTTTAGCTCCGTCTACTCGGCCTACAGCGGTTTAGCCCAGTCCACTCGACCTACAACGGTTTAGCCCTGTCTACTCAGCCTACAGCGGTTTAGCCCCGTCTACTCGGCCTACAGCGGTTTAGCCCAGTCCACTCGACCTACAACGGTTTAGCCCAGTCCACTCGACCTACAGTGGTTTAGCCCCGTCTACTCGGCCTACAGCGGTTTAGCCCCGTCTACTCGGCCTACAGCGGTTTAGCCCCGTCTACTCGGCCTACAGCGGTTTAGCCCCGTCTACTCGGCCTACAACGGTTTAGCCCCGTCTACTCAGCCTACAGCGGTTTAGCCCCGTCTACTCGGCCTACAGCGGTTTAGCCCCGTCAACTCGGCCTACAGCGGTTTAGCCCCGTCCACTTGACCAACACAAACAGGGCTCATTTACATATATCAGTCTTAAAGGCACAGTTACAAAAACAGTCTGTTTAAGTTTAAGGGATAAAGAGAGGTTGGAATTGGTCATGTAAAAATAAATTCTCATTATTGTTGGTTCATTAAAGCACAATGTGAGGATATGTAGGATACACTTTAGGATAAAGGCTCTTTTAGATAATGGTCAATGATATAGGAAATAATTAAAAAATTGCATCTCTTGCGACAGAGAAATGTAACACTTATTCGTAGCCTAGCATTGCCTCAACATCTGCTCTTATAGTGTACAATAAATATGTAATCAAATATCAGTTTTAGTCATGGGCTGGAGGTTAGGGAACCAACCCTGTGACCAGAAGGTCGCCGGTTTGATCCCCTGAGCCGACAGTACATGACTGAGATGCCCTTGAGCAAGGCACCTAACCCCCAGCTGCTCCCTGGGCGCTGCAGATAGGGCTGCCCACTGCTCCGGGCAAGTGTGCTCACTGCCCCCTAGTGTGTGTGTGCTCACTAGTGTGTATGTGGTGTTTCACTGCACAGATGGGTTAAATGAGGAGGTGAAATTACCCCATTGTGGGACTAATAAGGGTCACTTAATCTTAAATATCAGTCAAATCTAAACTCCTGTCCAATTCCACTAATGTTATTATGTTATTGCTCATCCTGGTACATTCTGTTCACAAAGGTAACGTTGAAGATCAGTGGAAATCATAGACATAGATATGTTTCCTGGTGATTAACACTAAAGAAAACAATGTCAAATTCATTCAGTAATAACAACATTAACATTCAGCACTGATGAAACTAATGGCACAGCTATGACGGGGTACACACACCGATCAGGCATAACATTATGACCACCTCCTTGTTTCTACGCTCATTGTCCATTTTATCAGCTCCACTTACTATATAGGTGCACTTTAGTTCTACAGTTACAGACTGTAGTCCATCTGTTTCTCTGATACTTTGTTAGCCCCCTTTTACCCTGTTCTTCAGTGGTCAGGACCCCCATGGACCCTCACAGAGCAGGTACTATTTGGGTGGTGGATCATTCTCAGTACTGCAGTAACACTGACGTGGTGGTGGTGTGTTACTGTGTGTCCACCAACCAAAAATATCCAGCCAACAGCATCCTGTGACCACTGATGAAGGACTAGAGGATGACCAACACAAACTGTGCAGCAGCAGATGAGCTATCGTCTCTGACTTTACATGTGCAAGGTGGACCGACAAGGTAGGAGTGTCTAATAGAGTGGACAGTGAATGGACACAGTGTTTAAAAACTCCAGCAGCGCTGCTGTCTGATCCGCTCGTACCAGCGCAACACACACTAACACACCACCACCACGTCAGTGTTACTGCAGTGCTGAGAATGACCCACCACCCAAATAGTACCTGCTCTGTGAGGGTCCATGGGGGTCCTGACCACTGAAGAACAGGGTAAAAGGGGGCTAACAAAGTATCAGAGAAACAGATGGACTACAGTCTGTAACTGTAGAACTACAAAGTGCACCTATATAGTAAGTGGAGCTGATAAAGTGGACAATGAGCGTAGAAACAAGGAGGTGGTCATAACGTTATGCCTGATCGGTGTATAACACAATACGTTCTTGCAAACGGTTAGTTTATTTTACCAGTATTAAAACTGCAGGCCTAATAAACCTACAGCAGCAACCTGTGCTGCACGATTAGTGGAAGTTTCCATGCACAAAGCGCCAACATAACATGTTTGTAGGAGAACCGGCTGATCCAGATCTACCACCTCGCTTATTAGCTCACAACAGTCTAAAGCTGTACTGAAGGAAAAAAACCAATAAAGTCATCTGAAAGATTGGCACAGTATAATTTATAAAGAGAAGCTAGTAATAGGGTGTGTTTCTAATAGGAAGAGGATTAGTTTTTATTCGTTTTAGAAAAGAAACACACAAATATTTATTCAGAAGTTAGTTGACTGAGTTGTTCTAAGTGGTCAACTGTTTCCAGTGGCCACTTTCATGAATAACATGCTTTGACATGCTGACAACTTACATACAGTGCAACAATCTGGTACAGTTAGTCAGCTGACTTCTGTGTACCATCCTGTGCAAAGTGTACTGACCTCATCTACCAGGTCTCACTGGCCCATTTGCGCTGCATCTTTTCATCAATTTTTAAACTCCCCTTTTGGAAACTCCTGTTTTTTCCCCCACTTATTTTCTTCTGACATCCCCCCACCTTACTGAACAGTGGAAATTAAATACATAAAGGGTGGTCTCTGACTTTAGGACAGTACTATGTAACAGTGGAGCTAAAAATGTTGGGATTAAAACTTGTAAAAAGTGACCTATTACTTAAGTGGCCAATGAGTGAATAAAAAGTAAAATAAGCAGACTAAAACCTTTTTGGTTTGACTAAAACTGCAAAGGGGACAACTGTTAGATGGCCCTCCAAACGGAGGTTTTTCAGAGACTCACTCCAAACAGAGTGTTATTAGAAAAACAGAAAAAAACAGCAATATGGTGACACAAGAGACCAAAGAAACCCACAAATGTGAGAATTTTCTGTTAAAAAAATTACAATAACCACTGTATTATCTTAATTTAATGTCATTTCAGTGTATTATGGTCGTTTTCTTCATAGCAAGAATAAAAAATCGCTAGTAGTTTGCTAACTAGCTAACTTTCCCGTTCCACCTTAAATAATCCAGCAGTTCTGACGCCTGAAGGACCAGAATGTAACTGCTGCTCCATTTAAGGTGGAATGGGAAAATTTGAACAAGAAGCTGGTGAATATCTGACTTCAGCTTCATATCACTGAAGAATCAGGGGTGGGTGATAATAAATAATTGCCCCCCTCTTTGAAGTCATATGATGCCCTAAATGTAACTAAAGCCCAGCAGTGAGGAGCTGAACTTTACCCTCCTCTGCTGTCACTGCAGACTGGCAGGGTCGCCTACAGAGCAGCGCTGGTAGCTGATAATGAAGTGATGCTCTTTTTATTTGAGGAACATTTCAACCACTACCCCTGTAACTCAGTTCCAAGGGGCAAGGAGACCCTCGAAAACAAGGGGTAAAAAGTAGAAATAAGAAATGCGACTGGGCCCAAGACTAAACTACTTTTTGATCTACATTAGGTTTCCCAGGGGAGGTCGTGTAATGTGATTTGTAAGGGATTCAACTGGCCAGAGTAAACTATCTGTGCAATTCCCACAAACCGATAGATAGGATAGAATGAAAAGTCAAAACCCAGATGTGCATGTCGGCATTACACCACTCAATAACAACATGGAGCATGGCTGTGTCTGTTTGCCCGTTTTACTACTGCATTAGAGTGAGGTCCATTTGAACAGGGCTGCTATTGCTTAGGGAGCTCCAGGTTTAACCAGTTACAGAAGGCCATTCACTCCAAAATGATTACTTGCTGGTAATCTAGAAAATGGTTTAAGTCTAAATCTAAATGAGTGGCAATATGAACGCTGTCTCTTACGGGGGTTGTTCCTGCAGCCTCCTGCGGTGGACCCCCTCCTCCAGGTGCTGCTGTAGTTGCACACGCTCCAGGGCTTGACGGAATCACCGGTGATCGCGTCCGGGGTCAGCGTGCAGATTTCAATGCGAGAGTACTGTCGCGCGAACTCTGAGAACGCCATCCTGAACACAAACACGTATACAACATTGTAATATATTGAAAAGTATCATGCAGCGTTTGCAGCATAATTATTCTGCATTTTGTTTCATAAAATGAAACCATCACATATTTAGATTTAAAATAGCATTTTTACTTTCACATGAAAACTTCTCCTCTTTCTCCCGCAGAGCTATTTATAAATAATAGAGCTGTGGGCAGATCTGGTTATATCATATTACATGTCATATTGTAGGATTGAGTGCGTATATTTCCATATGCATTACCAAAATTCTCCATCTTCTGCACTGGCACTCGGCCGTTCTGAAGGATCCACGTAGTTCCATTCAGACGAGCTGCAAAGACAGGAAAGAATCACAGAATCACACGTTTGTTATTATTTTGCATGTCATGTAATGCATTATTTACTGTAGCAAAACAAAGACAGGAAGCAGCATTGGGTGGTCATATGGCCAATGCTGGTGGCTACTGTTATACAGTACCCGTCGCTCCAGGCTCCAGTCCACTCCACCTGACCCCAGGGGTTCCTCATCCGCACCAGCTTTTCCAGCCCGCCGCGGTAATGCACCTTAAAGAAACATAAAACAGGCTCTTAGGCTAACATTATAAACCAGAAGTGTCTGGTCTGGGGGGCCTAGATGTTCTCACTTGGATGTCAGACCCCCCTGACAGCTTCTCCAGTACCAACAAAACTGTTCTTAAAAGGAAAAAAGGATGAAAGTCACTAAGTTCTTGCACGCTTATGTCTTTATTTCAAACTTAAATAAAAGCGACCACTAAAACGCTCCTTAGATCATCACAAGTAGTACCTGCTCTGTGAGGGTCCATGGAGGTCCTGACTACTGAAGAACAGGGCAAAAGGGGGCTAACAAAGTATCAGGGAAACAGATGGACTACAGTCTGTAACTGTAGAACTACAAAGTGCACCTATATAGTAAGTGGAGCTGATAAAATGGACAATGAGCGTAGAAACAAGGACATAATGTTATGCCTGATCGGTGTATATATATATATATATATATATATATATACACACACTGCGATGGACTGCCGACCTGTCCAGGGTGTATCCTGCCTTCCGCCCAATGACAGCTGGGATAGGCTCCAGTGTGTGTGTATATATATATATATATATATATATATATATATATATATATATATATATACACACACATATACGCACACATATAAAAACACAAACAATATATATAATACCTGCTATCCTAACAGATTACCATCATTTTCATTTTCAACTGAATGAAGGTGAATTGGCTTTTAAGTGTCCCGGCTAGTTTCTGTTTGTACCTCGACAGCTCCTGTGAGAGAGTAGGCGTGTCCCTTGACCAGCTTCTGACGGGTGATCGCCTCTGAATCAGCAGCACTCGTGATCTAGAAACGCATGAACACAAACACCACATGAATAGTTCATTCAGACTAGGCATGTGAAAGCCATCCAATGAGCAGTGAATTCAGTGGAATGTCTCACGTCTATGGAGCAGCCCAGCAGAGCTCCGGACTCCAGGGCCTTTTGGATGATCTGGAAGATGTTGGCAGGAGCTTTCCTCAGCTCGTAGGACTCAGCAATGCCGCCGGTGAAGTCCTCGAAGCCCTCGGTGGTGGAGCCTCCAGACAGAGCCTCATAGCAGCCGTTAACCCTGGAGTACACAGCTAAGGTCAGCGGGGCTCAGGATTGTAGATCATATTCATTAAAACCAATAAGTGAAGGTGACTATTGTCCAAATCATATGGGCAACATGTTTTGAGAGTCCACTTTGTAGATGTTGGATGTGACTTGCATCAAGTCAAGAATCTTGGCATAACAACTGATTCTGGTATGAATTTCAGCAGCCATGTAAAAGCAGCCTTTTACCATCTCAAGAACATAAAGTTTAGGAATTTCATGTCACAGCAAGACCTAGAAAAACTAACTCATGCATTTATCTCCAGCAGGCTGGACTACTGTAATGGTCTCTTCACTGGCCAAAACCACAAACAGCCAAAGCTTCAAAACGCAGCTGCTAGAATGCTTATGAGAACCAAGAGATCCGAGCACATCTCTACAGTCCTCCACTCACTGCACTGGCTACCAATTAAGTACAGCACTGACTTTAAAGTGCCTTTAATTGTATATAAACCACTGAAAGCACCTGGACCAAAATACACTGCTGATCTGCTGAATGTATACAAACCCAACAGAAGAGGCACAAATCTGATTTTTTGCCCTAATGTGACTCAGATCTGATGTTTTCAAAATCAGACTTGAGCCACTTTCACATGTGGTCCTAGATCGGATACATATCCGATTTGTAACCGTGTGACCTTAATGTGACGCTCAGATCGGAATTCACATGTTTTTTCTCCACTGCGCCATCATTCAGCGTTTCCATGGCAACAGCGCCGAACAGAAGTTAAAGCCTGTAAACGGTGGAAAAGCAGCTCATCTCACCTTTTTCTCCTTCGTCTCGCTCTAATAATGAAGCTGAGAGCTGATCAGAGTTAATGATCTTCTCAGCGAAGCTCGTTCTGCTCGTTAGTTTGTGCTGATGATGAACGTGATTCATTCACGTGACGTTACTGAGTAGGATGAGCTCATGAGGGTCATTTCAGGACGACGGTTCATCACATTAATGACAGATTTGAGTCACTTACCTAAAAGAGTGTGAACCATCGTGTTAGAGAGATCGGATTAGAGCAAAAAAATCGGATTTGAGCCACGAGGCCGGTAATGTGAACGTGGCTAAAATGTTCCTCTTAAGTTTAATCAATCTTTGAAGCTCTTTTAAGAGCTTGCTAGCATGAGTATCCCACAGACTGGTTAACAGCTTAGATGTTGGTATTACTAAAAAGCAGAAAGCAGTAACTTTGGTGGTCCTCCTCACTGACGGTGCTGTGGTACTTCTTATGCACTTTTTATGTCTTTGTAAAAATCCTAGCAAAAGACTTTTTAAAGCACTAGATTTCAGAAAGGTCATGTATTATTATATAATGCTCTTATTTTCCTGTTTGTGTAAAGCACTTTGAATTGCCACTGTGTATGACAGGTGCTTTACAGATAAACATGCCTTGCCTTAGATTCAACTACATATCTATTAAAATGGGACTTCCACTGATTTTCCAAAATAAAATGCACCTGCTCAGAGTGGTTTGATGTGAAATGCGCCATTCTAGAAAGTCAGAATTGTTCACAGGCTTGGTGATGGGAACCAGACGCCAAAAGCATTTCACGCCTCTAAAAGCTCCTTCACAGGAAACTATTACACAAAATTGGTTTATGAATATGTTGCGTAATGCCTGAGACAAATGTATTTTTTATTATTTTTTTTTAACTACCACTATTTTACCACTTACAATATTACACAAAAAGACTTGTAGGTTCATTGGCTGTTGTCGATAGTAATTAAAACGGCCTTATTAGTGTTGTAGTTAGTTTCAGCATTTGTAGGTAAACTAAAGGGGATCACAGAATAAATAAGGCAAATGAACTAAGTTGCCTAATTTATATTTCTAACTTGTCCATCTTCACATAGCAGCATTTAACTAACCAGCTAAGACATCAGCAGTCAGATCCAGCTTCCCAGTTAAAGTGTTTTGATAAAAACTCTGACTCAATCTTACAAGCAGAGCGTGTTCTTTAGTAATGAGAAGCTTTGTGGTCAGTAAAGCTCCTGAGGTTAAACTGCAAACAGTAGCGTTTACACAAACAAACTCACTTAGCGTAGGCCTTCTCCAGCAGGGCGCTCCAGAACTCGTTCCCCTCTTCAGAGTGGACAAACAGCAGCTTCCCATCCTTCACCGGCAGCCGGTCATCGATGACGACGTCCACCCACTCACCAAACTGCCAGAACTAAAGGGGTGAGGGCAGAAGGGCTATTTAAAACTCTGAATCGGAGTGTGTTGCAGAGCACTACACGTCAAACCAAACAATTAACATTGTCAAAAAAAATGAAACCAACATCTGTCAGATGTTTTAACACAGGGCTACACGTACAATTTTTGAGCACTGGTACTATAGAGTTGCAACTATTGTAGTGCAAATTAGCACTTTTTTTAGAGATTAAAAACTACAATCCTGGGCAAAAAAGGATTTCAGACTAGGCAAACTTGTGCAAAATGGCAAACCATTAAGATTTTTAATGGTCTTGATAACAAATCGTTAACTGAATAAATAAAGTAGCTTAGTACAGAATGTCTTTTCTCTTTGGTTTTGTTTACATGTTGAAGTCATGTGGGTAAACGTGCAGACAGACTTTTACAGAAAGAGTCAGTATGGTTCCACTCAACACTGAGGGCTTCAAATAGTTCAAAAGCACCGCCAGGCTAGTCTTTAATGTGAGATCAAATATCCTCTATAGCAGAGGTCACTAATAGGTGGACGGCGGTCCGTGTCCGGTCCCAGGCGCTGTCCTATGCGGACCTGGACCTATAACTGATAAACTGTGAATAATAATTTAATTTTGATGGGGTCGTCCTATTTTAAGTGGCGTAACTTCTAGTCATTACGGTCCCGGGAGACTCACAGACCAATCACATGCATTGTACATATCACATGTGACGCTACTCAGCCAATCAGATCCGTGCATTACGGTGAGCACTGAGACTCGAGTGAGTGACTCACACACACAGGAGGGAAGAGGCGAGAAACAGCAGTCAGAGAAGAAAGTGAGCCAGATTATTTTACACGTCGTGCTCTAAAAAGAGAAAACTGACAATAAATATTGTTTAAATGTTACTGAATTGTACTTTATTTGATTTGATATTCAGTTGTTGACTGTATAAGATGTTGATATACCTGCTAGGTTACTTCAGTAAACAGTATATGGCACTGAATTAGATTAGACATTATGATGTTCCAGACCTTTGCTTGAGGATTTTTTTTTTAACTGGACCTTTTTGAATTGTAATTAAATAACCCTGCTCTATAGGCTTTAAACCTGGACTCTGAAGAGGCCAAAACCATCAGTAAAAACCATAAGTAATTTATATTTGGCCCATTTTTTTGCACACAAAATGCACCTGTATTAATCTCAAGTGGAACAACTTGTCATTCCGATTCAGTTTCATTAGGGATTCCCCACTAGGGGGCGCTATTAGCGCCAGTGCGGCATGGCATTGGAAGCAGCAGTAATATGATGGTAATGAAGCAGCGTTAGGACTCTGGTACCTGAAAGTGAAAGATGCCGGCGTAGCTAGAACCGAAATCCTGGTTGCTGGGGACCACCCTGGCCAGCACGTCTTCATTCAAAGTGAGAGAGGCGATGGCCGCTAGCAGCCAGCAGTCCCCTATAAGAGAGAAAGGTAGAGAGACATTCTCAGCTCAGTCATACAGACTGCATGGACACATTTTCCTGACTTGCCTACATTAATCAGGTCATGATATAAGAAACTCCAACACCGAAGATCCTGATGTGATCTGACCAAACTGACAACACTGATACCCACTGATACTGATATGCGTCCTCTGCCTGGCTGACTTTCGCTTACGGTGGTCCAACAAGAGTAACAGGAAACTGAGCTGTACAGTTTTAAAGAATCATGTTTTCTGATAAACATTTGAGATGTTTCCACTTTTGAACGGCAGCCTCTATCAGCAGAGCCCCTAGTGGCCATTATAATCATTATAATTACTATAAATCATAAAAATATTATTCCTATAACTCCAGGAGTTCCCCAGGAGTCGTGTCACTGTGAAGAAAAGCACATGAGTCCACTGTGTCTTTCAGTTATCAGAGATTTTCTCATTTAGCTCATGATTTCATATGAAGCTTTTAGCTGAAGTCACTGGTGTGACCCACTTTATTCTGAGGTAATCGTGAAAAAATAGAATATAAATGGATTAAATTACATATTTTAGTGGATGTTCCATGATTGACAATGTGTGGTTTGATGCTCTTATTAGCAGTTATTTTGTGAAAAGCACTTTTCATTAAAAATGTCTCTGGTGTTACCTTTATTAGGTGTAACACCAGTGACAGAAATGGACGTTTCTGTAGAATGACCCCTAGTTCAACCTCCAAAACAGGCAGAAATTAGCATTTTGCTACATCTTTTATATTTCAGGTTTTCCCATCTCAGTCTTTACTTTTAGACCCTGTTTAGTCAAATGAACAATTCTTGGACACTAACGTGCTTCGAAATGTGAGGAATGCTCCTTAAACTTCTAGGAAACCTGATAAAAAACAGTGTGTTAGGATTTTTAGGTGCCCATCGAATCACAGCAGCTGAGGTGGAGCAGAACAATGTGTCATACCTCCTCTGATGGTTAGAGCTCATTACATCACAGCAGAGCTTCTTTGGCTCACAGAATGCACCTTGAAGCCAAGAGGCTCATTGACCTGGAATGAATCCTGAGAACTATCCAGCTGAATACTGTGAAGATGCACTCATAGCTTGCAAAATGTCTCCTACATTTGCTAAACAGTTTACACAAACCCACAGCGACGGTCCTGGATAACCAGGTCTGCTCCAAGCAACCGACGTCGGTTCGCTTGCTTGTCCAGTTTCTGTCGAACAGCGAGGGACAGTTTCTATAATGCACAGCAATTTAAATTTGCTTCCCGCAATAAATAAGCTTGCCTTGTTTTTGGAGGAACCTTTGATTCTTCATGGATTTAATTTTAATGTTAGATAACTGCGACTAACGATGACCGCATTTACATGCACTCAATAATCCGATCATAATCTGATAACTGCAGAAAATCAGATTGTCAGTAATGCAATCAACACGTTTACACGCTTTACAGTAAGCAGATATTGGGGAAACTCCGCGTCTACATGAGTTAGGCAATAATCGGATTTCTGCTTTGCAACCAGCCAATAAACTCACAGAAGAAGACGTGACATAAACATAACATAAAACTGTTTTTTTTAACATCGCGTCACTTTACCTGAAAATATGAACATAAATCATCTAGAAGACGAACGATATTCAAATTCTTTATTTCATGTTCGGTTTCGGCGCCGCTCCGACAGTGTTTTGCTGCGTCTCGCGACATCCGCCCTCTGATCTCGCCCACGCACAGACTGAGAAATCCGAAAGAAATCAGAGTAAGAGTACATGCATCCCATCATAATCAGATTTCTGCAGTTATACGATTATTCAAATGGTCATGTAAAACACCATACTCCGATCTAGAAATCCGATAAAGAAATCTGATAAAGAGAGCTGGATTTTAGCTCAGTAATCAGATTTCTCAGTGCACGTAAACTCTTACTCTGATTTCTTTGGATTTCTCAGGCTGCGCGTGTGTGAAAACAGATGGCGGTGCCGGAAATAAGCAAGCGAGACGCAGCAAAACGCGACGCTGAAACCAAATACATGCTTGACGAAATAAAGAATTTAAATATTATTCATCTTCTAGATGATGTACGTTCATATTTTCAGGTAAAGTGGCGCAATGTTTTAAAATAAAGGCGTCATGAAGTTTGAGTTTTATGTTACGTTTACATCACGTCTTCTGTGAGTTTCTTGGCTGCTTACAAAGCAGAAATCTGATTACTGTCTGACTCATGTAGACCTGGAGTTTTCTCATTATCTGTTTACTCAAGTGCATGTAAACGCGTTGATCAGATTACTAACAAAATCTGATATTCTGCAGTTATCGGATTATTAAGTGCATGTAAATGCACTCAATGACTGCAAGCTAACTAGATAACTCTAGCAGATGGGGTGGGCTAAAATAAGCAATGACCACCAAGCATGTACAGAAGCTCATCACAAAAAATAGCATAGCATGTCTAAACCATTCTTGCATATTTGTATATATAAGGAAGTCATGTAGTAATATAAGAATGTAAATTAATGCAAATTAAGAATTTAATTCTTACTAGTAAAATTTTCATTTTTACATGTAATAATTCAATTAGAACTAGTAAAACTATTTTCTACAAGTGAAAATGACATTTTTACATGTGAAATTTAAGTTTTAACTACGAAAAATCAATTTTCACAAGTAAAAATGTGTAGTTTGCATTTTTACTAATAAAAATGTGATTCTTGATATCAAGAACTACATTTCTACATGTGAAAATTAAATTTTCTGTAGTAAAAAATTTCATTCTTAATAGTAACAATGTTTCCCCCTATAAAATGAATGGGGACACTCATGAATTATCACTAGTCAAAATTTTATTTTTACTAGTAAGATTTAAATTTTTACTAGTGGAAATTACATTTTCACATATGTGAATTAAATTCCTGATATCAAGAAAAAAAAGGATTAAAAGCTAAAACGTGTTCCCATAAGCAAGGCAATCCTTTTCACATCTACAAGTACCCCCATTATAAGATAATGTACATTTGCTCACTATAATTATGGATTAAATTCATAGGCCACCATCGTGCTTTGCATATATGGGCAGGGATGGGAATCGGGGTCATAAAGCAAACAAATCATTCTAATATTATTGTACTTCACCTTTAGTTTCTGCTAAAGCTTCCATTTGATCTACTGACCCTTACGGTGTCACAGAAACATCTGGAGGTGATTTCTGACATTTGCTGAAGGCAGAAAATTATGGGGAGTTTATGGCTGAGAAACAGAGAGAGAGAGAGAGAGAGAGAGAGAGAGAGAGAGATTTGCGTCATGGTATGAGCAGCTACTGCCTGTTTGCACAGGTATCTACTCCCACACATTCAGAGCATATCAGCAGTTATACTACTGCTGACTTCCTTCAGAACTATGCAGATTCTCTTAATGATAACTCCCCGTTCATCAGTGTGACGTACAGACATGATTCCAGAAGAGTGTGTAAATCTGTGTGGTTGGGTTATAAGAGACTGCCCCAGGATAGGTATATACCATATTGAACAAATACTGCACTGCACTTTTACTGCTGCAGATTGCGATTATTATTACGGCTTGTAATAAATTAAGAAGAGATGTGGGGAGGGTAGGGTAGGGATCCATCTTAATTGAAGGAAGAAAATGATTCATTACCCTAGTGGTATGTTTACAACTCACACCCACCCCACCCTAACCCCACCCTAACCCCACCCTAACCCACCCTATCCTAACCCCACCCTACCTAACCCCACCCTACCCCACCCTAACCCACCCTAACCTAACCCAAGGGTGGGGTTAGGATAGGGTGGTGTTAGGATAGGGTGGTGTTAGGATAGGGTGGGTTAGGGTGGTGTTAGGATAGGGTGGGTTAGGGTGGTGTTAGTATAGGGTGGTGTTAGTATAGGGTGGGTTAGGGCGGGGTTAGGTTAGGGTGGGGATAGGGTGGGGTTAGGATAGGGTGGGGTTAGGATAGGGTGGGGATAGGGTGGGGTTAGGATAGGGTGGGGATAGGGTGGGGTTAGAATAGGGTGGGGATAGGGTGGGGTTAGGATAGGGTGGGGATAGGGTAGGGTTAGGATAGGGTGGGGGTTAGGATAGGGTGGGGTTAGGGCGGGGTTAGGATAGGGTGGCGTTAGGGTGGGGTTAGGATGGGTGGGGTTAGGATAGGGTGGGTTAGGGTGGGGTTAGGGTGAGGGTGGGTGTGAGTTGTAAACATACCACTAGGGTAATGAATCATTTTCTTCCTTCAATTAAGATGGATCACTAGCCATCCAGCTCTCATAAATGAAGTTAAATGCAACAGGTGGCTAACACAGGAGGAAGGCATTGTCTAGGTAAGGGTTTGGCAACGTGGCTCTGGAGCCACATGCGGCTCTTTTACTGCCCTGTTGTGGCTCCACAGCTGAATTAGATTTGTAGGTAAAAATAAAATAATCCTCCTTTACAGTAAAATAAAGCTCTGCTGATCGTTCAACACAGTTTATCAATAAATGGTCTTAAACTCTGGAGTTAATGTAGAACTGCTAATTCACCCTGTAACCCTGAAGGCTGGAGCTTAGACTGCTGGTCACCATAGCAACACATGCAACACATCTCGCCTAGCTGGTAGTTAACGAAATGACAAACGAGAAACTGTCAAACACTAAAAAGTCACGAAGCTGAAGCTTCTCTTTCGCCAGCTTCTTGTTCGAACTTTCCCGTTCCACCTTAAATGGTGCAGCAGTTACATTCTGGTGCCTCATGCACTATTTAAGGTGGAACGGGAAAATTCAAAGAAGAAGCTGGTGAATGAGAAGCGACTTCAGCCTCGTACGTTAACGTTAGGAGACATTTTACAAGAAACTATTACAAGAACACTTTCCTGCCGGAGATGTGAGAAAAGCAGCTACAGCTGAGCTAAAGCTTAAAGCAGAGCAAAGTCGTTGTTTTGATTTATATTATATTTTTTAGCCTATATTAACACATCAGCACATACGGAGACATATTTACAGCCAAGATAGTGAAACATTACTTCAATTAAACGGACATGAAACGTTGTGGCTCCCAAGGTGGCTTGATTTTGGTTGAAGGGACCAAATGGCTCTTCTTAACATATGGGTTGCGACCCCTGACCTAGATAAATATTTACCTTCAAGGTATCACTGGACTGTTTTTTGGTGTTGAAGCATGTTTGTTCATTGTAAACACAATTTATATACGATTCGATTCTGGCCACAAATTCTTAATTCATTGGTTCGGTGGTCCAAGTGGCCGAAGCAAATGTTCATATCCACCTAACCTCAGTGTAGAGCATTTATATAAAAGGATAGATTAATAAGATCAACAACACATAATAACTTGGCAACTCTATCTTCTTAGAAGCGTAGAAAAGAACCTATCAGCTTTTCCTTCTTTTTCCTTTCTTTCCTTTTCCCCCTTTTCTCTTGTGTCAGTGTGGCATTTCGATACATCCGCTTCGTTATATCAGTTTTAATATATTAGTAATATGAGTGGTCTACACCGTTTAATTCTGTTGGATTCAGCACAAAACAAACACAAACACTCATAAAACACGATACTAGCACTGTAACGGTGATAAGAATGAACAAACGACACACAGCCGTCGTTTAGAAAGATACAACGCGCAGCAGTCTGAAAGCACAAGACATGACACGCAAATCTCTCAGCTCAGCCAATCTGAGCACAGCAGCCTGTGGTCACGAAGTCACGCAAGCTCCGAGTTATAGTTCCTCTTACGCTGAGCTCTGTGAGAGAGAACTGTGTGTGTGTGTCTGAGTTTTGTGTCAGTGAAAGGTCTCCTCCCCCTTCTGTCTGCCACACAGATCAGGTTTCAACAGTGGTTTAGGGGAACGTTCGTGCAAACAACAGATTACAGAGAACGCAGGCAACCACATTTCTCCTTCACTCATGGGGACCCTTACATCTGAAAGGGAGCTCAGGGACCCAACACATTCACTCGCTGGTCCTGGACCAAATCAGGAACTGTTATGCATTTGCACTGAATAGGGTTAATCTTGTTAGGGACACACCCAGTGGCTGCATCCATGCTGATCCAAATCCACCCACTGAAGTGTTGGAACATGAATTCAACGGTGAAGGAAAAACTAGACTTGCTAGTTAGAAATTCACAATATTACAACCCCATTTCCGAAAAAGTTGGGACGCTGTGCAGAATGTAAATAAAAATAGGATGCAATGATGTGCAAATCATGTAAACCGTATTAAATACTACAGACACAATATATAAGTATAAATATAAATATATATAAATGTTGAAACTGAGAAATTTGATTGTTCTTTGACAAATATAAGCCAATTTTGGATTTGATGCTAACAACACGTTCCAAAAAAGTTGGGACGGGGGCCTGTTTACCACTGTGTTTCATCACCTCTTCTTTTAACAACACTTTGTAAGTGTTTGGGAACTGAGGAGACACTGCTGTAGTTTTGAAAGTTTTCATTTCATAATGCGCCAAATGTTTTCAGTGGTGACAGGTCTGGACTGCAGGCAGGTCAGTTTAGCACCCAGACTCTTATAATACGGAGCAATGCTGCTGTAATACATGCAGAATGTGGTTTGGCATCATCGTGCTGAAATAATAACAAGACGTTCCCTGAAAAAGACGTCGTCTGGATGGCAGCATATGTTGCCAAAACATGTATATATCGTTCAGCATTAATGGTGCCTTCACAGATGTGCACAACACCCATGCCATGTGCACTAATTTTCCCCTATACCATCATGAATACTGGCTTTTGAACTGTACACTGATAACAAGCTGAGTGGTCCAGAGGACACAGTGTCCATGATTTCCAAAAAGAATTTCAAATATTGATTCATCAGACCACAGTACACTTTTTCACTTCCCCTCAGTCTATTTTAAATGAGGTCAGGCCCAGAGAAGGCGGCAGCGTTTCTGGATTCCTATATCTGGTTTCTTCTGTGCGTTTTAGAGTTTCAATTAGCATTTGTGGATGCAGTGATGAACTGTTTTCTCAGACAGTGGTTTTCAGACGTGTTTCTGAGCCCATGCAGTGATTTCCACTACAAAATCATGTCTGTTTTTATTGCAGTGCTGTCTGAGGGCCCAAAGATCACGGCCAGCAAATACTGGTTTTTGGCCTCGTCCCTTACATACAGAGATTTCTCCAGATTCTCTGAATCTTGTAATGTTATTATGTATTGTAGATGATGAAAAGCAAAAGTTCTTTGCTATTTTATGTTGAGAAATGTTTTTCTTGAATTGTTCCACTATTTGCTCGTGCAGTCTTTCACAGAGTGGTGAACTCCTCCTCATCTTTACTTCTGAAAGACTCCGCCTCTCTGAGATGCTTTTTTATACCCAATCATGTTACAGACCTGTTGTCAATCAACCACTAGGTGTTTACAAAACTTTACCAGCCTTTTGTTGCCCCATCCCAACTTTTTTGGAATGTGTTGTTGGCATCAAATTCAAAATGGGCAAATATTTTTCAAAAAACAATACAATTTCTCAGTTTCAACATTTGATATGTTGTCTTTGTACTATTTTCAATGAAATATAGGGAATTTCATTGCATTTTGTTTTTATTTACATTTTGCACAACGTCCCAACTTTTTGGGAAATTGGGTTGTATATGGTTTGCATTTATTTATATACTCTCAATACAACACCCAGCAGGCATTACCAAATCCAACTTACAGCCATTGGGAATCTCTGTTAGCCTAGCTACTGATTCAAAGCATGAGTATCAAATACAACCAAGCTAGCATTAGAGCAACTCTTACTTTGGTTGTTGAAATATTTATTCAGCACAAAATGGACGCAAAGTTCTGGCACTGCGTTTCCTTCAGAGCAGGTTTACAGATTATAGTCACGTTAAAGGGACAGATGCATCATTAGTTGTTAGTAGTTAAGACACGACAGTGATTTGTGGTGCAACCAAATTTAGTACGAAGACAGTCTGAAACAAGCTAGTGCTAAATAAGGACGTAGCAAAGACTTTACACACAAACTTAACTACAAGCTTATGCACAACTGGTGCAACCCAGTCAGGTTTTTCACCTTTTCAGCCAGAGGAAAGAAGCCAAACTGAGGTTAGACATCTATATCTAGACAGCCACCTTTCTAACTTTAGTTTTTAGCTTCTTGTCCTCCTCGTCCGATGAGTCATTTGTGCCACGAGTAGTCCATTCATAGTCCACTGTAATAATAACTTGAACATTACAGTTATAGGGCTTCCATAAGATACTCTGTTTACTAGCAGTAGCGTTGGCTCTCTGCCTTCCGTCTGCATTCAGCAGATAAAGAAACAGAAAACTCAAAACAGCCCACACTAAAGCTTTCCCAAAGAGCCTCCTACCTTCAATATGTGTCGACAGTGGAGTTTTATTAGTCTTTAAACTGTGAAAATCTTACTGTACAGACCACTGCTGCACTGCTACATGAGGCAAAGAAGGCATGTTTACAACAGATGTGGCCAGAGTCTCAGTTCCATTGTAAAATCCACAATATACCCACATCTATGACCACTTCACAACAACTGAACTCTGCACCACTGTGCCACGGTGAAAATAATAGACCTTATGTTGTTATTGGAACAATATTTGACTCTAATGCTGTTTGCTTGGAGCACCGAGTGTCCTGTTGAGGTAAAGAACCCATTTTTTGTTTAAAATGAGGGGCTGGCAACTTATGTTCTTTACTAGAACTAGGCTGGTCAGCTAGCTAACAGGCTAAAAGAGCCAACAGCCTAAACAACTCCATCATTAATCTCACAATCCTGAATTAAAGTATTTTCAGTCTGATTAACCGTAAAACTGCAGTATAAAAGTCTAAAAATGTCACTTGAATGTCTCACACACTTCAAACGTTCGTGTTTCAGTCAGAAGTCGAAACCCAGGCTGAATCCCAAACGGCTCTGTACTCCCTAAATAGTGTTCTAGCTATGAAAGTTTAGAAATTCTAGCCTCTACAGCCAAACAGTGCATCATTTATCGAGTGTGGATGTGTCTGAGTCCCAAATGACTGTTTCTTAGCTGTATTTTGCTCTGTTGGGCTGCGGGAAATTCCTACGTAGTGCACTATGTAGGGAGCAGGAAGCCATTTGAGATTCAGCCCCAGTGTGAGAAGAGGGACACGGCTGGATTAGTGTTTAATAAGACTTGCGGTGGTAATTTGGTGACCAAAAAGTACTTATAAAGCAAAGGTTTTGACATTAAAGAGTGCTGTGATATTATATGTTCATTGTTATACAACAAAAAGTAAAAACATACATGGAATGACCGCAGTTTACAGCGATGGGCGACCAAACGTTCTCCTCATTCAGCAGTCCACTGTTGCCTGGCAACAATACCGTACTCTAAAGGACCTGCATTTCTTGGTGGAAGCCTTGTTTATGTTATTTATTGCTAATTATAATGTAAATTATTTTCTGAAAAATTGTGTTTATCATCGTATTTCATGTTGGCCGCCGTTGTATAAAAGCGATAAGCCACTTGAGGCTGTGCGTTAGCAATTTTATCACAGGGAAGGAAGTTTTACTCCGCTTCGTGTTGTGCCTAACAACACCCTTACCCGTGACAAAATCACAGTAACGCACAGCCTCAAGTGGCTTGTTGCTTTAATGTAGATTGAAAAATGACTAGATGTACTTTGTCATAATGGATAATATTCTTTCCAAAAACTATTGATAAAAGCACTTGAGATCTTTTCTCCAGAGGTGGGAAGATCTGATGAGCCCCACAGTGTAGTCTGCTTATTTACTCGCTATTGCCATGTCTCAAGTACGTTTGTGCTCTGATGTAGGCTAATGGTTGAAGTACAGTGTTAAATCATCCTACACTCTTAAAAAAGATGGCTCTTTAAGGGTGCTTTAATAAAGAAAATGGTTCTATATAGAACCATGAACACTCACAGAACCCTCTGCATGATTACAAGTTTTTTTTGCATTGTGATAAGGTTCTTCAGATTGACAGACAATGTGTTTTACATGGTTCTACATATAAAACCTTTCTGAAAAAGGTTCTATATAGTACCAAAAAGGATTCTTCTATTGTTTCAGGCTTGACATCATAACAACAGAAGAACCCTGTCTGGTGCTATATAGAACCCTGTTCACCCCCAAAAAGGTTCTATTTAGAACCATCTACAGCACATTCGCCATCAATCTGAAGACCTATTTAGTGATACAAAGAACCCTTTTATCATGCAAAGGGTTCTTAGAGTGTTCATCGTACTTTATAGAACCATTTTCTTTACTAAAGCATCCTTAAAGAACCATCTTTTTTAGGTTTGTAGCTAAACATGGCTAGCCTGTATGTTAAGTTACTGCAAATAAAGCAACAAGAAAACATTTGTATTAACATTTCAAAACGTGTTTTAGGTGTCTCCACTTATCATGATGAGCACTGTACTTCATTTTCATGCTTCAAGGACTCCCATTGGACGTCTCATGTCAACTTCGTTTTCACCTCTCTACTAAGTTGAATTCCTCTGTTGCTCAGCTTTCAAGGAATAAACCAAACATCAAGCAAACCTGTAGCTTTCAAGGAAAGAACCGAACACCAGGCAAACCTGTACTCTTTACTAGGGCTGTGGCTGTGCGCCCAGTAGGACAGTCCCTCCTAATGCTTTCCGCATGACTAAACTGTGTGCTCACTGGACACACCCAGCCCTCCAGGTATTCTCTTCTATTCTTGAGTCCTTATTTGCACTGAAAACATAGAAAGAAAAACTCAAAACATTCAGGTTTTTACCTTTCTGTACTTAAGCCGAGCTAACTGTGGGTGTTTGTTTGCCAACGTGGTGCAGCCCAGAAGAGTTCCTCAAATTACGAAAAGCATTATGTACACCGATCAGGCATAACATTATGACCATATGTGATATGCTGTTTAAATGCATTAGAATCAACCTTTTCTTTTTTATGGCCTTATTAGATTATGATTCTTTAAGAATTGATTCAGAATTCAATTTGATTTAAAAAATAGAAGAAAAAATAAAATGAATATCCAAATGCAACTGGAGGAACTACTTACATGGTAGTGGAATATGTACACCGATCAGGCATAACGTTATGACCGCCTCCTTGTTTCTACGCTCATTGTCCATTTTATCAGCTCCACTTACTATATAGGTGCACTTTGTAGTTCTACAGTTACAGACTGTAGTCCATCTGTTTCTCTGCATACTTTGTTAGCTTGTTAAGCGCACAGCCTGGCAATCTTAATAGACAAACGTTAGCAGTAGGATGGGTCGTACTGAAGAGCTCAGTGACTTTAAACTGGCACTGTCATGGGATGCCACCTCTGCCACAAACCAGTGAAATTTCCGTCCTGCTAGAGCTGCCCCAGACAACTGTAAGTGCTGTGATTGTGAAATGGAAGTGGTGCAGGAGCAACAGCAGCTCTACCACGAAGTGGTAGGCCATGCAAACTTGATGAATCATCAAGCCTGATGAATCATGCTTCTCTGTCTGGAAGCCTCATGAACAAATTTGGATTTGGTAGATGCCAAGAGAACACTACCAATCAGAATGCATAGTGCTAACAGTAGAGTTTGGTGGAGGAGGGATAATGAGCTGGGGCTGTTTTTCAGGTCCTTAGTTCCAGTGAAGGGTGATGTTAATGCTACAGCACACAAAGCCATTTTAGACAATTATATCCTTCCAACTTTGTGGCAACACTTTGGAGAAGAGAAGTCCATAAAGACATGGTTTAGCAAGTTTGGTGTGGAGGAACTCCAGTGGCCTGCACAGAGCCCTGACCTCAACCTCGACTCCACTAAATATCTTTGGGATGAACTGGAATGGCCTTCTCATACAACATCAATGCCTGACCTCACATATCGCTGTTGTCGGAAGAAAACCTTGTATCTTCATTTTTGACATAATTTGAAAATGTCTGTTGCCCTTTACATCATTTCATGATGAATGGACCAAAAGAAACGGCCCAAAATGACTTGGAAAAAAAGTCTGGTTCCATTGACTTACATTGAACGTAAAGCAGGTTTTCTCCTTTTCCCGTAAAGTTACTATTTTAGAGGTTTTCCTCCAACAATAGTAATATGTTAATTTGACTGAATGGGCACAGATTCCCACAGACACACTCCACAATGTCGCAGAAAGCCTTCCAAGAGGAGTGGAAGCTGTTATAGCTGCAAAGGGGAGGGGGGGTCAAGTCCATATTAAACCCCATGGTTTTGGAATGGGATGTCCAACAAGCTCATATGGGTGTGATGTATAATCCATCATGAAATTTGTGTATCGTAGTATCCCTAATCTACTGCTGGGTTGTGGTGTGGGAACCTGAGTGGTGTGGGAAACTGGGAAACTGAGTGTACAATTTAAGACATATAATGCATCCTTTCGCCTTTTTTGACCAGTACCTTACTGGTGAGTGTGTACTTCTGCATGATCTGCATGTTTTTAATATGGCAAAGAAAAACGGAGGATTTATTTATTTATTTATTTATTTAACAGCACCTGAACGGAGTAAAATCATATTTCCTAGTTAACTACACTGTTAGAAATAAAGGTTCTCTGCAGGTACATTTTCCGTTCATCAAGGTACAAACAGTGTAAATGTTCCCTCAAAGGTACAACAGTGGTTTTTTAAGGTCCAATTGTGAACTTTAAATAAGTTTTTCCAGGTGAAAAATTCATATTTGTACCTTTTAATAACTGAATGTTTTAAATCAGAACAGTAAAATAAAAGCCTGGAGACGAGACGGGGTGTGTGGAGTCAGTACAGCTTAGAACATATCATTTTAATGCTTTATGGTAGAGTTATGTTCCCTCACCAAAGGTACTGAGAATGACCCTTGAGGGAACCACCGCAGTGACAAGAGGGGCGCTGACCCAGAGACAGTTTAGTACCTTTATTTCTGAGAGTGTATCTGGTATATACAAACTTTCCACGAGTCCCCGACTGCAAACACTGCGAATTGAACTCACAACCAACAACTCACCTCCACGATAACTCGTAGTACATGTGTGTAGTTGTATACATTAACCTGTCTGCAGAATCAGGTTGCATAATAAATCCTAGTGATATAAACTGGTACATACGGGCACCATAATGTGGCTTCCTGATGCACTCAAAATAATATTGTCCTTTCCATCCTGTGCATAAAGTGTTACTTGCAGACAGCAACAACCAGCTTATCTGTTGGAGTTCGAGAAGCAACCTGTAAACACCACTGAGCTCAATCAGACTCAACTACACCCAAAAACGTACGAGTGAGCTTCACCTGAAAGGCCATTTAACTAGTCCAGGCGGTTTCTGGCAAAGGCTTAAGGGAGGCAGCAACAGTCACTGTATTTGTTTGAGTGATAGGTGTGTATATGTGGGTGAGGGTTAACGGGGGGGGGGAGTGCCACTTCCTGACTCAGAGACTCTGAAGCAGAACACTGCCGTAGTTGACCACAAATGCATAAAGGATTATGTAGATGGAGTATCGTGGTGTCTTCACTTACCCAGAGCTCCTTGGCAGATGTCGGTCCTGGTGGCTCCACCAACGATGAACTGGGGTTTCGAGCACAGCTCCTGCACAATACAGTAAACAGATGAGCTCCAGCTTCAACCTGGACACACCTTCCTCAATAATGCTGCCTCAGAAGCTGTCGAAGCCAATCTTGCACCACACTTTCAGGTTACTGAACCTACACTATTAAAAAAGTCTTCCAATGCTTCCGTGTGGAAACGGTGGAAGTCGGTCATGTTTTGTTCAGTAAAAACAAAACTTTTGGAAAGTGTGCATGGAAAACTGCCATTATTATGGCCTCCTGGGGGTAAAACCCCCCATTACATGAGGAAAATAACATTTATGTCTAGAAAATGAGATGCCTTACTTTGAATACGACTCGTCTTCACAACAAAACATTGCTATCAACTCTGTTCTCAGCTATAAAATTAGCACATTAGTCTGCAAAAAATATGATTTTTTTTAGGTTTTTGAATGACAGAACTACTGCAGACAGTTTGTATGAAAAAATGTTGGAAAATCTGCGGTAACTACTAAATTTATCTAAAGTTAAAGTGGAAAATAACATTTATGTCTAAAAATGAGACGCCTTAGTAGCTCGGAATATGAATCATCTTTACAACATAACGTTACTATCAACTCTGTTCTCAGCTATCAACCGAGCAAGTTAGACAAAAACATGATTTCTTTTAGGTTTTTAAAAGACAAATACTACATACACTTTAATCCACAGGTAATAAGACTGCAAAATCTGAGGTAACCACTTAATTTATCTGAAGTTAAAGTGGAAAACACCATTTATGTCTAAAAATTAGACGCCTCAGTAGCTTTGAATGTGACTCATCTTCACAACACAACATTTCTGTCAATGCTGTTCTAGTAACTAGTAAGTTAGTCTGACAAAAACATGATTTTAAAAGCTTTTAAAAGACAAATACTACACGCACTTTATTCCACAGGTAGTAAGACTGCAAAATCTGAGGTAACCGCTAAATTTATATGAAGCTAAAGTGGAAAATAACATTTATTGAGATGCCTTAGTAGCTTTGAATATAACACTTTTTGTCAGCTCTGTTCTCAGCTATCAAACTAGCACGTTAGTCTGAGTAAAAATATGATTTTAAAAGCTTTTAAAAGACAGAACTACTACACACACATTAGTATTCAAGTAAAAAGACTGCAAAATCTGAGGTAACCGCTAAATTTATCTTAAGTTAAAGTGGAAAATACCATTAATATCTAAAAATGAGACGCCTTAGTAGCTTTGAATGTGACTCATCTTCACAACACAACGTTCTTGTCAACTCTGTTCTCAGCTATCAAACTAGCACGTTAGTCTGACAAAAACATGATTTTAAAAGCTTTTAAAAGACAAATACTACACGCACTTTATCCCACAGGTAGTAAGACTGCAAAATCTGAGCTAACCACTAAATTTATCTGAAGTTAAAGTGTATAAAGTCACTCAGTTACTCAGTCCAGCCTGACTTCAGTCCAGCCTGAGCAGCACTCACTCCGGGTCTTTTCCACTGCACCCCCCTCGTCTTGAACGAGTTTGGTCCGAGCTCCTTAAAGCCCAGCGACTCGGGGGCGGCGGGGAAAAGGGGGTCACAGAACAGCTGGCCGCTGCTCAGATACTGGCTCCTCAGCGCCTCGTAGTCCTGGTTCATATACTTGATGGCCTTCGAGTTGGTCCCAAAGCCCGCGGCCCTGGCCCGCTTCTTCGCTAAAGTCAAAGCCACTCCCGACATTTTTCTGCTCCGGTTCGGTAAAGAAGACGCAGTGCGAGAGCTTCGACTTCCAGAACAGAGTTGAGTAACTTCAGTTCTCTCCGCCCCTCCGAGGAACTCTGACTCTCTCTCTGGTGGGGTGTGTTCGCCCTGTTATGGGTCTCAGATGCAGGAAGAAGAGGAAGAAACATGTCTGTGCGGTTGGGCGACACGATACGACATAATTATGCTGTTAAAACTGGCCGTGGTTCGTTTTCATCCCGCACGAATCTCTCAGCTGGAGGCTGCAGTCGAGTCTGGCTGGTTACCTTCCTACATTTTAGGGATATGAGATTAACAAGGCAGCCTTTCAGACCGAGCTGCTCCTTCGAAGGGGATGTTTTTGAGCAGGAAGGAACGCTAATGCTCATTTAGCTGCTAGAAAACAGTCTGAAAATGCGATTTTAAAACACAGAATTACTTACATGCTTTATTCAGTGGGTAAGGTCGCAAAATCTGAGGTAACCACTGCATTTATCTGAGGATGTTTCCTCAGTTCGGCCTGGCTTTAGCAGCACTTGATCAAAATAGTTAGCAGAGAAGCTTTTTCAGGCCACGAGCTACTAAACTGAAGCCAGGAATTAATATATTGTGGCCACAAATTAATATATGGACTCCATGAATTAACATATTGAGGCCACAAATGAATATATGGAGGCCAAGAGTTACTAAATTGAAGCCAGGAAATAATATATTGTGGCCACAAATTAATATATGGAGGCCATGAATTAACATATCAAGGCCATAAATTAATATATGGAGGCCAAGAGTTACTAAATTGAGGTCACAAATTAATATATGGAGGCCAAGAGTTACTAAATTGTGGCCACAAATTAATATATGGCGGCCAAGAGTTACTAAATTGAGGTCACAAATTAATATATGGAGGCCAAGAGTTACTAAATTGTGGCCACAAATTATATATGGCGCCAAGAGTTACTAAATGAGGCCACAAATTAATATATGGAGGCCAAGAGTTACTAAATTGAAGCCAGGAAATAATATATTGTGGCCACAAATTAATATACAGAGGCCAAAATTAATATATATGGGTTCCATGAATTAACATATGGAGGCCAAGAGTTACTATATTAAAGCCAGGAATTAATATATTGTGGCCACAAATTAATATATGGAGGCCATGAATTAACATATCAAGGCCATAAATTAATATATGGAGGCCAAGAGTTACTAAATTGTGGCCACAAATTAATATATGGCGGCCAAGAGTTACTAAATTGTGGCCACAAATTAATATATGGCGGCCAAGAGTTACTAAATTGAGGCCACAAATTAATATATGGAGGCCAAGAGTTACTAAATTGAAGCCAGGAAATAATATATTGTGGTCACAAATTAATATATGGAGGCCAAGATTTACTAAATTGAAGCCAGGAATTAATATATTGTGGCCACAAATTAATTTACAGAGGCCAAAATTAATATATATGGGTTCCATGAATTAACATATGGAGACCAAGAGTTACTATATTAAAGCCAGGAATTAATATATTGTGGCCACAAATTAATATACGGAGGCCAAGAGTTACTATATTGCCCTGAGTTACTATACTGTGGCCAAAAATGAATATATTGACGCTAAGTGTTAGTATATTGTGGCCATGAATCGATATATTGAGGCTATAAATGAATATATTGAAGCCACAAGTTAATACATTGAGACCATGTGACCATGAGAAACTCATGGCCTGAATATATTAATTTGTGGCCACGACTTATTTTAAAATCTCACCATGTCACATTAGGGGCTCTGTGCAAAGTGGGTGTTTTCGAGGTCTGAGGCGTTTCTGGAATGCTCGTGCGAAGAGTTGATGGATTCAAGAGCGGAGGTGATCAGTTTGACAACATTATCCCAGTTTACGCGAATCTGCCGTTGGCACTAAAACTCATTATTAACTCCCTAAAGCCCATATCTGACATTTTCCACTTGGTCTGTATGTCCTCTGATCGTTCCTGAGCACAAATCTGAAGAACTTCTTCAAATTGATCAAACCTTGTGACTTAAAAGTGACTTTTCCACTTGATTTAACATATTAAATGAAGTTTTCTGGTTACAGACTGCAGATAACAAACACGGTGATGACCCACATCCCCAATAGAAGAACCCAATAAACACATATCTTTAACTGTCAAACAGCGACGTAACATAAATAGCACCTTTTCCAGAGGGCGCGCCTCCCATTATCCTCCTGGAAGGGCCATCATCATGACCACGCCTCACCAGCTTCTAGAGGCCAGTGCCAGTCAGTAGTACGTTACTACAGTATGAATTACATGTGTTTTTTTTTTATTTTTATTTTTTTTACTGAAAACTTGCAGCTGGTCATTTGTAGATAAGATTAGTGACCACTGCTATAGGACATTTCATCACTTTAGACCAGGGGGTCCAAATCCCAGTCCTGGGGACTCCATGCTCTGCTGATTTTTGTATGTTTCCTACTCTAACACATGACAAGCTTGTAAGTTAATGAGTAGAATGAGGCGTGCTAGATAAGACAAAGAACAAAGAACAAAGAGTCCCCAGGACTGGAATTGAGAACCCCTGCTTTAGACCCTCAGGGTTAGCATCTTAGTGATTTTATCACAAGATAAATGCCACAGAACTTGGTTTGGGCTGAGTTTCCCAAAAGCATCTTAGCATCAAGATCTTCTGAACCGGTCGAAAGTTCAGTGTGATTCTCACTCTGTCTTTGTGCTTAGATGCTTTTGGGAAACCCAGCCCAGACCAAGTTCTGTGGTATTTATCTTAGCATACTACATTTGTAATCCTGGGACTGGGTCCATTCAGTTTGTTGGCAACACTTGAACTTCAACTGAACCATTCTTTTAAAGTGTTTACTGCAAGTTTGTGCAGTGCTAAAATATTAGCTTTGCCAGTCAGTGGGCATAGTGTTCAAAAAAGTACTTGATATGTTATCAGCTAGTTTACAGAACAAGGTTCCTTAAACACTTTTTGCCCATCAGCGTTACAGAGAACCCACATACATCTTTACTCTGGAGTACACTTATCTGAGCTGGTTTCCCAGGCCAGGATTTTCAGTGGTGAATCACCACTGACATCATATTGTAGTGCAACAGATTCAGCAGAAAGGCTAACTGAGAGACTTTTAATGGGTTAAATATGAGACACTCTTAAAAAGAGGGTTCTATAGTAAAGAAAATGGTTCTATATAGAACCAAGAACACTCAAATAAGCCTTTGCATGATTAAAGGGTTCCCTGCATCATGAAAGTGTTCTTCAGACTGATGGAGAATGTGCTGTAGAAGGTTCTATAGAGAACCTTTTTAAAAAGGGTTCTAAATAGCACCAAAACAGTTCTTCTATTGTAACAAGCCTGACATTGTAACATTTGTAGAACCCATCTGCAGCACATTCTCCATCAATCTGAAGAACCCTTCCATGATACAGTGAACCCTTTAATCATGCAAAGGGTTCTTTGCATATTCATGATTTTGTATAGAACCATTTTCTGTACTAAGCATGTACTTTTGATCTGATCTGATGTGATACTTCTCTGCAAGATGATATTTTAAATGTTGTAGTTTTTTACACGCTTGATAGATGGCGGTATTTACATTTAAATCAAATCACCAGTGACCATCTGCTGAAAGCATACATACATACATCATCTAAATCGCTTATCCTTCTGGGTCACTGGAGCCTATCCCAGCTGTCATTGGGCAGAAGGCAGGATACACCCTGGACAGGTCACCAGTCCATCGCAGGGCAGACATATACAATCAAACACACCTAGGGGCAATTTAGCATGTCCAATTGGCCTGACTGCATGTTTTTGGACTGTGGGAGGAAACCGGAGTACCCCCACGCAGACACGGGGAGAACATACAAACTCCACACAGAAAGGACCCTGGTCGCCCGGCTGGGAATCAAACCCAGGTCCTTCTTGCTGTGAGGGGACAGCGCCATCCACCGCGCCAGCGTGCCGCCCTGCTGAAAGCAGCCTTGTATTTAATATATAAGGAGACAAATGAAATGTATTTAAGCTCTACTTTGAAGCACATCTCAAACGCCGCTCGGTTGCAGGTACCTTCAACACAACAAAGACCTCAAACAAGGCATTGGCTTATGAGACAGAATGGCAGGGCTGCCAACTTACACTTACACTGGGGGTGGGTGGAAGACACTAACACTGATGCAGCTAAATGATAACAGCTGTCAGTATGCTGGCGATGCTGTGATGTACCACAGTGTGCAAAACACCCCCTGGAAATTTGGGGGTCCCATGTTGGCTGGCTACTCCAGCGTTCGCTGGCTACTAACTTCCTCACTGTAGCAGTGCTGATTCTTCAGTAGCAGCAAAAAGTTTGGATTATCAGTTCTTCTTCTGGAAATACTCTTTTCCAGTGTTCTGCGCTCTTCCTCACATTAACTGAGATCTTACTCATCTTCTCTTCTGTCTTTGGTTTGAGAAATGAGGACCAATTCACTGTTTCTACCAGTCTCTTGGGCAATTGGGATATTGGCATATTGTAATGTTTTTCAGAGGTTTCCTGGGCATAGTTACAGCCATAGATATTCATTCCTAGATGCCGCGTTGTCTGTTGTTCCCTGTCTGAGGTGATACGTCTGAGCGTCCGCCATGTTGGAGCGGTCAAGATCCGCTTGTGAACAAATTCACTTGTATTGAGAGACGATGAGTCTCAGGATTAAATCAGCCACAACTTCCTTATTACTCAACCGATTTTCACCACATTAGTTTAGTTATAATCCTCAGACACAGATTAATCTAGGCTGCTCTGCTCTCGGTAGCTTTTATTACTTTAATAACTGATCATGATAATTAGCCGTCCAGACCAGCAGGAAAGTATTCAGTCTGAACCTGACGTTAAAAACCGGGTTTAGCACTTTGGTAGAAACACATTCAGCAGATCCATCAATGTGTGAATCACTTCTAATCTTTATACACAGAAGGACGAAGCTAAAGTTGGCCTCGTATTCGCCAGCTTCTTGTTCGAGTTTTTCCGTTCCACCTTAAATGGCACATCAGTCACTGTCTGGTGCCTGAAGCTGCACTATTTAAGGTGGAACGGATTAAGGAATACTATAACTACAAGCTTTAACCATCACTGTAAATAAATAACTTCTACATAAAGATAAGACCGCCTGAATAGGCCATTAAAGGAAATAAGCTTAATATAAAACCAGAGGAAAAACAATCACATCAGCAGCTTCACCAACCACACGACCATATCTACATAAACACCACACAAACAATACTCATCACACAGACATGAGTGTGGATCACTGCGTTCCCTCCGTTATATAATCCTGTCCCACTTTCTGAGTGTAATATTCCTGAAATAGTGTAATTTTGGACAGAATCTTTCTTAAACTGCCACTCTGTAATGATACTGAATGCAGTCCAGCAGCGATGCTGTGCCGTTGACGTGCCTGGCTGGACCCAACACGACATCTAGGTATGTATATCTATGGTTACAGCTGTTGGGCTATGAATGACCAACTGGATGAACCAGTTTGCAACAGCGCCACCCTGAGGCCAGGCAGTGCTGCATCTCTAGTTAGTAAAGAACGCCAAAGACAGAGGCTCGCGGCTTTGTAAGGGACCTTTCCCTGAATTTGCATTTGAGCTATTCAGACATCTTGATATGGTTCTTTTTAGGGCCTCCCAGAATTTTGATTTTGAGACGTTCAGAGGGTCCAAGGGGTTAATTAAGAGTCCAGGATCCCTCAGGACCCCCTGCATTTCACATCTTGATGTATTGTCTCGAACATGATTCGGTTGCAGGTACCTTCATCACAAAGCTGCCTCTTACGGGAGACAGAATGGGCAGCAAGACAGCTGCCTTCAGTTTTTTCGGACACAGCCAATAACTGTTTATGTTTACGTCTATGTTCTGCTGCAAGTGTGC
Organism: Colossoma macropomum; assembly: GCF_904425465.1. Lineage (NCBI taxonomy): Eukaryota > Metazoa > Chordata > Actinopteri > Characiformes > Serrasalmidae > Colossoma > Colossoma macropomum. The sequence continues at coordinate 3,888,533 of NW_023496051.1, forward strand.
TAATATGAGCTAATGCTCAAGTAGCTTAGCCAATAAACCTGCGGGACAAACATGTAATTTATGTAAAACACCATATTTTGGTTATAAAAAGTTATTTCTTCTACCTTTCTTAAAAGTCATTTTAAGGGGTCGGGTTAAAAGATGTAAAATATGCTTAATGCTAACCCAGCTAAAGGCTAACTTCTAGCTGTCAAACGTGATTTGGTTGCAGGTTGCTTTATTACAAAGACACTGAGGCCTTCAGTTTTGAACAAAGCCTCATGCTGCTCAGTCCTTGGAGGCAGGGCTAAGGAATTACTCCCATATCCTGTGATACAGGGTCCCAAAAATGTCAGGCAAGATAATAACATTCAAAACGAAACATCAGAATAAAATTGTTTAATGGGTCTTAAAGTGAAATACATGACAATAACATTACATTGCATAAAGGTTAAAGGCCAGTTAGACTTTCTACCACCAATGAAAAGCACCTCTGTGCCCCCCCACACCATTTAAAAACACAACAAAACCATGCAGTTTTAATTAAACATAAACGGAGCGAGAAGGTAAAGTTGGCCAAAGTCAAATATGGTAAGATTTCATCAGAAACATCCGAACCTTCTAGAATAGCAGCTATGGCAGCACTTCTATTGTATCAAGCCTTCTCTAAACTAATGAGATTACATTTTTCTCCATAACTATTAGGCCCAATCCCATTTCACCCCTCAACCCTACCACTTAGCCCTTAGCCCTTTGTTTTGTGTGTTCACGTCTAGGAGTAGGGTGTCACAATTTTTGTTGAGATAGAGGGGTAGGGTTGAAGTGTTAGGACTACATGTCCTCCAAACGGAGGTTTTTCAGAGACTCCAAACAGAGTGTTATGAAGAAAAACATGGCAAGATGGCGGCACAAACGACCAAAGAAACCCACAAATGTGAGAATTTTCTCCGTTAAATAATTTCAAAAATCATTGTATTAGTCTTAGTTTAATGTTGTTTCAATGTATTATGGTCGTTTTCCTCATAACAGGCATAAAAAGTCGCTAATAGCATGCTAATGTCTCGGTAGCTAGCTAACTTTTCCGTCCCACCTTAAATAGTGCAGCAGTTCTGACGCGTGAAGCGCCAGAATGTAACTGTTGCTCCATTTAAGGTGGAACTGGAAAATTCAAACAAGAAGCTGGTGAATATCTGACTTCAGCTTCATATCACTGAAGAATTAGGGGTAGGTGATAATAAATAATTGCCCCCCTCTTTGAAGGCATATTATTCCCTAAATGTAACTAAAGCCCAGCAGTGAGGAGCTGAACTTTACCCTCCTCTGCTGTCACTGCGGACTGGCAGGGTCTCCTACAGAGCAGCGCTAGTAGCTGTTAATGAAGTGATGCTCTTTTTATTTGAGGGTCTCATTTCAGAGAGGAAGATTTCAACCACTACCCCTGTAACTCAGTTCCAAGGAGCAAGGAGACACTCGAAAACAAGGGGTAGGGGTAAAAAGAAGAAATGGGACTGGGCCTTAGACCTTCACCCTGAGAGACTTTACTTGGAAGCTTATACTTCCAGGACCACCTGAACCAAGTATAACAATAATCATAATAACAATATAATAATGGAAAAATCAGAATGTGGTTAAAGTATCACAATGCAGATTTTTCTAAACAAACTTGATACAAAATGTTGCACACATTCAAGAAGTTACTATAAAAAACCTGTTACAGTAAATGGAGCTTCATAGATTCTCAATTGCTTTGACACAAATACCAACACATCATTATTAGATTTGCATAACAATTTGCACCCCTGTAACAGCGGACTAATCTGCACAAAATCATAGCCAAACGGTGAGTGTGTTTACATGCACTTAATAATCGGATAACTGCAGAAAATCAGATTTTGTCAGGAATCCGATCAATTTGTTTACATGCAGTTGAGTAATCAGATAATAGGAAACCTCTAGGTTTACATGAGTCAGACAGTAATCCGATATCTGCTTTGCAACTGACCAAAAAACTCACAGAAGAAGACGTGACGTAAACGTAATGTAAAACTTCCCATAAAACTTCTTACTGCAGCTTTTTTTTTAAAACATTGCATCACTTTACCTGAAAATATGAACATACATCATTTAGAAGATGAAGAATATTTAAATCCTTCATTTTGTCAAGCATGTAGTTGGTTTCAGCATCACCTCAAAAGTATTTTGTTGCTTGCTTATTTCCAGTACCGCCATCTGTTTTTGCACATGTGTAGACTGAGAAATCCGAAAGAAATCAGAGTAAGAGTTCACATGCACTGAGAAATCTGATTACTGAGCTAAACTCTCTTTAAACTCTCAGCTCTCTTTATCAGATTTTTAGACCGTACTATGACATCAGAGTGTGCTGTTTACTTGACCATTTGAATAATCAGAAAACTGCAGAATCTGATTACGATCGGACTACTGAGTCCATGTAAACGCATTCATTGTAGCTAATATATTCTTAACTCGTACACAATATTAGTCATTCAAAATATGTGCACTTATCCTCGGGGTCTAACTTGAAACTACTGTAGGCACTCAGCGTAGAATAAATAATGGAATATCATAGTACATATTATAGCACATATGCAAAATCACAGCACTTTGGGGCTCGTTATGAAAATCTGAATGCGATACGTGTGTTTAAGCAATTGAGAAGTTTTAAGAATCGTGTCTAAACTTGTCCACTGTCTTCAGGAGGATGTCATTTAGACCATGGTTAAGCACAGCCACTGAAAAAAGACAAAACAGAGAGAAAGAGACAGAAAGAGAGAGAGAGAGAGGCTGTTTAAATGAACCACAGACAGATTTCCATTATTTTGAACTATGAAATGTATGAAAAGCTGTAACTAACCTGATTCAAGTCCATCTCTATGAAGTTGGTGTTGTGTGGGTCAAGCGTCTTAAACATTCCTGAATTTGTGAAGAGATGAGAGGAAATATCAATGACTGTTAAGTAGGGCTGGGCAATATTTAGTGCTATCATGATATTTGCCATCACATACACCGATCAGGCATAACATTCTGACCACCTCCTTGTGTCTACACTCACTGTCCATTTTATCAGCTCCACTTTCTATATAGGTGCACTTTGTAGTTCTACAGTTACAGACTGTTTTAAACACCTCAGTGTCACTGCTGGACTGAGAATAGTCCACCAACCAAAAATATCCAGCCAACAGTGTCCTGAGGGCAGCGTCCTGTGACCACTGATGAAGGACTAGAGGATGACCAACATAAACTGTGCAGCAGCAGATGAGCTATCGTCTCTGACTTTACACCTACAAGGTGGACTGACAAGGTAGGAGTGTCTAATAGAGTGGACAATGAGTGGACACAGTGTTTAAAAACTCCAGCAGCACTGCTGTGTCTGATCCACTCGCACCAGCACAACACACACTAACATACCACCACCACGTCAGTGTTACTGCAGTGCTGAGAATCATCCACCACCCAAATAGTACCTGCTCTGTGAGGGTCCATGGGGGACCATGGAAAGAAACAGATGGACCACAGTCTGTAACTGTAGAACTACAAAGTGCACCTATATAGTAAGTGGAGCTGATAAAATGGACAATGAGCGTAGAAACAAGGAGGGGTCATAATGTTATGCCTGACCGGTGTATGTTACAGTTCTCTTTTCTAAGCATATCGTGGATATTCGCACAGTGTGTGAGATAAAATTAAATATAAATAACTGGATTCACCTCTACTAATAATAGTCTGGGGTCGAAGGGCACTTTCTCGATTTTTGCATATCTTCTTAAATGCGCCTTTAAAGGCACTTGCATATCGTCGCTGTCCAAAGAAAGAAACGTATCTCCATTTTTGTAGATTTTAACTTTTCTACATCATTTGAGCTCAGCAGCCGCCCTTTACGTCGTGTGAAAACTTCATGATAAATGGACCAATAGAAATGCTTTAAAATTGCATGGAATGACATTTAGCTACATCGACTTACATTGAAAGTAAAGAGAGTTTTTGCCCTCTTCTGTAAAATGACCATTTTTGAGGCTCTTGCTTTTCTTTGAACAGTGACGATATAAGACGACAACCACGTTTCAGATCAGAATGCTCCATTATCTTTGTTGCTACTTTATAAAACTGCAACTAGAGTGGCTGCACCCCATTTCACATGTGTCTCCGATGTGGACTGAATGAAAAATAAAAGGTTTCCGGCGTGATGGTCAGTCCTTAGTGATTTTCTCAGTGTCTATTGGTCAGTTTCACACAGAATATAGACGGACACACTGTTCCACACGGTGAGAGGCAGATGACGTGTATCTCTAGCCCCTCTTCATAGGCTCATAACTCCGGATGTGGGTCACATTCGATCTCGTGATAAGATGGAATGGAAAGGGCGACTCTACAGATTCAGGAAACGTTTGAACCACATTTTTGTGCCATGTTATCGCAAAGATAGAGAAACATAAAAAATATTGAATTTGACGCACTGGGCGAGGTTCACGGACCCCAGAGAGTTAGGTGAGTTTTTCCGAACAGTATGTATCTTGGAGACAAACTGAGTCTCAAACCCTTCACAAGTCAGTGATCCTAATGCCTCTTATTATTGTATCTACTGAGAGGTGCTGAACGGAATCCCACTCACGGAACATCATCTCCAGACGCATGAGGCAGGCCACGAAGTCATCAAAGTCAATGGTGAGGTTTGAATCAGCATAGCGGGCCACGAGCAGCTGGAAGATGGCATCATTCAGGGAGAATCCTGTAAGCAAAGAAAAGAGAGAGGGGAAAAGTATGTGGACACATACAAATGGCCATCACACCCTTATAAGCTTGTTGGACATCCCATTCCAAAACCATGGACCTCACTTAGAGCACAAGGAAAGGATCGTCCCCAAACTGTTACCACAACAGCTGTAAGCTGGCTTCAGATGGGCAGACAATGTCATAGTCTATGGGACAGAATCTGACTTTTAACATCCCCAGTTACATCTTTTAACCACAGCTGCTGCTTCAAATTCAAACACTGGTTAACTGATGATAAGCCGAAGGCCTGAAGCAATGGTGGATAGCTGTGCAGTGATTGGAGGGCTGAGAAAGGCGGAGCTTGGCAGAGAGCAAAATGGTTTGATTGTTCATAACACAGTGACGCCACTCACAGAAATCAAATTAAATTCTTAAAAATTCAGCTTAATATATTTGTTTCCTTGGTTGATTGTCTAGGCCAGTGATCACTCTGTGTAGGGCCGAGGCCCACCCAAGCTACCCTGCTGTGTATGTGTACTCCTGTGCCCTACGCGCGTTGTTGTCCTTCCTTTCTTGCTTGTTCTGGCTGATTCAGCATCATGTGAGCAGTAAAAAGTTGTGCTGAGTGTGTGGACGATGGTCATGTGACTAATTTGGGCCAATGCTTTACTTACCTGCTTCCTTCAGTGTCAGACGCAGCTCGGTAGTGCTGATATTCCCAGAATTATCCAGGTCGTTCTTCTTGTAGATGTTCTATAACAGGCAACAAAAATACGCCGATTGCAAAAATAACCCATTAACTGTTTAGCGTCAACTAAAAAACAGTTTGACGAATGCTGTTGGTTAAAAATTGGTTTCTGAAGCTGATCTATGCATTTTATATCTGTTGTCATGGGTCGCAAATTTGATTTTGGTCAGCAGTTAATCACTGACTAATGACTAATCAGTCACAATTTCACTCACAACATTAAATATTTTTGCTGGCTGACTGTGTTTGGGGTTGAATCTGAACCAATGTTTTATGTCTCTTACCATGTATTTCTGCACTTTCTTCCACAGTGTAGCGAACTCGCCCAGGCCCAGCTTCCCATCACTGCTGTCCTGAGAGTCAGTCAAGGGAAACATTCAATATGGCCGCATACATGGTGCTGTACAGCCCGTGATCCACAGGTGCCTACTACTGTTTGACAGTTGGAGAGCAAAGTTGTGGGGGGTGGGCTGAGCTGTCAGCGAATTTTCTCCTTTTACTACAAATTTCCTTCATTTTTAGCCAAAAAATACTTCTTTTCAAACATAAAGATAACAGGGCATGCTTAAACCTGACTGGCCATCTGTTGTGATCTATCTGCTAAAAGGCCTATTCTGGCTTATAAGGCTTCATATTGGTGTATCGCGTTCGGAATTTGTAGACGGTCCCTAGGCTTTCAGAGATCAACCTGTCCTGTGAGCTTAGACTTCACATGAAAACGAAGCAGGAGCTGATTATCTTGGTACAAAAAATTTGAAATTTGAACAATACCAATAACATTTATCGGAAAAGGAAACCAACTTTACCACTCCTTTTTCACACTTCAGAACTGCTGAGTGATGTTAGCTTGCTTCAGCATTAAAATGTGGCACATTAACTATAATATTTTTAGCTATTCAAACTGCAAAACAAACAAGAATAAAATAGCTTACTTTCAGATCAGTTTGCTGCTATTATGCAAATTCAGGTAAATGCCTGATTTGAATATCTTCGGGAAAATGCTGCAGTTCAGTTCTGCCAATGATAATTAAATACTTACTACTATTTCTATAGATTTGCTGAATAAAGGGCCAGAAAATGCCTCCTGGGCTTGGCCACCAGGATTGAAAGTGAGGCAAATTAAAATGGCCTCACTGTGGGACCAGAGGCAGGAGGTGGGGCTCGGGACTCGCGAGCAACCCCCCAATTCCATCCAGAATTTCATCCTCTCTCCACTGGTTTTGTGGGGTTTCGTCTGGGCTCGGAGTTTCTTGCCGGCTCTCGCAGCCTTCATGGGGGCCCAGGGGACGAGCACATGCCACACAGGGCTCCCAATAAAAGTGGGAGGGTGCAGGTGCTCCACCTACTCCATTGTTCTAGTGCCTACATACTACCTACTCACTCGCTTGGAGAGACTGAACAACCTGTTGATGACTTGAGATGTCATGGGCTTGGTCTCAGCTTATGGTAACTGTCATCATGGCCATGAGCAACAGACTAACGGCCAATGAGACCAAGTGTGATCAAAAAGATAAGCATAACACTGAACAGCAGAGGATACGTCCATGAGGTTGACCAGGATCCGACATGTATTCAGGCTGAAGCCGTCTGTCTTAATGTCAGTTCCTAAAAAAAACAAACGAAAAAACAGTAACCAGGTAAGACTGAACTCTTAATGTTCTAGATTTAATAAAGAGCATACGTACGTTTTGCAATAATTTTGTCGAAGATCGATTTGAGCTCCACAGCAGAGATCTTCATATCCTGGAATAGAGAGGCAGATGAGTCATTTAGACAGTATACACCCAAAACTTACTACATGGCTAACAAAAGCCATTGCAGAGAATAGCTATGACTTGTAGAACTGCTTTATGTGCTGTGACCCCTTAAATCCCAGGATTATTACATAATAAGGCTTATTATTTACTAACTACAGGGGCTTCAGTGCTAACTGGCTGAGCTATTGTTAGGTGTGCTAAAACCTTGGGCCCACCTGGGGGTCCTGGACATTTAAGGGTTAATAATGTGTGCAGTTGCAAAATTAACGTTAAAATTAATTGCTGTTGAAGTTAACGCCTCCTAGGTTCTGTGAAAAAAAAGTAGAGAATTCTTTGGAGATTCAAAACCACAAGTGTGAGATTATTTAAGTTTGACAAAATGTAATTGTTGTGCATACAATTTAACTTTTTTTTCGTTATTTCTGACACTAGCCACGTTTATATGCAGCCTGATAATCCGTTAACAATCCCACTAGTGGTTTAATCAGAATAGAACACATCCATGTAAACACCTCAATCGGAATAGTCTAGTCCAATTGAGGCCATTCGGAATACAATGTCTATCTAATTGTACAAGGTGGGTGATCCTGTAAATAATCCATTAAATAGCAGAATAATAACTGTGTAAACTCCTGTATCTGATTACGTTCCCTATCAGAAAGTTTAAGCCCGTTCTGATCATGTTCGTCACGTCATAGTGAAAGTTTATACCGTTCAACATGGCGGAGCAGAAACTGGTCTGCAAAGGAGACGAAGTTTATGCTCCGATCTTTAAAAGACGGCGGTGGGACGGACGTCCAGCTTATGTGTCTCAGAACACGACGTCTTCCTCTCGGCCTTCTTTAATAAGGACATGTGAAGGATGTTTTCCTGAGTCTGACATCATTTTAAAGCAATTAAAAACACAAGCGCTGCTCACTGCTGCTCATCTCACTCTGACTGGACTCACGTGATGCTCGTTGTCATGGTAACATCTACACAAAGTGGTTCTCTATGTATGCACAGAATTTTGATCGGATTACTTGTAGTGAGCATGTAAACTGAGATTTTCCATCAGATTGTTGAGTAAAGTGAACATAAACACCTCAGTCTTAATCTGTAATCAGAATGTATTCAGTCAGATCGGCAAAAATCTTTGCATGTAAACACAGACAGTGAAACAAATGGGAAAATATCTAACCTGTCCATGTAGCTTGTAAAAAAAATTGCAATAAGTTTTTAATGTAACAGTGTTATTAATTATATACATACATATACCTGTACAGTACCCTATTAAGGCTGATGCAAGAAAGCAGCTATTTGTGCCATTTTCTTGACTCTTTTCTATCCATAACACAATAACTAAATGGTGTTGTTGCATTAATTTCACATGTAGAACGCGATTTAACAAAACAATGCCAAAAATGAAACAGATTTGTCACAAACTACCATTCTGGACAAGAAAAGAGGGAATATAAGTGCTTTATCGTTTATGCCTTATCATTACTCCAGGTTTTGTTCATATTATTAAGCATTATTAAATATGGTGATTAAGAACTGAAGAACTGTACTTACACTTCCTGCAAGCTTTTTGAACAGACTCACGAAATTTGCGTCTACTTCACTCTCTGACACAGTTTCCTGAAAACAACAATTAAGCTATGTTGAGTGAAAGGAATTTCCTATTGCATTGCACAGCGCACAACTGTTTACACTATATGGCCAAAAGTATGTGGACACCTGACCATCACACCAATATGAGCTTGTTGGACATCCCCATTCTAAACTCACGGCCATCAACTTGTCAAGCCATATCTTTACGGATCTTGCTTTGTGCATTGCCACAGTGTGGCTGTAACAGGAAAGGCTCTTCCCCAAACTGTTGCCACAAAGTTGAAGGCATATAATTGTCGAAAATGGCTTTATATGCTGTAGCATTAACATCACCCTTCACTGGAACTAAGGGGCCTAAAAAAACAGCCCCAGCTCATTATCCCTCCTCCACCAAACTCTACTATTTGCAATATGCATTGTGGTTCATAGCATTCTTCTGGTTTCCCAGATTCTTTTATCAGACTACTTGATAGTGAGGCCTGATTCATCACTCCAGAGAACATGTTTTGACTCTTCCACAGTCTGGTGGTGGTGCTTTACACCCCTCCAGTCGCCACTTGGCATTGCACATAGTGACCCTAGTCTTGAGTAGTACCTCTACTACTTTGCAGCTGAGATGTTGTTGCTCTTAGATGCTTCCATTTCACAATAATAGCACTTACAGTTGTCTGGGGCAGATCTAGCAGGGCAGATATTTCACAAACTGACTTGTGGCAGAGTTTAAAGTCAGTGAGCTCTTCAGTACGATCCATTCTACTGCCAGTGCTTGTCTATAGAGACTGCATGGTTATATGCTTGATTCTGTTATCAGTGTGTGTGGCTGAAACACCTAAATTAAGAGAGGTGTCCACATACTTTTGGCAATATAGTGCACAACACAAACCATATGCTTGTAAAAACTGTCTGGAGCTACAAGATAGATGTTTCCAATAAAATAGCCAGCGAGGATATAAATGATATGACTATTATGGTCCTCGCGAGGTCACTTGTGAAGGTCACTTCAATACAAAAAGGAAAAAAATCAAAGGCAAAAACTCACATTTTCTAATTTAGCATCAACAGGATCATCACAGCGCCTATAAAGGAAAGATTTGCAATTATTAATTCACAAGGTCCTTCTGTAGAGTGTAGCGCACTAGAGAGAATGGACTCAGAATCCGAGGGTTTCAGTCACATGATGTTTCTGTTGTGGCCGCCATAATTGAGACCGAATTTCTGGCTTCGCTGCTCCACACGAAAGTAACTAGAGGTGAAAGATGGCTAAAATTACCCTCCTTACTTTGGAAGAGTAAAAACATGTCCTCGATAAAGTCGATAAAACAGCCTGAGATCCTTATACAGTTTACCCTGAACTCCTGGTTCCACTTAAACTGGTGAAAAGACACCAAATTTGTGTTTTCCTGACATTTATATTTATCTCACACTCAGCCCCTCTCCCTGTTCTGGAGAGTCTCTCAAAGCATTTAAAAGCACAGAAGCCCACCGGCTCTTCACGTCAGGGTGGGTAAAGGATCCCATGGTGTTCATAAAGAGGAGAAACACTCTGTGATCATAGGAGGGTAACGACATCAGCTAATTAACACAGATGTGAACAATGCTATCCTTTAGATAACTTTAGCTAACGTTATCAGCCGAGAGATGAACAGTCCCCCTAACGGAGCTGCAGACAGCCGGTATAACTTCACTCTCTGTTCCTGGAGATTTAAATGAGGTTTGAATGGAGAAACATAAGTGTTAAATATCAGACTGAATGTCGTGGGTCTGAAAACGACGTCGTGTTTCGACAGACGTGATTCTGTAAGTTTGCTAGTGCAGTTAGTTCAGAGTTCAGCTCCAGTCCTGAAACCCCTGCACTGCATAACTGTGGTTTCCTGGTTAAAATACCTGATATTATTAGCTAATTAATCCCTTCTTGAGCCGAACGAGGTGAACAGCAGAGAGAAACACTAAACTATACAGTGCAGCGGCTCCAAACCTGGAGTGAAAACACTGAATTAAAGGTCTGTGTGTCTCTCGTCTCTCGGCTTCTGTTGCGTCTTGCAGGTCAATCGTTCACAAAGTACAGCAGTTTGAAGGCGTCGCGCAGCACAGTTAGGCCCTGCTTCAGCCCTCAAAATGGTGGCAACTATATAGTGTGACGTCAAGTGAAATGCGAGAGTAGTTACTGTGTTTCGGTCTGCTTCTCGGAGAAGACACGCAGGCAGAAGTCTCCATCTTTGTTAGGCTCGAAGGTGGAGGGGACGACGAGGTATTCTCCCGGAGGCAGCTTGAACCTGGTGCTGACCTCTCTCAGGTTGATGAAGGTTTCAGAACGAGCCTTCTGAGCGTGCGTCAGGAAGAAGTTCTTATCCAGATGCACATTCCTCTGGCCTCGGAACTGAAATTAAGAGAGCCAATCAGAAGGCGGGAAAAAGCAAGGCCTGAAAACTTTTAGCAGAAACGTAAAAGTGCTTGGGTGCTGGATTTAAATCTTACCTGTGGAGGCACCTGTGGACACAAGGCAACAAAAAGGTGTCAGGATTCTCACATACAACAGCTGATTCACTCAGAACAATACAGCAAGACAGTATTCCCTTATACAGTACCAGACAAAGTGTGGACACATTTACTTCTAAAAGGATTTTCCTTATTTTTGACACTTTCTGACAACTGGCATGCACACTCTGCATGTGTAGTGGCTAGTGCTGGGCATTGCCACTCTTTTCAGCTCACTTAAATTAAACACAGTGGATAACCAAGAACAGAAATGCTTACAAAATGTTTACAAAAAAAAATGGAAAATTGTAAATTTACGGATTTTTTACCTTGCTGGTTTCCATGCCTGGTTATACCAAGCATGACTCATCATATAAATATCATCAATATTAACAGTGGTTTACAAACTAGGAAAGGGACAGAGTTATGGAACTGAGGGGAATCATCAATTCATCCACCTGAAAATATGCCACAGGGCTTATCTGACACCCAGGGTAAGACACTTGCTGGGTTTAAGCCTCTCTGTACTTTCTGTCCACTCTGGGGCCTTTTATGCACGTTATGTGGGACTGCCCAAAAGTTTATGCTTTTTGGGACGAGGTTGTTGATTCTATCTCTTCTCTGACCAAGACATACTTCCCCCTGAACCCTGAACTTCATTTACTGAATGATAACTCTAAATTCCCCATTACGGAATGTTCCCGTAAAATATGGCTGGCTGGCGTAACAGCAGCAAAAAAAGTTATCGTCCAGCATTGGCTGCCCCCTCACAACCTGTCCATACAGCACTGACTCCATACCTTACTGGATATCCTATATCTGGAACTGTCATCTGCAAGAATTAGTAATGCTGGCCCTGGAGCTCTTGATACATGGATTCACGGAATACTTAAAGTCGGGACGCTTATGCTCGCTTAACTATATGCTGTGTTCAAGTTGTGAATGATGTAACTCAATTTTCATGTGTCCTATGTTGTAGCTGTGATCTGGTTTTGTTTGTAAGTCCAATGTTTTTTTTTCATTTAGGAAATAATTTTCATTTGGGAAATAATAAAAATATATATACAAAAATGGAGATACAAGGTTTCCGTCCGACAGCAGCGATATATTCATTAGCAGTGTAATAAGCAGCAGTTAGTACACAGTTAATGGGTAATTAATAACTTAGTGAACCATTAATACATATATAAATAATGAGTATTTTATTACTTATTAGCATGTAACTATCAATTAATTTCCAACACTTAATATAAAGTGTTACAAGTAATCTCAAATTGACTTTCTTATGGTTTTTGACACTATATGATTACCTATACATAGACACAATATGGCCAAAATTCAGGCTTCTACTGTTTTTTCACTATGCAATAGTCCATATTTTCACATAACAGAATGTCATATAGTGTCAGAAACCACATATGTGAGTCTATTTGTGTTTTAATGTTTGTTGTTTTGTGTGATTATTTGCACATTGCTAACTGATCTACATAACTTCCATTACTTGTTGGCCACATTATCCTTATAGCTCCAGTGGTGCAAAACTTCATCTTCGTCAGCTTCACTGATCATATTCTTAAGCGATCAAACATGTCTTGGCTAAGAAACTGCATTTGCGGTTCTCTGACCTCATAGATGGCGTAGCCGATGGTGTGCATGTCCTCCCCGTCCTTCCTCAGCCGTCGTCGGTTCTTCTGGATCAAGCCCAGCACTATGCTGCAGCCTGTTTCGTTGTCGTATGGGTCGTCATCCTCTTCGTTCAGCTTGATCACAAACTGAGGGTTCATCCAGAATGTATCTGCAGAAGGGGGGCAAGTTAGACAGGGGAAAGTAGAAACCCAGGATCGAGCCCTAATCGAGCACACCTGTGTCTCATAGCCCGAGGTTCCAGACTACATTACTAAGTTTGAGAAGGATCAAAGTCAGTAGATCCTGATGTTCTCCAAGGCTATGTTGGAAATACTACCTACTACCTATCCCAAAAGTAACATGTGACCAACATGAATTTCCCCAGTACGCCAAAGATACCTGGGTGATAAACTACCCTGGCCAAAGATCTCAGTTTATTGGCACAGCTATCTTCATGATACACTACGTCCCAAAATTAATGGAATGGTCATTCCAGGAGGACTAAACTACTGAAATAACCACCTGGTTTGCTACATTATTTACCTTGGATTGAGAAGAGTTGCAGTGGAAAGTGCTTCTGCAGAGCTGTATGTAAAGTACATTTCATAGTTTTGATCCTCATCTGTCTCTTACAACAGTCACTGTAAAACAGTGACAGCAGGAATCACATCCACTTGTGCTCACAGACGCAGCTATCTTCATGATATACTGCGTCCCAAAATGATGGGAACGGTCATTTCAGGAGGACAAAACCACTGACATAACTGCCTGGTTTGCTCCCAACAATTTAATATTGGGTTTCGGCCTTATATAGTTTGCTCTGCTGAAGCCCCCTCAGCTTTCTTTAGCATTGCTAAAGAGTTGAAAAGCAACTAGCAAAGGTTGCTAAGCAGTGAATGAAGGGGTAAGGAAAATGGGACAGGTCCTGAGATGGATCCGGTTGGCTGAGCCCCTAATGTTGGCAGTCTATACTGGTGCAATTTTCAGTGTACAGTACACAATGTGTTATTTTGAACACAGCCAAGGGAGTACATTTTAAACCCCATGTGTCACTGGTACTGGTACTGCAGTCCAAGTTCAAAATATTGGAGAGTGTTTACAACCCACCCTCCCAACCCCAGACATGAAGCTGACGCGGGTTGCCAGGTTGAGGACACTGAACCATAGATATACATACCTAGATGCTGCGTTGAGTCCAGCCAGGCACGTCAACGGCGCCGCCATTTTGGGGCGGTCAACATCGCTGCTGGACTGCATTCAGTACCATTACAGAGCGGCAGTTTCAGAAAGATACTGTCCAAAATTACACTATTTCAGGAATATTACACTCAGAAAGTGGGACAGGATTATATAATGGAGGGAACGCAGTGATCCACACTCATGTCTGTGTGATGTGTATTGTTTGTGGGGTGTTTATGTAGATATGGCCGTGTGGTTGGTGAAGCTCAGAGAACCTGCTGATGTGATTGTTTTTCCTCTGGTTTTATATGAAGCTTATTTCATTTGATAGTCTATTCAGGGGATCTTAACTTTATGTAGTAGTTATTTATTTACAGTGATGGTTAAAGCTGTGTAGCTGGGTAAGTTATATCATTCCTATCCGTATAGATATTCATAATAGATTAACATTAGCACTTTCTTACACAATGCTGCAGTTAGCTTCTTATTTGCCAGCGTCTTGTTCAAATTTTCCTGTTCCGCCTTAAATGATGCAGCTTCAGGCACCAGAAAGTGACTGCACACTAAATGCAAGAATACTTTTATTCTATATTCTTATACTAGTTCATTAACAGTATTCCAGTTGTCTTCTGGAAAAGCAGACCTAATAAATCTCCAGCAGCCGTTGTTGTTGAGTGATCAGTTGTAGTTTCCATGCACAACATGCCAACGTGAAATGTTTGTAGGGGAACCGGCTGATCTGGATCTGCTACTTAGCTAATTAGCTCACAGTCTAAAGCGCTGTACCGCAGTAAAAAGCCAATAAAGTCATTCAAAGTTTGGCACAGAGTAACGTATGAAGAGGACAGTAGTAGGATGTGTTAAGGTTTCTGTTAACTTTAGAGAAGAAGTGTGCAAATATTTATTCAGAGGTCGTTTGACTGGTCGTCTTGTTCTTGGCACAGTGGCGCTGTGTCTTCAGCGGCCACTTTCATGAATAATGCGTTTTGACAACAGAGCAGGTTGACTTCTACGCCGGGGCGACTCTAGGATCAGAGCTTTAGGGGTGCTGAGCACCCAGTGAGACCAATAAGATTGCCCTGTCACCAAAAGTACCCAGCTTAGAGGGAGGGACTTTGAGCAAATGTGAGTCAGAGAACAAGGAGTGGTTGGTATAGTGTACAGGGTAACACTTCTGCCTTCTACGCTGTAGGCTGGGGTTCAATCCCCCACCTGGGCAAGCCCTCTACACTATACCAATAAGGGTCCTTGCGCAAGACTCCTAACACTACTGATGCCTACCTGTCTTAAAAAATAGGCCATACAAAGATTTAGAAATATGGCGATACTTCAAAGTTGGACTGATGTGCTCTCAGGATCTGGGTTAAAACCCTAGCAGCTGAGTTTTGCACATAATGCAGCCTATTCAGAACCAGAGCAGGGAGTCCATGTAGCCCAGCATTGCAGTAGTCAATTACTAGATGTTACAAGATCATGGATAATAGTCTCAGCAGCAGCAAACGAGAGAAAAAGGCAGATCTTCAGATGCTCCCTAGATGGAAAAAGGCTGCCTTACAAGTGTTTTTGATATGGGGTTCAAAAGACAGAGTGGAGGCAAAAATGAAATTTGTAATCTGGGTGGAAGAAGAGACAATGTAGCCCAGAACAGAAACAGCAGTGTTGCTTATCTTTTTAATTGTAGCTGGAGAGGCAATAAGTATGGCCTCTGACTTGTTACTATTCAGATTCAGGAAGTTCTCAACCATCCATGTCCTGACATGCAACCCATGTATGGAGTTAGTTTTGTGCCAAAATGTTTGAGAGAAGATCCTGATGTTTGAGAGCGGAATGTTCTGGTTTGAGTGGACAGCGGTGCTCTGAGCGCAGCTACTGAACTTGAACGCTCTTGTCAGCGAAGTGTGGCAGATAAACATCTCAGATTTGCTCAACAAAACACTCAAAACTTTAAAATCTGCACAACAATGTTTTTCCCTTTCAGAGCTCGAACCTGCAAAACACTCCGGTTTTCACTCAAAACTGGAAAACCTGCTCAATCATGCTCTTCACCTTCAAAACTTGCACGTGTGCACAAATCATGTAGGCTCACAGTTCACAGAGTGCGCTCAACTTTCACATCTGCTCGCTGTAAAATGTCTGAACGTTTGTGTCAAAACTCCAGCCAATCAGAGCTGCCGAAGGGCGGTTACTGTCAGCGCACCAATCATGGCGTCTTTTCTTAAGCAGCTTTATGCCAATTGGTCAAGGTCCGTTCGTGGCTGTGGTATTGAGTCGGCTAGTGTGCTTGGAGCCTCGACATTAGCTAGATGGTTTATAGCTTTCTAGTATCAAATTAATAGCAACGATTTATCAGTAATACTCTGTCATAAATAATAACGTATTAATATAACTAACATTGGTAGCTCGGCCATTTGTTTCCTACATTCCTCTCTCAAACATTTTGGCACAAAACTAACTCCATACCCATGTCGCCTGATGATGTCACCAAGGGGGAGCGTGTACAGTATAAAGAGCAATGGGCCGAGAACTGAGCCCTGGGGGACACCAACTGACAGGGAGCACAAGTCAGATCTATAACCTCCAAGGCCTACCAATAACACAACAGCTAGCTTCCCTCACTCTAAATTCAAAGAGTGGACAGTGGTTAATTGACAACCTGCAACATTAGCTTGCTAGATAAATAACAACAACAAAGACTTTTTACACTTATTTTAAAGTCTTAAAAGGGGCTAGACATGCCTCGGGCTTCTACATACAGTACTGGGCAATGTATTTTTTATCACTTTTGGTGGTCTAGCAGGTCTTGCACAACCCCATTTTTTGGAACTCCATTTTTTTTTCCTTTGGCTTTCTCATTTCTTATGCAAGTGAATCAGCTATATAATATTCTCAGAAATATCTCCTGAAAAAGTGAGTAACTTGTACAGAACAGCTGCTTGTATGAAACACTGGAGATTAAATAAATGAAGGGTGGTCTCTACGCACAGTGCTGCATAAAAGCAGTGCCAAAATATGTGGACTACAACTTAAAAAGTGGCCAACGAATGAATAAAAAGAAAACTTGAGCAAAATGAATTTAGGCCATTTGGGTTTGACTATGATTACTGTATATGATAGGACTAAAAGTTTACTAAAACTACAGTGCACTTTAGTCTAAGTTCTTAGATTAGATTCGATAGGTAGATTTGAACTGCATTCGTTTTGCCAGGGAAGATCATGATGTAAAAGGGATTTGACTGACCAAAATAAAGTATTGGCGTAGACAGTCTGGATTGAAAAGTCACAGCCAGCGTTACGCCACTCAATAACAATAACAACACGGAGCATTAGCCGGCCTTGGTATTTGAGGTCAATTTGTACCGGGCTACTCTTGCTGAGGGATCTTCAAGTTTAGCCAATTACACATGACCATCTACTCCACTATTATTACTGTCAGGCTGTAAAAACTACCCAGTGTGGATTCACACTAAACCTCATTGGTAATCACTTCAACTTAAGCACATCCCCACATAAAATGAATCTAGAAAATAGCTTAAGACTAAATCTAAATGAGTGGCAATATGAACGCTGTCTCTTACTGGGGTTGTTCCTGCAGCCTCCTGCGGTGGACCCCCTCCTCCAGGTGCTGCTGTAGTTGCACACACTCCAGGGCTTGACGGAATCACCGGTGATCGCATCTGGGGTCAGCGTGCAGATTTCTATACGAGAGTACTGCTGCATGAACTCTGAGAACGCCATCCTGAACACAAACACATATACAAAATTACATTCTGAATGCACAGAGAGAAAACCAGTAACCATGTAACATGTAAAACAAACAAAACTAAACATAAATACCACAAGGGCGGAATTTTGAATTGCTACCATTACCAAAATTCTCCATCCTCTGCGTTGGCACTCGGACGTTCTGAGGGATCCACCGAGTTCCATTCAGACGAGCTGCACATGTAGGAAAGACAGCATCCATCTGTTTATTTCTCACCACAGCAAGAGAAGAACATCCTGCCTCTGCCATACATGCACATTCAACAACAGCTGTTGTCAAAAAAACCCTGGCTTATCATTGAGTCACATCTACTATAACTGTATATGTTATTTGTTATTAGATTTAAACAATGAAGCAGGCAAGAAAGAGTATGTGGTGTTGATCTGGCTTGTGCTGGAGACTAGGGAGATGTACAGTACCTGTCGCTCCAGGCTCCAGTCCACTCCACCTGACCCCAGGGGTTCCGCATTCGCACCAGCTTTTCCAGCCCGCCGCGGTAGTTCACCTTAAACGAAAGACAGACTCTCAGGCTAACATTACAAACACATTCATACAACATCCATTAATCAAATGTAGAATCTAAAAACATGTATACAAACTCCACCACACACTCAGATTAGGCCTTTTTTTCTGATTTAGTTTTTAGTCTTAGTCTAGTGTTGATGATTGTAGCTATAGTTCTATTGTGAATCTCATTTATGAATTATGTTTAAAAGATGTTTTAATTACTTACAGAATGTTTTAAAATAATGTACTTGAATTAAAGCCCCCCCCCTCACATTGGGCTTATACTGTTCAGGACAGTGGACATTCTGAGACTCCTGATGTAGAGAACACTTAATGGATAGGGAATAATGGATTGTTGGGTAGTGCTGTTTGTTAGTTTAAGTAGCGTTATACACCGATTAGTCATAACATTATGACCACCTCCTTGTTTCTACGCTCATTGTCCATTTTATCAGCTCCACTTACTATATAGGTGCACTTTGTAGTTCTACAGTTACAGACTGTTTAAAAATACCAGCAACACTGCTGTGTAGGTACTACTTGGGTGGTGGATCATTCTCAGCACTGCAGCAACACTGACGTGGTGGTGGTGTGTTCGTGTGTGTTTTGACTGCATTGTTGATGCTGTGAAGGAAAAGCTAATGGAAACCCTGTTAAAGAAATAACACAATCGAAAAGGGACCCAAAATATGCCTGACATACTTGCCATCTTAACAGATTATTATCATTTTGCTTTGGTTTCCAGTTTCTGCATATAATAACTGCTATCCACTTTCCAAGGAGAAACTGCAAAACCTGTTTCTGCTTATTATCCTTCAGTGCTGAATTGGGTTTTAAGTGTCCTGGCTGGTTTCTGTTTGTACCTCGACAGCTCCTGTGAGAGAGTAGGCGTGTCCCTTGACCAGCTTCTGACGGGTGATCGCCTCTGAATCAGCAGCACTCGTGATCTAGAAATGCATGAACACCACACGAATAGGTTATTCAAACTAGCCATGTAAAAGCCATCCAGTGAAGAGTGAACTGAGTGGAATGTCTCACGTCTATAGAGCAGCCCAGCAGAGATCCGCACTCCAAGGCTTTTTTAATGATCTGGAAGATGTTGGCCGGAGCTTTCCTCAGCTCGTAGGACTCAGCGATGCCGCCGGTGAAGTCCTCGAAGCCCTCGGTGGTGGAGCCTCCAGACAGAGCCTCATAGCAGCCGTTAACCCTGTAGTAGACAGCTAAGATCAGTATGGCACAGGACTGCCAATCATATAGTAGCCGAATATGGCCACTGTACCACTCGTATGGGTCTGTTTTCTGACAGTCCACTGTAGATGCTCACCCTGACTGTAACTTGCATTCAACTAAATATCTACTAAAAGGCTGAAATTTTACCAGTTTTTCACAAAAAAATGCTCACTTCATTCAGAACGGTTTGTTGTGAAATGAACCATTCCAGAGAGTCAAAATTGTTCACAGTGGTGGTGATAAGAACCGTTTGAAGGATACTATTTGTTTTTTGTTTTGATGGTTCTAAGATAAGGGTTTGGCCTCAAACCTATTTTTAAGCCTGTTCATGGAGGGGGACAATCATGATGTTGTAAGGCAAATTAGTCATGAATAAAAATGTATTTTTTTTCACATTAACCTCTTTTGTACCATTATCAACATTAGGTATAAAAACTTTTTTTTTCTTATTGCTTTGGATACTAAATAAAATGGCTATATTTGTGTTATAGACATCACAACCTCTGTTCCTAGAAACTGGAATCTGTACTGCATCTGCATCTGAAACTAGAATCTTTACTGTGATGTACTTGTAACGTCCAGGCAACCTGCTAGGCCACCTCCGGCCACTAGGAAGGACCATAGAGCCAGGACTGAGTAAATAGGGCTGAGCAATAGCAGCTGTGGGCACCCTGGTTAAGAGGTGCTCACACGCTGCTCGGCGATCAGTCTTGAGTTCACGCTGCAATGAGCACGTCACTCAGAGCTCTGCTCGGTCTCACTGACCGAGTTTAGGGAAAAGCAAGGGTGAGATAAAAGAAGGGAGTTTTAGATGTCAGTTTTGGGGACCTCTCAATTTGGGTTATCCTTTTAAGTCTTTAGTTAGCACTGTATTTATCCCCCTTTGGTGGCAAATTACGGGGATGATTGACGGTTCAATTCTCCGCATAACTCATTACTTTCCTTGTCTACTGCATTTGCTTTTTCATCTATTCTTTTTTCAGTTTATTATCCTATCTCTTAGCAATTTTTGTTTCTTTTCTGAGTTGCACCTTCCTCCTTGCTCTCAGTTGCTCTGCACTTAAGGCCATCCTATTGCGTTCGCCAGGTGGTTTGTCCGGTAGCGCTCCTGACTGCTAACATAAGAGTCGTGAGTTCAATCCTCCCCCTTAGGGCGAATCCCCAGTACTATTTCACATCAAAACAATGTTTTACTTTATTTACCTTGCAAAAGTTTGAAAAATTGGTGGAATTCCCCTTTAAATTCAAATGAACTTTTCAGAAAACCTAACTCTAATCCTTACTCTAATTCTACCCCTAAAACCTAGTTTAACAGTGTTAATGTTAGTCAATAAACTGTAGGGGCCCATTGAATAAAGATGTATGTAGTTTTCAAGCCAGAACGTGTCTTATTGGTGAACTGTGATTTGAAGGCATACATTAGTTTTTGAACGTAAATTTATTAAAGTGCAATGATAAAACGTGAGTTACGGGAGTAATTTTGGGGTCGTTCCATTTTCAAATGTGCAGATTTGCATTATGTTTACAGTTTACAGTGTATTTGTCATTTATCAGATCGGCTTGTACAAGTTTGCGTTTCAGTTTGGTTTGTGATACGTTCATTCAGATTAAACCCTTAACAAGCCATGGAGCCGCCAGCAGGCCCAAAGTATTATTACACACTTCTATAACCTAAAAGCAGCTCCATTAGTTTGCAGTGAAGTCCTTGTAGTTACTGAATAATAAGCCTTTGTATGTAATAAGGCTCGGAATGTTCAGGGTTCACACCCATATTTGCATATAATTTCCTTACATGCTTTGGACAGTGTTGTCATTTGTCTCTCAGAATCGCAAAGCTGGCCCAGTGAAGTATGTGAAGCTGGCAACTGTGGTCACTTTTGGGCCATGATTGCTTGACACTGAATGTATTACAAACATTGTGGTTAAAGTTCAAATCTGCCTTTTTCTTTCATTTTCATAAACCGTAACGCAGCTACAATACAGACTGTACAGGTAAGGCACAAATTTCATGGCTCACTTTATAATTGTGATTCTGGTACCAGTGCAAGCAAACTGGAACACAAGCTTGTAAAAGTAGATCTGATAAATGAAAAATACAAAATGCAGGCAAAATGCAAATTTGCACATCTGAAAATGTAACCGAATGACCTACGACCCCAAAATTACTCCTGTAACTCACTTTTTATAGTTGCAATTCATACAACAGTTAGTTCCGGCCATGCAAGCTTATTGGTTGAGAAGTGTTATGAAATAACAGCACGGTTTTTTACACAAACACTGTTTCATTCTGCTGAGACGCCGCTGCTAAGCAACGACTTTGACGGCTGTAGGAGACGCTCAAGCCATTTGAACGTTTTTACTTCTTACTTTGCCACAAACAGAAAATGGACACTTTTAAGATCACATTTGACCGACAGCCGATTTGGTCAGACTCTGAAGATGAGACTAAACTAAATTCCCAAACTGTCATCACCACTGAGCAGCTTTTCAGTCGGCAGCTGTGACAGAAGAACAGCTAAACAACCTGGAATGAGCCAGAAATTAACCCAATACCATTCGCCACACGTGTAGTCTGATCTTCAGAGTCTGACCAAATCAGACTGAGCCATAAAACTGCCGCAATATCAAGTTCAGCTCAGTTTTGTCAGTTTTTGCCAGATCAGTATTAATGTTGTTTTGTTCCAGCCAGTCTGTAAAGCATCTTACAGCCCATTTAGTTTGGCGAATGGTGCTCATTTCAAGGTTAATTTCTGGCTGATTCCAGGTTGTTTAGCTGTTCTTCTGTCACAGCTGCCGACTGAAAAGCTGCTCAGTAGTGATGACAGTTTGGGAATTTAGTGTAAGGAGTTGGAGAACGAACTGCCGGCTGTGCAGTGAGTGGGCGGAGCTCGTTACTCTGATGTAGCAACAAGCTGCTTGTTAAGGAACTATAATTTGGTGAAGGAACTGCGAACATTAAAACATATTAAACGCCGCGTTCACGGCCCAGTTTATTAATTTATTACTGTATTTATTTAACTGTTGTATTAAAGCAGTAGAACACTCGAGGAGTGTGTTATCGCCAGTAACATCACGGCTGTGATGATCTACGGCAACCAAATCACAGCCGTGATGTTATTTACATTACAAAATAGTATTACAGACAAAATAGAACCTGTAGTGCCACATATAGTAAATAATATAATAAAAACAACAAACTGTGCTGTGATAAATCCAGGCCTAAATATGCTCTGTTTGCAAGGAAACATGCTGTTAATCAGTGTTCTTTAGGTACTGATGATGTCTGCACATGCTCAGAAATGCATATTGTAACCTAATTTATCACAATATCGATAAAATATTGTCGTATTGCCCACCCCTATGTCAGTAATGCTCCTGAGGCTAAACTGCAAACAGTAGTGTTTACACAAACAAACTCACTTGGCGTAGGCCTTCTCCAGCAGGGCGCTCCAGAACTCGTTCCCCTCTTCAGAGTGGACAAACAGCAGCTTCCCATCCTTCACCGGCAGCCGGTCATCGATGACGACGTCCACCCACTCACCAAACTGCCAGAACTAAAGAGGGAGAGAGCAGAAGGGCTTTTTTAAGGAATCTGTAGAAATCTTGGTTCATTAAAGTCCTACTCATTACAAAGCCTTTTTTCCTGGTTTTATTTTTTAACATAGGAGTGTGATATAGTGTGTATGAACCTTCCTTGGTATGAGGAAAAGGCGAGTTTCCGATGCTGCACATGCATGTGTTTTATCATCCCTTCATAAGCTCTGAATCGCTTAACCATTGACTGCAGACATTCATTATATTGTGCATTAAAGTGCCAAGGTTTCTCCATTGTGTAGAAGCAGAAAGCCACTCGAGGCTGTTACAGGGATTTCACCCTGCTTTGCATTGTGCAAAATCACGGTAGCACAGGTCCCGTACCTTACAGCTCTAATATCACAAAACAGGTAAAATAAGACAGAAATAAAAGCAGCGAGTCCAGATAGAACAGAGAATAGCCTGATTCAAGAAGTTCGGTAGACATTATCATCATTCCTGTACGTCATCAAATCTGCCCAATCAATAACCTTTTACTCGTACTTCTCATGTCCACATCTTTGTGTGTTAAACATGTCAGTGTGAACGCTAAGCGAACCAGAACTAAAATCCAACAATGCATCATTTTCTGCTTTGGTCCAGACTAAGAGAACTGAACTACAAGTTGCTGCTGTCTGAAGAAAACCTTGTATCGTTTTTCAGTTTTTCACATAATTTGGAAAAACCTGTTGTTCTTTATATTGTGTGTGAATTTCATGATGAATGGACCAAAAGAAACAGCCCAAAATGACTAAACATCTAGTTCCATTGACTTACATTAAAAGTATGTTCCAACAGCAGTGAAGTACAACTGCACCCTTAGAGTCATTTGAAGCAGCTGATTGGTTCTGACATTAAAGAGAAATTCCACTCTGCGTAATTAACTGGTTAAGATGTAAACAAAGTCATCCAGAGTGGCTTCTAGAGAAACGTACCATCTCTGAATTGTTCACAGTGGTGGTGATAGGAACCAGACAGACATCTGTGGAGTTTAATGCCTCATAAAGCTCCTTAACAGAAAGTTATTACATAGAATGGTTATGAATATGTGACCTGATGCCTGAGACGTTAAAGGTTTTGGTCTAAAACATTTTTTTTTTTAATCCAGATGTACATGCAGGATGTTGAAAGGCAAAATAATCCCCAATCAAAATGTATTTTTTCAGATTTACCTCTATTGTACCATCATCAACATTACATATAAAAACCCAGAAGACTCGTGGAGATTCACTGGTGGTTTTGGACAGTAATAAAATGTCTATATTTGTGTTGTAGTCATGGTGACCCCTGGTTCCTATCACCACCACTGTAAATACATCTAGGTTGGTAAGTAATCAAACCTCTCTGAATGACATTTCAATAGAATTCTGCTTTTTGCAGGACATACAATACCATCCAAATTTTATTTACAGTAATAATAACTTACAATGGGGATTCAAAGTATTCACCAAAAGGCATTTTTAGATGTTTAAAATACATACAATATATTCAATATTTAAGGAATTCTGTGAACAGTAAGTAATTATAGTGCTAAATAATATAATAACCTATTTACATTCATTTTTTTTTAAGATTTGATCTCCACTTTTGAGATATGATGAATACAGAATGTTAAAATTATTTTATCTCACTTTTCCGTGTTTTAAAGCATTCTTAGTCATTATAGAGTGTTTTACAACTTCATTCTGGACACATCTATAGGGTGAGCACAATAGACAAGTACACCAGGCACTGTTTACACATACGGCTTATCTAAGCTGCTTATCTTCTAACGCCCTGGATGTGTCGCGGTCGTCTGTCCATCACAGGGCACCCAGTCTTATACATTCACACCTTGGGGCAATTTAGCATCTTCGATTAGCCTGACTGCATGTGTTTGGACTGTGGGACGAAACCCACACAGACACAGGGAGAACATGCAAACTCCACACTGAAAGGACCCTGGTTGCCCGGCCGGGGAATCGAACCTAGACCCTTTCCACTGTGCCGCTGTGCCGCCCCCAGAGCGAGTAGCGTCCCCTGTTTTATGTGACACATACAAATCTAAACAGCTGGACCTGTTCATGCTTTTATGTGTAGCAAAAATGACAAAGCGTTTACATGCTCTTGGGTAATCAGATAATGGGGAAACTCCAGATCTACAGGAGTCAGACAGTAATTAATTTTCCACTTTGCAACCAGCCAATAAACTCACAGAATAAGACGTGATGTAAACAGAATGTCAAACTCAAACTTAATGCTATGGCTTATATGAACATACATCATCTAGACGGTGAGGAATATTTAAATCCTTCATTTCATGTTTGGTTTCAGCGTCGTTCTAAAAGTGTTTTGCTACATGCAAACTCCACACTGAAAGGACTCTGGTTGCCCGGCCGGGGAAGCGAACCCAGACCCTTATTGCACTACTCACTGTGCCACTGTGCCACCCACAGAGTGAGTAGTGCCCACAGTGACACATGCAAAGCTAAACAACTGGACCTGTTCATGCTTTTATGCAAAAAGCAAAGCGGCAAAGTGATGCTAAATATAGGGCTGAGAAACGCTGATATCACAGTGAGAGTCGAAGAATATGTCACTGCAAACTGGCAGCTGACAACACTTAAAAAGAGCGTTCCCCTATTAGCCTGAGTTCAACAAGCAGCTCCTCTGTCTCCATGATCCGCTTTCTTTATTTTTATAGCTTAATAGCATCCTAGCAATTATTTATATGCACTTATGCAATTATTATTATTATTATTATTATTAAGTGAATTTATTTGGGTGGCAAATGAAAACAGCAGTAAATAATGTTGTTCTGGGCTATTATTAAATAACAAAATAATGTTGAATTTATGTATTTAATTATGTTTAGCTCAACAGTATTTATAATATAATAATAATAATAATAATAATAATAATAATTATCATTATTGTTATTATTGTTATTAATAATAGTAAGTGAGTTTATGTTGGTGGCAAATGAAAACAGCAGTAAATGATGTTCTTCTGGTCTATTATTAAAATAAATTGTGTTGAATTTATTCATAGAATCATATTTAGATCAATGATTATTATTACTATTATTATTATTATTATTATTACTACTACTACAGCTAGAAACAGAAAATTATGCAAGACAGAAATGGAGCTTTTTCAAAGCTGACTTTGGTTTATGATCATTAACTCAAATGTCTCTACGATCATTGAGATCTAGACGGAAAAGGTCACTGTATCTGAATACAAATATGAAAGAAATATGAAGGTAATTAAGTGCCGTTAACTCTGGTACCTGAAAGTGAAAGATGCCGGCGTAGCCAGACCCAAAATCCTGGTTGCTGGGGACCACCCTGGCCAGCACGTCAGAGTTCATAGTGAGAGAAGCAATGGCTGCTAGGAGCCAGCAGTCCCCTAGAGAAGAGAGGGAGAGAGAGAGAGAGAGAGACATTCTCAACTCAGTCATAGAGATTGTGAATATATATTTTACTGATCAGACTCTTGAGCTGTAATATAAGAAACTCCAGCACCATCTCAGTATCCTGACATGATAGAACCCTATTTTAAATCCCGAGTTCAGGATCAGTTTTAGTTTCAGTTCAATAGGAATCTCGGCACAATCTCAGTGTCCCCAAAATAAAAAAAAATCAATAATTCAACTGATTCAACTAATTCAACCTCCAAAGCAGCCACACCGTTATATTTCCTAATCTCCCCATTCCACTTCCCAATTCCAACATACGCTATATGGAGAAAAGTATTGGGACACCTACACATTACACCCACAGGAGCTTTTATGGCATCCCATTCTAAATCCATAGGCATTAATATGGAGTTGGCCCCCCTTTGCAGCTCTAACAGCTTCCACTCTTCTGGGAAGCTTTCTACAAGATGTTGGAGAGAGTCTGTGGGAATTTTAGCCCATTCATCCAGAAGAGCATTCGTGAGGTCAGACACCGATGTTGGACGAGAGGGTCTGGCTAACAATCTCTGTTCTAGTTCATCCCAAAGGTGTTTGATGGGGTTGAGGTCAGGACTCTGTGAGGGTCAGTCAAGTTCTTCCACACCAAACTCACCCAGTCATGACTTTATGGAGCTGCTTTGTGCACTGAGGCTCAGTCATGCTGGAACAGAAAAGGTTCTTCCCCAAACTGTTCCCACAAAGTTAGAAGTATATAATTGTCCAGAATGTCTGAAGCATTAAGATTCCCTTCACTGGAACTGAGGGTTCTGGACCAACCCCTGAAAAACAGCCCCATATCATCATCCCTCCTCCACCAAACTCTACAGCTGGCACAGTGCAGTCAGGCAGGTAACGTTCTCCTGGCATTCGCCAAACCCAGACTCGTCCATCAGACTGCCAACATCTGAACGCAATCATTTTTTACTTTCATCATCTAGAAAAAGAAATAGTATATGAGGCAATACCTATCACATTTAAGTGCGCCATTACAAGCTACTGTAGCATTTGCTAACTCTAGACGAAATCCACAGGCCATAGATCCTCGGGGGCAGGTCTTGCGTACATAGGTCCTGGGAACTGGGGTCAAAAGGGGAGCCAAAAAGCAAAGAGGTCACTAATACGTGGACCGCGGTCTGAGTCCGGACCCAGACACTGTCCTATGCAGACCTGGACCTGTA
Organism: Colossoma macropomum; assembly: GCF_904425465.1. Taxonomy (NCBI): domain Eukaryota; kingdom Metazoa; phylum Chordata; class Actinopteri; order Characiformes; family Serrasalmidae; genus Colossoma; species Colossoma macropomum. The sequence continues at coordinate 3,916,308 of NW_023496051.1, forward strand.
ACCGATAAACAATGGAGAATGATTTCATTTCAAAGTGTGGTCCTGTTTTAATTAGCGTAACTCTTCTAGCCTTTACGGTAGCTTTAGCGGCCGGAGACTCACAGACCAATCACATGCAATGTAAATATCACACTTGACACTACTCAGCCAATCAGATCTGTGCATTACGTTGAGCACTGAGACTCGAGAGAGTGACGCACACACAGGGGAGGGACGAGGCGAGAAACAGCAGTCAGAGAAGAAAGTGAGTCAGAGGGAAGTTATTTCACACGTCATGATCTAAAAAGAGAAAACTGACAATAAATGTTGTTGAAATGTTACTGAATTGTACTTTATTTGATTTGATATTCAGTTGTTGACTGTATAAGATGTTGATATACCTACTAGGCTACTTCAGTAAACAGTATATGGCACTGAGTCATGACGTAAGTTAGACATTATGATGTTCTGGACCTTTGCTTGAGGACATTTTCTCTAACTGGACCTTATTGAATTGTAATTTAATACCCCTGGACTAGAGCCTCTGTTTTACCTACTGACCCATTAAGCAGTTTGAGGAGAAACACAATGAAGGGTGTCTGGAGGTGATCTCTGACATTTGCTAAAGACAGAAGGCAGTGAGTAGTTCAGTGCTGAGGAAAATGAGTCACTGCTGCCTTTTCACACATTTATCTGACTCCTACACGTGCATACACAACATACTGTTCTTACTGAATGCTGTTATCAGTTACACTACAGAACTATGTTGATTCTCTTACTGATAACTCAGCATTTATCAGTGTGACTCACGAGTGGAATTCCAGAAGTGCGTGAAGATGTTTATTTTACCATTATTATATTATTTAAAGCAGCTTCTTGTGCTAAAACAGTCATTTGGCGCTTTCAAGAATGCCAGCCAAAAAATACATTCATTTTTTCTGTTGATTTTTCATTTACATTTTCAAAGTGACATCTAACCTGAAGGGTGTTCACGGCTCAGCCTGAAGAGGGCAGCAGTTCACTTATCGTGTCGTGAGAAGAACTGACAGTGCTGCTGGAGTTTTTAAACACTGTGTCCACTCACTGTCCACTCTATTAGACACTCCTACCTTGTCGGTCCACCTTGTAGATGTAAAGTCAGAGACGATAGCTCATCTGCTGCTGCACAGTTTGTGTTGGTCATCCTCTAGTCCTTCATCGGTGGTCACAGGACGCTGCCCACTGGACGCTGTTGGCTGGATATTTTTGGCTGGTGGACTATTCTCAGTCCAGCAGTGACACTGAGGTGTTTAAAAACTCCAGCAGCACTGCTGTGTCTGATCCACTCAGACCAGCACAACACACACTAACACACCACCACCACGTCAGTGTTACTGCAGTGCTGAGATGTCCCCCACAAACAGTACCTGCTCTGTGAGGGTCCATGGGGGTCCTGACCACTGAAGAACAGGGTAAAAGGGGGCTAACAAAGTATGCAGAGAAACAGATGGACTACAGTCTGTAACTGTAGAACTACAAAGTGCACCTATATAGTAAGTGGAGCTGATAAAATGGACAATGAGCGTAGAAACAAGGAGGTGGTCATAATGTTATGCCTGACCGGTGTATACCTATTTATATATATTTGCACTGTAGCTACATTAAACATTGCGACTTCTCCTCTGAATACAAAACTTTGTGATTGGTTAGAGGGCTTATTTGCATATTGCAGCCTTCTCTGATGTCAGCATTGCCATAGCGACACGAGTGAGGACGGTGTGTGTGCTTTGTGTCAGTGAAAGGTCTCCTCCCCTCCTGTCTATCACACAGATCAGGTTTCAACACTGCTTTATGGGGACGTTCACCCAAACAGCAGATGACAAAGAACGAAGGCGACCACATTTCTGCTTTGTTCAGGTATGCTTACGTTTGAAAGGCAGCTCAGCCACATTGTCTCGCTGGGCCCTGACCACACCAGCACCTGACATGCATTTGCATTGAATGGGGCTCGTTTTCTTGTTAAAGACACACCCAGTGGTTGCATCTATGCTGGGCCAAAGCCACCCACTGAAGTGTTGGAACATGAACTCAACAGTGAAGGAAAAACTAGATATTCTATGGTGTAGCACTGTATTATATTAATTTTATGTGTTCTCTCACTACAATACCCAGCTTTAATTACGCTAAATACATCATTCAACCAGTGGAAATTGCTGTGGTGTCGACCGGTCATGACTGCTAGCCTAGCCACTGATCTATAGACTAGTAAATACAGCCAAGCTGGCATTACAGTAATCCTTACTTTAGTTGTTGAGCTAAATTGCGAAAAAAAAACAAGTGATTCTACTTTTTTTTAGCACAAAATGGATGTCAGAGACATGTTTTTCACCATTTCAGCCAGAGGAAAGAAGCCAAACTGAGGTAAATAGCCAGCTACCTTTCTAACTAGCGTTTAGCTTGTGGTCATGAGCATTTCTACCATTTGAGTGATCCATTCTCTCCATTTTAACGATGAACTCAATACTACAGATATACAACTGCTGTAACATATTTGGCTTCCTATCAGTACCACTGGCCACCTAGTGTTTATCAGCTAAAGAAATAGCTTTCAAGCTACATCATCAGAAGGGAGTTTTTCTAGTTTTTGAACCAGAAAAACAGCTATTTCTTCACACTTTGCATGTATTTTGCAACACTTCATGCTCTTTATAGTGTTTCCTTGGAGTGAGGCTCAAATACAGATATGGACGGAGTCTTCGGTCTGTTCTCTGCATTCATTTCATCTGTATTTGTGCATGTTCTCTGACAGCTTAAGAATCTGGACGAAACAGAGCAGTATGGGGCATGGTAGCCAATAGTTCACGCGAGACATGATGCCAATTTCTCTTATTGGTAATATAAGTGAAAAGAATTCTTCATTAATATATCACAAAGTATTTAATGGCCTTACAGCCCACTGCAGTCTACACTGGTGCCTCTTTTGTCTCTTTTGGAGTTGGTACATCATTACGTCAGAGCCGGTTTATGAAGAGTCTGGCCACTTCCCATTTCCCCCGTTATATTAAAAACAGGACTGCTAAACAGCAGAGGGCTCCCGCGAGTGAGTCCTCAATGAATGGGAATAAATGGAGCTCAACGGCTAAAAATGAACAGTTAAAATAGTTCCTAATCACTGAACCAGAACTTTCCTTTAGTTTTAGAAAGTAGAGGGTTGGATTTCATTAAAAAAACAAGAAATCTTACCGATATATTTTCTTTTTTCTACAGTAAACGGGTTTTGGGCAGCAGAAGGTGGGCATTAGTGCTACTGAGTGCTGATTGGTTGGCGAGTGGAGCAGCTCATTGGCTGTTTGCGCTCACTGACGTCACGGACCTACATGAGGCGCTGTTTTAAACTCCTATAACTTGAGTTGCTGTTCTGCGTTCAGAAAGTGATTGTGTTCTTTTACATTAAAAATGTTTAAGTTTTTATAAACTATGATTTTGCTCAAATGTCTTCCGGTTTTCTCAAACACTAGAGGGCGCTCCCGAGTGAGTCCAAAATGAATGGGTTGATATGGAGCATTTGAGCAAAATCATAGTTTATAAATGCTTTAACATTTTTAATGTAAAAGAATACAATCATTTCCTGAACACAGAGCAGCATAAAACATTTCAACACCGCTATTATATTTTTAAGAGCTTTTAAACTCGAGTTATAGGAGTCACAAGTACATGTCGTCCATGACGTCAGTGAGCGCGAACAGCCAATGCTCCACTCGCCAATCATCACGCTCTAGCAGTAAGGCTCGCCTTCTGCTGCCCAAAACCCGTTTGCTGTAGAAAAAAGGAAACATATAGATAAGATTTACATGGAGGTATGCAGGCAGTGATGTTTCTATTTTTTGAAATACCAATGTAGTTTCCTATTGCCATGTCTCAACTTGTGTTTGTGCTCTAATATAGGCTAACTGATAAAGTTTAAATCTAAAAAATTCTAATATTAAGTCATCCTACCTATTTCTGGTTAACCTTGAATATATTACGTTATTGCAAATCAACAACAAAAGCATGGCCATCTGTATTAAAAACAGCTTAAAAAGATAAGTGTCCCCAAACTTTTGATGGTTAGGGTACTTCATTTTGCAAGTTTTCAAATCCCTCTGTTTTTTTAAAAGTCCAGTTGTGTTCAGGGAACGAACCAAATATCAAGCAAACCCCTACTCTCCACCAAGGCTGTCTGCCCAGCAGGACAATGCCTCGAAATGCAAAAGACACTGTACACTCAGTGGACGCACGCAGCCCTCCAGGTAACACTGCACTTCCCCTCATTTTGGGTGAAACTGTACACGAACAGTAGGAGCTAGAAACAAAGTTCAAGTGTTGGTTTGTGGCAGAGATGTATCTGTTGCTTGTCTAAAAATATGATTATTCCAGCTTAAATATTTTAAAATTCCTAGTTAACCCTTAATGTGCTACGCTACTGCAAACCAACAACAAAAGCATATTCATCTGTATTAAAAACAGCCTGAAAAGATAGGTGTCCCCAAACTTTTGATGCATCTGTTTTTTTATAGGCCAGTTGTGTTCAGAGAATGAACCAAACATCAAGCAAACCCCTACTCTCCACCAAGGCCGTCTGCCCAGCAGGACAATGCCTCGAAATGCAAAAGACACTGTACACTCAGTGGACGCACCCAGCCCTCCAGGCATTCTCTTCTCCTCTACAGAATTTGTTTGCACTGAACACAAAGAAAGAAAACCTCAAAACAGTCAGGCTTAACATTTCTGTACTCCAGCCATACTAACTGTGATGTAGCGCTACATGTTTGTTTATCCTCTGTGTGAGTGTGTATGTGTGCAAACCCACTGTGGCCTTGAAGAGGACGAGCTGTACAACTGAAAATGAACCGTTGCCTGTTTTGTACTGTTGGAGTTGACTTCTTTATAGGGAATGTTACAGTACTAATTTAATCTAATACTAATATGACACTAATTCATATTCATTTTTCAGATGGTGAGATTATACATGTTGTGTAGACTAGACAACATTTGTGATATCAGAGATTCTGGCATCCGTTGTTCTACCAAAAACAGCCCTTGATCCCATAGCAACCAGTGTTTTTGTTGGTTCCTTATGGTTTTGTAATGTGTATTGGGTTGATATCACTATGTAATGGTTAAACAGGTGACCGGTGGCTGATCATAAATGCATTTGATGGTTTCCTAATAGGATCTAAAGGCATTCTACAGGACCAGTGGTCTATTCTCGGGAATCATTAAGCCAATTCTTATTAGAAAGCAGTGCCTAATGGTCCTTTTCAGCAGGGATATTCCTGAAAGAGACCGCAAAAGCGCTGGAAACCATTTGTGCTTTGTGAATATTTAAATGTATTTGTTTTCAAAGAACATTTGCTTTCACTAGATGCTAAGATCTTGTTTGGGTAACTAGATGTCGACCCTTAAAAACAAAAGAAAAATGACTATTAGCATTTCTTTCTTATTTTTCTGTATTGCAAATGTATTGCAAGCACCAAAATAGATACTGTGTCATGAAATTTGTGTGATGTCCTGCTGTTTGAGTGGTGTCAGAACCTGGGAAACAACAAATTTCCCACTTGTAAATTGCATTTGAACAGCTGACAACATGCATTTCCAAGTGGGAAATCATTTTAGATGGTACACAAGTGTGGCACGCGCCCGTCCCCTGACCACAAGAGCTGACAGGAAGGTGGGGCCCAAACTCCAAGCGGGGACGAAGCCCTGCAAGGACAGCGTTGAGAGGAGAATCGCGAGTGAGAGTGGGATGGTGCTCGTGTCCTGAACACCACCACCCAGGACATGCCTTCCTGCCGGCTCTCACGGTCATCATCGGGGCCCGGGGGACAGGCGCATGCCACAACAACCACCAGATGTGATATATAGCACTGCCTCTTCTGCCAGTGAAAAACAGGGGACTTGGTGGTAAATGGGAAAAAATATACTCTGCACTATGTAATTTATGTATTTTTAACACAGAAAAAATATTAGTATTTACTAGTTAACTATCTGGTATATTCATCCTTGCAGAGAGAACCTAAACGCAGACATACACCTCAGTGAATAAGCAACTGGAACGGGTAGTTGAACTTGATTACAACCAGCTTCCCTCCATGCTAACGCACAGCACAAGTTGGTGCTTGTATACGGTAACCTGTCTACACAACTTTACTCGGATTGCATAATGTAGGCATCCTGTGAAGGATTATCCAGGGTGTTTCCTGCCTTCCACCCAGTAAGCGCTGGGATAGGCTCCAGCACCCCCCCGGAGTCCTGGAGGATAAGGGTCATACTACAGAAATGTCTATTTTTGTGTCCCTAGCGTTTACAGATATATTACACTTGAAAAACTTGTTAGGGTTACAATTTATTTATATTTTAAAGTAAAACAATACATTATTTTAACAATTATACGTCTTCTTAAGGCATCAATTTAGCAATATTGGTTTTTAAATCAATTATCTAGAATTCCAAGCACCACAGAAGAGCTCGTCCTCACAGTCATGTGTAAAGGCTGAGGCTATGTTTTGAGGCAATAAACATGTTTTTCTGCTATTTTAACTGCAATAATCTATACATGACTATGAAATATACAAATTAAATGACAAAGAAAAAAATGCCAAATAAATATTATAAAATATATAATTCAAAGTTGTCCCCAGGAGTCGTGTCACTGGTGTTACCACATAACAAAAAATCTCTTATTTTGAAATAAAAATCTCACTGATGACATCACTTTACTTCTTTTAACCTGTTTTCTGAGGATCTGTGAAGAAAAGTTCATGGTGAGTCCACTGTGTCTTTCAGTTATCAGAGATTTTCTCATTTAGCTCATGATTTCATATAAAGCTTTTAGCTGAAGTCACTGGTGTGACCCACTTTATTCTGAGGTAATTGTGAAAAAATAGAATACAAATGGATTAAATAACGTATTTTAGTGGATTTTCCATGATTGACAACATGTGGTTTGATGCTCTGTAGCAGTTATTTTGTAAAATGCATTTTCATTAAGAATGTCTCTGGTGTTACCTTTCTTATGTGTAACACTGATGGCGATCAGTAACACCAGTGACTCCTATGGAGAGATAAAAAAGTGGACGTTTCTGTAGAATGACCCATCAGTAACTTAGATGATGAGTGAGTGAGCGACTGTAGACATACTACAGGCATGTCAAACTGGGGACCTTTTGTGCCAAAGTGCTGCAGAGATCAGTGTTTACCCTCATCTAACCCTCTGAATTCAGTTCATGAAGGCCTCGCTAATGAGCTGATGAGCTGAATCAGGCATGTTTATTGAGGCAGTGAGCTGAAGTCTGCAGTGTTTTAGCCCGCGAGGACTGGAGCCTGACACATGTGACATATAACTTTGTACACACAGACTCCACACTGTGTTTTCCTGACGTTATCAAAATAATGTTCCACCCTGTGTGTAAAATGTTACTTGCAAACAGCAACAACAAGCTTATTTGTTGGAGTTTGAGGTGCGACCTGAAAGCACAATCAGACACACATCAAACCCTAATTGAGAGACTTATAATTACGCCCAAAAAACTACCAACAAGCTTCGCCAAACAGGCTGTTTAACTGCCTGAACCGGTTTCTGGTAGTGGCTTAAAGAGGGCAGTGTTTGAGAGATAGGTGTGTGTGTGGGTGGGAGTTGGGGGGGGGGAGTGTCACTTCCTGACTCAGAGACTTTGAAGCAAAGCAAAGCCACAGTTTACCACAAATGCAGTAAGAATATCATGGATGATTTAGACATAAATGTCCTGATATGGGTTCACTTACCCAGAGCTCCTTGGCAGATGTCGGTCCTGGTGGCCCCACCACTGATGAACTGGGGTTTTGAGCACAGCTCCTGCACAATACAGTAAGCAGATGAGCTATTATACTGCCTTAAGAGGTGTTAAAGTCAATCTGTGCCACATTTTTAGGTTATTTTAATTCAAACTTGGTCTATTTGATTCTACTCTGGAGGCCTCAGTTGTGCTGTAAATGAGGACTTGGGTGGGCTCTAAAACCTGTTATGAAATAGATGAAGTTCAAGTTCATTTTTGTCCATTTTCAAAGATAAAAGCCTGTAGTGTGTAAAAGCCAGCATTACTTCAGTGAAAAATCCTCAATTATGCTTCCTTACAGTACATCTGCGTGGAGACTGGGGAAACTGGTCTTACTGGTCTTATGGCACATTTTGTTCAGTAAAAAAGTGTACAAAAAAAAACCACCATATTTTTGGCCTAACATGTGTAAAGCTGAACATTACATGAGGAAAACAGCATTTATCTCCAAATACAAGATGTACTGCTATCTTAGAATCCTCATCCTCACAACACAGCATTCATGATACTCATTTAGCCGCTAACTCTATTCAGTCGCTATCAAAATTGTACGTTAGTCTGACAATGAAAAGGCTTTTTAGGTTTTTGAATGACAGAACTACCACACACACTTCAACCTATATGTAAAAAGACTGCAAAATCTGAGGTAACTACTATATTCATCTGTTAAAGTGTATAAAGTGGCCTCAGTCCAGTCTGACTTCAGCAGCACTCACTCCGGGTCTTTTCCATTGCAGTCCCCTCGTCTTGGACGAGTTTGGTCCGAGCTCCTTAAAGCCCAGGGACTCTGGGGCGGCGGGGAAAGTGGGGTCACAGAAGAGCTGGCCGCTGCTCAGACACTGGCTCCTCAGCGCCTCGTAGTCCTGGTTCAGATACTTGTTGGCGTTGGAGTTGGTCCCAAAGCCCGCGGCCCTGGCCCGCTTCTTTGCCAAAGTCAAGCCACTCCCGACATGTTGCTCCTCTGCTGTGGTAACTAAGACACAATGCCAGGGTTTCCACCTGCACAGGTGAGTTAAGTAACTAATTCTCTCCGCCCCTCTGAGGAACTCTCCCTCTTAGGCGGGGTTTATTCAGTCTGTAATGGGTCTCAGAGGCAGGGGGAAGAGGAAGAGACATGTTGGTGCTGTGATACCTCATTATTATGCGGCTAAACTGGGAAGTAAAACTGGCTGTGCTTTGTTTTCATCTCTCACGAATCTCACAGCTGGGTGTTGCAGTCAAATCTGGCTGGTTACTTTTATTTTATTTTTAACGGATATAAAACAGAATTACTACACATACTTTATCCTGTAGGTAACGAAGTTGCAAAATCTGAGGTAACCACTGCATTTATTTGATTCCGATAGCAAAAAAAGCTTTTGTGGCCACAAATTAATATATTGAGACCCCAAGTTACTATACTGAAGCCACAAATTAAATACCTGCAGGCCACCAATTAATATATTAAGGCCAAAGACTTATATATGAAGGCCACAAGTTACTATAATGAGGCCACAAGTTACTATATTGAAGCCACAAATTAAATACCTGCAGGCCACCAATTAATATATTAAGGCCAAAGACTTATATATGAAGGCCACAAGTTATTATATTGAAGCCACAAATTAAATACATGCAGGCTATAAATTAATATATTGAGGCCACAAACTTATATATTAAGGTCACAAGTTACTATATTGAGGCCACAAGTTATTGTAATGAAGCCACAAAGCAATATATTAAGGTGATAAATTAACATTTTGAGACAACAAATTAATATACTGAAGCTACAAGTTACTAAATTTAAGCCACAAATTAAATACATGCAGGCCACCGATTAATATATTGAGGCCACAAGTTACTATAATGAGGCCACAAGTTATTATATTGAAGCCACAAATTAAATACATGCAGGCTATCAATTAATACATGTATGCCTCCAACTAATATATTGAGGCCACAAGTTATTATATTGAAGCCTCAAATTAAATACATGCAGGCCACCAGTTAATATATTAAGGCCACAGGTTACTATATTGAAGCCACAAGTTACTGTAATGAAGCCACAAAGCAATATATTGAGGCCATAAATTAACAGATTAAGACCACCTATTAATATATTGAGGCCACAAACTAATATATTAAGGCCACAAGTTACTATATAGTTTTTAGATGTGAATGACCTCCTGGACCTTGCTTGAAACTCACGTTTACCAAGATTGTACACAAGATGCTACTGGCACCAGGCCTCAGATGGAATACTGTGCTCCCAACCTGTCAATCATCCCTGTTGACGGGGCAACAGCAGAAAAGCGGAAAAGGCTTTATCTGAAAACATGGTGGCCGAAGAGTTTATAGCCATTCCTTTGCTAGCAGATGAGGTTTAGGAGAGCAATATATCCACTTATAATGCTTGCTGTCTTTGTACGTGACCCCATGACACTCGTAACCAGCTTCAGTTTTGAATTTTCCGTTCCACCTTAAACAGTGCAGCAGTTCTGGTGCACTAGATATGACAAAGAACAAAAGTGTACAGAGTAGGGTTCCCAGGACTGAAATTGGGAACCCCTGCTTAAGACTAACCAGGGCCCAGTTTCCCAAAAAGCATATTAGTATTAAGATCTTCTTGACTGGTAGAGAGAGAGAGTTCAGTGTGATGCTCACTCTACCATTTAAGAATTATCTTTGTGCTAAGATGCTTTTAGGAAACCCAGACCAAGTTCTGTGGCACTTTCTTTATCGTACTAAAGTTAGGTGTAATCCACTCTAACTTGAGATTCAGTTTGAACTACAACCCCATTTCCCAAAAAGTTGGGATGCTGTGCAAAATGTAAATAAAAACTAAATGCATTGATGTGCAAATAAAAAAAATGTGCTATATTTCATTGAAAATAGACAACAGATCAAATGTTGAAACTGAGAAATGTTGTTGTTTTTTGAAAAATATTTGCCCATTTTGAATTTGATGCGTTTCAAAAAAGTTGGGATGGGGGCCTGTTTACCACTGTGTTTCATCACCTCCGCTTTTAACAACACTAAGTGTTTGCGAACTGAGGAGACACTGCTGTAGTTCTGAAAGTGAAATGTTTTCCCGTTCTTGCCTAACATAGGATTTCAGCTGCTCATCAGTTCAGAGTCTCCTTTGTTGTATTTTTCATTTCATAATGCGCCAAATGTTTTCAGTGGTGACAGGTCTGGACTGCAGGCAGGTCAATTTAGCACCCGGACTCTTTTATTAAGGAGCAATGCTGCTGTAATACATGCAGAATGTGGTTTTACATTGTCTTGCTGAAATAATCAAGGCCTTCCCTGAAAAAGACGTCGTCTGGATGGCAGCATATGTTGCCAAAACATGTATATATCATTCAGCAATGGTGCCTTCACAGATGTGCCAGTCACCAATGCCATGTGCACTAATGCCCCCCATACCATCATGAATACTGGCTTTTGAACTGTGCACTGATAACAAGCTGAGTGGTCTTTAGCCCCTTTATTCTTGAATTGTTGCACTATTTGATCCTGCAGTCTTTCACAGAGTGGTGAACGCCTCCCCATCTTTACTTCTGAAAGACTCTTTTATACCCAGTCATGTTCAAACACCGGGTTTTTTTTTATAGCATTGCACAACTTTACCAGCCTTTTGTTACCCCCGTCCAACTTTTTTGGAATGTGTTGTTGGCATCAAATTCAAAATGGGCAAATATTTTTCAAAAACCAATAAAATCTCTCAGTTTCAACATTGGATATGTTGTCTTTGTACTATTCTCAATAAAATATAGGGTTTAAATGATTTGCACATCATTGCATTCTGTTTTTTATTTGCATTTTGCCCAGCGTCCCAATTTTTTTGGAAGTGGGGTTGTATAACTGAACTATTCTTTTAAAGTGTTCAGTGCTTCAATAATGTTCAGTTCAGTAATGCTGTGCAGTGCTGAAAGCTTAGTTCTCACAGTTGGAGAGTACAGTGTGCAGTACTATGCGGATGTCTTGTTCAAAGCCACTGCGATAAGTGTGTATTTGCTTGTAAAAACACCATATGACATATGGATGCATGCAAACATAAACTAAAAATCATAGTCAGAGATGTTATCAGTTAGTTTAAAGAGAAAGGTTTGTACACTAGCTGATAAGACTCTTCACTCATCAGCGTTGCAGAGAACCCACATACGTCTTTACTCAGAAGTACACTTATCTGATTAAGAGCTGGTTTTCCAGGCCAAGGTTTTTAGTGGTGAGTCACCGCTGACATCATATTGTAGTCCAACAGATTCAGCAGGAAGGCTAACTTTGAGACTGTTAGGGGTTAAATATGATACTTCATGGTTCAGAGATGATACTTCTCTGCAAGCCATTTCTTTTACTGTAGTTCTTTGCATGGCCAATAGATGGCGGTAGTTGTATTTAAATAAAACCACTGGGGACCATTCTGCAAACACTCTAATAGGTAATATTCAAGGAGATCATTTGATTTGAATTAAATAAATAACTAAATAAATGAATAAATAAATAAATAGTCGAACTTCGGATTGAGGGGGAACAATGCCTATGCATAGGCATAGCTGAGGTCAGGAGGGCATTAGGTGCAGAAGTGGACTGATGAGCTAGGGTTAGAAGCACAGCCTCATCAATACAGACATTAAACTACAATGGCATTTTAGGGCCACTGTTGATAAAAATAAAAATAGTAGACTTCGAGAATAAAAGTCGTAATATTTGGAGGGTAAAGTGGGATAACTGTAGGGGGGCTAACTGTAGGGGGCTGCCATAACGTCTCGGGGTCTCGGTTGCTGTTCTGGCGCCGGAGCTCCACTCACTCCTGTCTCTCTGTGGATCATTTTGATCATCATTCTCACTGTCTGTGAAACTCCATGCCCTCTTTGAATGGGGGGAGATGTAGCCCCCGATAGCCGTGTAGACGACCCTGCCTGCGATTCTCCTTCAACAACACAGACAGACAGTTTCCTCCGAGTCCGTCTCAGTTTCCTGCTCAGCCGTTTCAGCCGGTTCTTATACTAATAACAGGCTGGTGCTGATGTGCAGGAGAGACAGGGAGACTGAGTGTTTCTTTATGGGTGAATCGATATGAAAGTAGAACTAAACCACCAACTCAACGCCCCTCATTTAACACGAGGAAAAAGTCTTTGGTCACAATATTGTGACCTTTCCTGGTATCAATGCCACTTTAATGTCTTATTCTACGACTTTTTTCTCGAAATATTACGACTTTTTTTTCTCTAAGTATTATGACTTTATTCACAAAATATCATGCTGTATGACTTTTTTCTTCAAATATTCTCAAAGTGTACTAATTTTGACAATACTTACTGTGGCCTCACTTACTAGTATTACTTAATAATTATGTGCCCTCAAAATAAAACCTTATCTTGCCATTTGCAGCTCTCCCGATTGCTCTATGGACTTCCTCAGATGGAATGTGAAAATTCATAAGCTTTTATGCAGTTCTGAGTAGTAAAAATACACTATATGGCCAAAAGCCAAATTGTTGGGGTGTTTCAGCCACACTCATTATTAACAGTGTATAAAATGTAGCACATAACCTTGCAGTCTCCATAAACAAACACTGGCAGTAGAATGAGTCGTACTGAAGAGCTCAGTGACTTTAAACATCACGCTATCATAGGACGCCACCTCTGCCACAAGTCAGTTTGTGGAATTTTTGTCCTGCTAGATCTGCCCTAGACAACTGTAAGTGCTATTATTGTGAAATGAATGCACCTCAGTCATTCTACAGAAACGTCCACTTTTCCATCTCTCCATAGGAGTCACTGGTGTTACCAATCCTCATTGGTGTTACACATAAGAAAAGTACCACCAGTGACATTTTTAATGAAAAATGCATTTTACAAAACGGCTGCTACAGAGCATCAAACCACATGTTGTCAATCATAGAATATCCACTAAAATATGTAATTTAATCCATTTGTATTCTATTTTTTCACAATGACCTCAGAATAAAGTTGGTCACACCAGTGACTTCAGCTATAAGCTTCATATGAAATCATGAGCTAAATGTGAAAATTTCTGATAACTGAAAGACACAGTGGACTCACCATGTGCTTTTCTTCATAGATCCTCAGAAAACAGGTAAAAGGAAGTCAAGTGATGTCATCAGTGTGACTTTTATTTCAAAATAAGAGATTTTTTGTTACGCAGTAACATCAGTGACACGACTCCTGGGGAACTATCATTATATATTTTATAATATTTATTTGGCATTTGTTTTCTTTATGTCATTTAACTCATATATTTCATAGTCATGTATAGATTATTGTAGTTAAAATTGCAGAAAAATGTGTTTTGTTTCTTCAAAATATGGCCTCAGCCTTTACACACGACTGTGAGGACGAGCTCTTCTGTGGAATTCTGGATGTAATATATCTGTAAGCACTAGGGACACAAAAATGGACATTTCTGTAGAATGACCCATCCATGAGCAACAGCAGCCTAGCCACAAAGTGGTAGACCACGCAAACTCACAGAACAGGGCAGCCAAGCATTGAAGCATAGTGTGAAAAAAATGTCTTTTTGTTTATTTTAAATGTTTTAAATTTAAAGTGCCTTTTTTACTTAAATGAAGGTATAGAAAACAAATAGTACTAAAATCTATGTCTAAAAACTAAAGAAAGAATATTCGTAGTGCAGAAAGAGATTCAATGGTCTCTAATCTGCTCACAGCATACAGAAATACAGTAAATCTTCTGTGTAATAAAAACTTTGACCACTAGGGATCACTGTTGTCTTATTTTAAAAAAATTATACAGCTGAGACTGGGGCACTGCAGCTGAATCCATAGGCCTTACCTTTCTGTGTAGTAATACATGTTTTCTATACAGGCCTTGATAGTTAATCCTAGTAAATGTTACCTTTAAAAGCAGTGTAACTAGTTATTAGTTAGCTAATGTTCACCAGTTACTAATATTCACTGATCGCGAACTCTTTATATTATTGGACCCAAATAGCCTGATAAAGTTGTCTTGTCAGAAGAGCCAAAGCGCCTCTATGGCTGTGAATGTATGACAGTATAATCAGTGGCATTACTCCATATAACTACCATGTCAAAGGTAGCACTGGACGGAAGCACTGATTTAACTGTAAACAGAGCTAAAATGCTGTATGTGTGGCCATCTTTGTACAACATGCCAGCAATTTCTGTAATATTTCTGTTTTATACAGAAAGAAGACCTTATATAGTATAATTTTGACAGACTCTGTTTATATTAAGCTAGCTACGCTGGCTAGAAGCCATTGCTAACAGTAGCTATTATCCCAAACTGGATCAGCCGGCTAACATAAAGCAGCTTTTCTGCATCACCAGGTAATTTTGTGTTCATCTTTAAAAAGCTAATGCTGGCAACAAAGCATCAACGAAATAATTCTTACATCAGCTTGGTACAAACAGCTAACGTTAGCTGGTACGCTATGTCAGAGACACCACGTGGCTCCTTCCAGATCACAAACAACTAGCTAGCTATGTCAGAAAATGGAAATCAGAATGTCACAGCATAACCGCGATGCTAAGATACAAGTTAGCTAGGAGTTGCGATTCTGACTGGGCAGTGAAAGGTGGATGTTTTCCGAACTGCTGCTTCAAAAGTCGCCATGAAACTAAAAGAATGAGGCTGTTTGGCAGATCGCTAACATAGCTAGCCAGCTAGCTTTGAAGTTTGCTACTCATATGAAGCTGGCGTTTCTTAAACTGCTAATAGTAGGCTAACTAATTAGCACCTGTAGCCTGCTAGCCCAACATAAGGTCTGTCAAATAGACAAATCTTGCTGTAAACGTGTCACAGAACCTGCTCCACATTAGCCAGCTGGAGCCGGCAGCTAATGAAACTAGCATCCTTGTTTGGGAATACAGCTACAGTTAGCGATGGCTTCTAGCGTAACTAGTTACATCTAAACAACATCTACCAAATACTACATATTAAAGTTCTTCTTTCTGGGTTGGAGCCCCATTCTCAGCACAGTAACACAGACATGGCTGCTGTATGGTAGTAGGTGTTGTGTTGGTATGACTGTATCAGGCACAGACATAGACCTACTGTAATACTGTGAATTTCATTCAATGAAATGAGCTCAGCCTTAGTCAAGCTACATAGAGGGGAGTGAATGACTGAGGAGCTTTCAGGGCTACAGGCCCATCTGAATGCCAGGAGGACCACCCTGAAAGTGGCTTAATAGGTACCCCACTCAGCTCTACCATGCACCCTGGATTAACGTTGGCCTCACCAGAGCTTAGTGGTACTCAGTTAACTATCGTTGTACTTACATTTTTGAGATAAAACATGTAATATTTTGATAGTTTAAAGTACTCTCTGTATTTTATAGGTAGCTTTGCTCGTCTAGCTTCGGTGGCCATTCTTATGTTCTTATGTCTGCATGTGTGGAGAATACATATTTAAAGCGGTGCAACCTGTTACGTTCTATGGCGAATGGATTTTTCAGGTTCTGTATAGTAAAAAACTTCTGTTTAAAGATCTTTGCTGATGTAATGTGTTGTAGTTTAGGCTACAGTTTATGAATGCAGACCACACTTTGGGTTGAAGGAAATAATGAGAGGAGGGGAACTTTGGGCTGGAGTTCTGCACGGCTTCTGCAGGGCGCTAGAAGGCCGACCCCCAAAAACTCCAGACTACATGGAGGCCAACTGTTCGTAAGCTTGACGGAGGTCTTGGATTCGAGTACGTATATAGCCTTGGAAAGCTTGAGAAGACCATATTCCGAACATCTCAGGAAACTGAAGAATACGAGAAGAAAAAAGGTGTCTAAGGTGGTGGATATCGGCTCGGTCAAGAGTCAGTCATGGAGTGTCTGAATGCAGTGCAGGATGTCAGAGGTTAAGGGCAGCTGACGAGGTGGAAGGCGAGGTTTGTTTCTATGGGTTCCTTTTAGTAAAAGTGAGATCTGAGGGTGGTTAGCTGGGGTGTGTTGGGATCCTTTGATGAGCTCTGTAAAGAAGTTGATCCCAAAAAGATGTTTTCAAAAAGTAAATAAAAACAACTTCCTTATTACTCAACCGATTTTCACCAAATCTGTTTTGTTATAATCCTCAAACACAGATTAATCTGGGCTGCTCTGCTCTCGGGAGCTTTTATATCTTTAATAACTGATCGTGATAATTTGCCGTCCAGACCAGCAGGAAAGTATTCAGTCTGCACCTGACGTTAAAAACCGGGTTTAGCATGAGTAAAAACACAAACTCACACACATCAGCAGATCCATCAATGTGGGAATCACAGTTGTAATATGATAGGAAGATATTCACAAAAATAAAGGGGTACATTAAAATATATTATACTTTTCAGTTTCTTTTAAATGTTTCTCGATTTTTTCCAACACTAGAAAACTCTAGGCTGTTTTTGCTGGAAATGAAATAAAAGAAAGGGTGGTCTCTGACTTTTGCACAGTACTGTACTGTAGACACTTCCAGAAGAAAGAAGACATTAGAAAACAGTTTGATTTATTCGTTTGTTATTGTAATTCCAGAAGATGGAAAAGTTGTATTTTTCACGAGCTGATAGCCAATAAACTGGAGCAAGACTTTTATTTATCTTTGCATTTATGGAGTAGTTAAGTATTTTGCGGCTGTAATGCAGGTGCAGATACCCCCATCACTGGCACTTGGGTTCTGGTGGTGGTCTACTTCTCAGTGAACACCCTCAGCAGGAAGCTGCACTCTTGGTTTGGCTCATAGGTGGAGGGGATGATGATGTACTCTCCAGGTGGCAGATCGAAGCGCTCGCTCACTTCCCGCCTATCATAGTGTCTGGATTTGAAGACTGGCTTCATGCGGGACAGTGTCTCAGAACTCAAGTGGACATCCTTGCGGCCTTTATACTGCAACATACACAAATACTCAAAACACATACAGGCAGTAGTATGTCTGCATTTGAGCAGCTACAGGGGGGTACTGACCACTGAAGAACAGGGTAAAAGGGGGCTAACAAAGTATGCAGAGAAACAGATGGACTACAGTCTGTAACTGTAGAACTACAAAGTGCACCTATATAGTAAGTGGAGCTGATAAAATGGACAATGAGCGTAGAAACAAGGAGGTGGTCATAATGTTATGCCTGATCAGTTTTTTGGAAATCGCCTTTGTGGAAATCGACTTTTTGGAAACCTAGCTGCCGTTGCAAATGATGACACACACTTAATGTAACTCCTCTTCATGGGGTGAGGCTTTACTGACAATATAAGGCTGAGGAATTAAGGGCCCGAACTAATCATGTGCTATTTGCAAAACCAGTAAGCAAAAAACCTGAATATTCCCTAGCAGTGGAACTAACTGACAGCACTTCAGGTGATGTTCTCAGTGGTGTGCGCTGTTGTGTCTGGCACTG
This sequence comes from Colossoma macropomum, assembly GCF_904425465.1. NCBI lineage: Eukaryota > Metazoa > Chordata > Actinopteri > Characiformes > Serrasalmidae > Colossoma > Colossoma macropomum. Next base: position 3,934,462 of record NW_023496051.1, read on the forward strand.
AAATGTTAGGTCTTCAAAAATGAGACGTATTGAAAACACAGATCTTTTGATCTTTTTGAGTGAACTTAGGATGGTGTGTCTATGCTAATAAATGTGGGACTGCAACTGCAATTTGAAAGTCTCTGGACATTCACCACTGAACAAGCTTTCAGCCTATAATCACATGTATCACTGCAGGTTGCTTTCTTTGCTTACCTTTGATGGAACCTGAAACACAAAAACACACCAGAGAATATGTGTTATTTTTTTGTCTTTTTAAATGTGTTGATAGAGATTTTGCGCTTATATTGCTTGGAAGGATTAGTGTCAGATGTTACCGGATAGACAGCGAAGCAAATGTCGCAGAATTTGTGTCCAAGCTTTTTCTCTTTGCGCATGTCTTTCTGCATCAGACTCACGAGAATGGAGCAACTCTTGGCGCCGCCATGGGCCTTGTCCACATTTACCACAAACTGTGGGTTTGAGCCGAATGTAGCTGCAGAAAGCACAACAAGAAACATTCAGTATATCATCGTTGTTGGAACAAAACCTTGTATCTTTATGTTCATTATGAACACTAAAAAGTTAGGAAGGAAAATTGTATCACTGATGAACTTTGCTTATAAACTTGATATTATTATTACTGATATATTATTAGTATATTTTAAAATGTATGGGTCGTTAACATGATGTGCATTTTTTGCATTCAAGTTCATTATATTACAAAACATTAATGTAAAAAAGCATGAAATGATTCACTAATGCCACTTTTATGTGATACATAAAATTTATTTTAGTTTATTTTAGTTTCCGAAAGTCTAAAAATGTCAGGTGGTGCAACTGTCCAACCATATTAAGTACCAAAAAAGGTTATTTACTTATATATAAAATTCAGATTTAAATAGTTTGCCATGGCTTTTTGTTTAAAAACTTCAAAATAAAAAGCAAACAAATTTAAAAGTATTCAACTCTCTGAAAAACCTTTGTCAGCAAGTTCTTAGTTCCTGAAATATTAGGCTAATATTAGACTTTTATCTTGACATTCTTTTATGAAATAGGTGCCAGTATTGCATCATAAAGAAGATGAAGTGACCTTCATGGTGCAGTGGCAAGGTAGCCCTTTCACAAATTTTGGGAAAAATGTGATTTTTGAGTCACGATAAGAACGGTTCAGTTTATCAAGTCAGTAAATATAATAATTTAGTATAAAGATTCCATATAGATGTCCAAATAGATGCCTGTTTAATTTGAAATTAGTCTGAAAAGTCAGGTGGCATCAGGTGGCCAATAAGTCAATCGGTGTAAGCAGACCAGCACAGTTTTAATAACTAACATAATGCACATTATTATATTAGTTATTAAATGCTGTAAAAATGCACATCATGTCCTTTTTATAAGATTTTAAATTTGCCATTTAAAAACTTTATTTGTTATTGACCCATATACTGCCACTAGACGTATTACTGGTAATAATAATAATAATAATAATAATAATAATAACAACAACAACAATCAGTTTTGAATGGAAAAAAGTCATATGCAAATGATTTTGGGCACCCTTGTCCAAATTTCCTATTTTACTGAAAAGAAGTAAACACAACCAAACCTTTTTAAATAACATTTTCCTGCAAAAAATGCAAAGTTACTTATAATTAATTAGCTTAGCACCCAAGTGGTGAGAGCCATTGGAGCCATTTTGTCCACCTTGGGAGCCATAACATTTTATGTCCATTTTACCATCTTGGCTGTAAATATGTCTCAGTATGTGCTGATGTACTAAAAAGACTAAAAATATGAACCAAAAACGCAGACTTACTTTGCTCTGCTTTAAGCTTTAGCTCAGCTATAGCTGCTTTTCTCGCATCTCCAGCAGGAAACTTTTCCACAAAAGGTAAAACAGTTTCTTGTTAAATGTCTCTCAATGTTTAACTTTTTACGAGGCTGAAGTCGCTTCTCATTCACCAGCTTCTTGTTTAAATTTTCCCATTCCACCTTAAATGGTGCCTGAGGTGAATGTAACTGCAGCCACAGTAAAACAGGAGAATTCAAACGAGAAGCTTTGTGACTTTTTAATGTCAGTTTCTCGTTGCAGATTAAACGTATCAGGAAACCAGCTGCAGTGATTATAAATGCAAATAAGTCCATTCGTCTCTGAATTATCAAATTAATTATAATCTTAAATCTCTCTCTGTGCCCTTTCGTTAGCTACTAACCAGGCGAGATTATTGTCTGCGTTGCTATGGTGACCAGCAGTCTGCGCTGATCTTCAGGGTTAAAGGGTGAATTAGCAGTTCTACATTAACTCCAGTGTTTCAGACCATTTATTGTTAAATGAACGATCAGTAGAGCTTTATTTTACTGTAAAGGAGGATTATTTTATTTTTACCTACTTATCTACTTCTGCTGTGGAGCCGCAACAGGGCAGTAAAAGAGATGCATGTTGCTGACCCCTGACCTAAGCGTTGGTCCTATCATCAGGAGATTGTAAGATCGCAAGAATATTGCAAAACTACAAGCAATCTCAAAGGAAGATTTGATGAAAATTCCGGAAAAAAGAACAGAAAGGCTTCTAGCTAGCAACAAAAAGCTTTTCAAAGCTGTGATATCTGCCAAAGGGGTGTTACTAAGTACTGTCCAAACTTCTGTGCATGCTGCAATTACAATTTTATTTCTTTCTATTTTTTAAGTTCATCAAATATAAAGTAAGTGTGTATGAGCATTTGCAGAAAAATTTAAACAGTCTGCTGCGGAGGTTGAATTTACTTCTTTTCACTTAAAATATCAACAAAGTATGTAATTCGGCTGGGGGTGCCCATTTGCAACTTTTGAAACTGTGTTCTAGACTATAATTGCCCACCAACAAGGTGGGCCTACAATGTATGCATTTCTGGGGAATGTGAGGACAAATTTTGTCAGGTTTTTCAAACACATTTGGATCCAGTGTATTTTGCCTGTTGAAGGCACCTGCATTTTTATAGCAGCCGCCAGCAGTAGAGCCTTGCTTCCAGCTGCCTTCAAACGACTTAGCTTCCCACTGGCCAGCATGATCAATGCACAAAGCATCTGGAGTCAGGTTACAGATCTCCACCACTGAGTAGCGCTCTTTAAAGTCTGAATATGACATCCTGAAAGAAAGATTAACAGAAAAGCGAGGAGAATGAGAATTCACAGGGAGGAGCAGACCCACTTGATGTGCTGTTCCTATAGTAGGAGGAGGCAGTAACAGTGAAATAACTGACCAGAACTCTCCATCGTCTGCGGAGTAATTGAGTTTGGCCTTCTCCTCAGGCAGGACAAGGTTCCATTCCTTGGAGCTGATGGACAAGAAGGTAAGAGGATCTCACCCAGTTCATTACTCACAGTATCGGTATCGTGCTGTGAGATCTACAGATGACTGATAAACTCACTTATCGCTCCAAGCGCCGTTCCACTCTTTGTGTCCCCAGGGGTTCCTGAGGCGCACCAGCTGAACCAGGTTTCCACCCAGGCTAACCTACAGCAGAGAGAGCCATCAGCACCTAAAGACTCCGAAAAGACCTGCAGCTCACATGCTGGTCATAACAGTATCGAAGTGTCTCACTATTGAACTACAGGAAAAACATTATCAAAGCTACAGTCGGGTCCAAAGGCTGAGCCTATTAGCAACAACTGTGTTACTCGTGATGGAAAACAGTTGCCAGGACTGGCATGTGCGTACAGGTGAACTGGGCAAAATTACGCTGTCACCTGAAACTTGATTGCAGATTATATAATTATATAATTTTACTATGTACTTTCTGTAAATGGAAAGAATGTGTCAGTTGTAGCTCAACCCCCATCCTTTGCTAAAGCCCTGACGTGAACTGAATGGTTTGGTTTACCATGTCAGGTAGTGTGACCTCAGGAAAAAACACGAAAATGCATAATTATTATGATACTCATTATAATCACTCAAATAGATTTGAAAAAATGTAGTATAAACTCAGGCCTATTTAATTTGTCAACATAGATGCCTATTTAATTTGAAAGTGGTCTGAAAAGTCAGGTGGCACAACCAGTAAGTCAATCAGTGTCACCAGACCACACACTTGCTCTCTCTAAACCACTTATCCTTCTGGGTCGCAGGGGGTGCTGGAGCCTATCCCAGCAGTCACTGGGGGGAGGGCAGGAAACACCCTGGACAATTTAGCATGTCCATTTAGCCTGACTGCATGTTTTTGGACTGTGGGAGAAAACCGGAGTACCCGGACGAAACCCACGCAGATATGGGGAGAACATGCAAACTCCACACTGAAAGGACCCTGGTCACCCGGCTGGGGAATCAAACCCAGGCTCTTCTTGCTGTGAGGCGACAGCGCTACCCACCGCCGGGCAGTAGAAACTTTGATAGCACTGATTATGATAAAAACATAGACATAAACGCAAATGTACATGCAGATCTAAAATGCACATTGTGTTTGAGCAGATATACAGACTGTCTGACCTCCTCTGCTCCTGTAATGGAGTAGACATGCGTCTTCACCAGCTTCTCTGTGGTCACATGCTCCTCTTCATTTGAAAAGCCCTGCTCAGAAAGCATTAAACAGTAAAGCAATAAAAGTGTTTATTTTGGAGATTTTGGTAACACCTTACAGTAGAGCACTGTTCATTAGACTACATGACATCTACATAATCATTATGACTGACATAAACCCACATAAACATTTATAAAGGCCTATTTCGGTAGTGCCGTCTGCTATGAAGGCTGCTTTTCTCAGCTTTGATGTCAAGTTGACATAACATCGATCCCAGGTAACATCAGTTTTTTCCTGATATTGGGTGAAATGATGTGTTAGAACAAATGACTTTCTAGCTTAGAGCTCATCACAGTGACCGAATGATGATGTAACGTGTTGACAGAAAAAAAACAGACGCTCGCGGATAAAAAATAACGAGAGCAGTAGTTTCAATCACTCTAGGCCAAAGTGTATTCAAAAAATACCAAGCGAACAATCCAAAGAGGGCAGAGCAAAAACGTAATCCAAATAACAGAAAAAGGGGTCAAAAAACACAGGTCAGCAAAGACAGGCAAAAGTATCCAAAGGGTAAGACAAGAGGCAGAATCCAGACAAACAAAGCACAGGTCAAAAACAGAGTATCGGTCATATGAATACAAACGCTCAGTAGTTCTCAAGGAAACAATACTTCGCAATTTGCCTACCTAAAGCCCGGGCTTATAAACTAAACAGCTTGAGTCATATGACATCCTACACAGGTGTGACACATCAGTATTCAGGGGAACTAGATCTCTGATAGGAGCGTGTTTGAGAGTCAGTGATCACGTGAGTTTCCCTAGAACTCTGGGTAATGGAGTCCGTGTTGTCCTCCATCTCTGAAGGACGTTGTGCTGTGACGTGATCTCCCGAGGGATTCTGGGAAATGGAGTCCGTTTTCCTTTGACCTCTTGCCGAATGCGTGACAGTACCCCCCCCAAAGAGTCCGGGTGGGCCTTGGAACGAGGACGACCCGGACGGCCGCTACGCCCCCCACCGGACCTCCGAGCAGGGGTGGATCCAGAGCTGCCGAGGCGCTGGAGAGATGGGTTCCTTCCACGAGGATCCCGCAGACGGGCAGGAAGAGAGCTCGAGAGCTTCTTGGGTGTGCGGCCCCTGGGATGAGGAGCGGGCTTCCCCGGGTGCTGGTTGTGGAAATCCGCAATGAGACCGGGGTCTAATACGTCCTTTGCCGGCACCCAACATTGCTCCTCTGGGCCGTACCCCTCCCAATCCACCAGATAGTGGAGGACCCCGCCCCGTCGTCGGGAGTCCAGCAGCCTACGGACAGCGTAGACTGGAGCCCCGTCAATCTCTTCCGGTGGGAGTGGCGATACGTCCGGTGAAGCCTCATCCAAAGGCCCTGCAACAACAGGTTTAAGCAACGAAACATGGAATGAGCGTGAGATTCTAAAATGTGGGGGTAGGTCTAATCTGTAGGTTACATCATTAATACGTTTCAGAACTTTGAAAGGTCCTATATACTTAGGCTGAAGTTTCTTACAACGTCCCTCAGGGCAACGAAAGTCTCTTGTGGCCAACCATACTCTATCCCCAGGCTGGTATATGGGGGTCGGCCCTCGGTTTCGATCTGCTTGTTCCTTATGACGCAGCAGAACCGATTCTATGCGCTGGTGTGTCTCCTCCCAGACACGTTCACTCCGTGTCATCCAGGAGTCCACAGCTGGTACCTCAGTCTGAGATCCGGTCCAGGGAGCTAGTGGTGGTTGATAACCTAAGATACACTGGAACGGAGTCAAGCCCGTGGCAGAACTTGTTAAAGAGTTCTGTGCTATCTCGGCCCACACTAAAAACTTAGCCCAGTCAGATGGGTTTTCATGACAATAAAGTCTCAAAAATTTCCCCAGTTCCTGGTTCACCCTTTCACACTGTCCATTTGACTGTGGGTGATAACCTGATGACAGACTAATAGAAACTCCAATATGTTCAAAGAAAGCCGTCCATACCTTTGTTGTGAACTGGGGTCCCCTGTCTGATACTATATTCTCAGGGATACCAAACACTCGGAAGACATGCTGGAACAGGGCCTCGGCAGTCTGAAATGCACTAGGGATTGAGGAAAACGGAATAAATTTAACACCCCTAGAGAACCGGTCCACCACCGTCAGGATGGTGGTGAAACCTTGTGATTCCGGTAAATCAGTCACAAAATCTACGGCTATGTGGGACCAGGGGCGGTTGGGTACGGGCAAGGGCATTAGTTTCCCAGCCGGTAGCGCCTTTGGAGTTTTGCACTGAGAACAAGTCGAACATGAGGAGACAAAGGCATGTATATCCTTGAGCATGGTTTCCCACCAATAGCGTTGTGCAAGAAGCTTGTGCGTTCTGGTTTCTCCGGGGTGGCCTGAAGTGAGAGAGGAATGGGCCCATGTGATAAGTGGGTCGCGAAAGGACTCGGGTACGTAGAGCTTCCCTGAGGGGCATTGGCTGGGTACATTGATATTTGTCAGAGCTCTTTCTATCTCGTCATCAATCTCCCATCTGATCGAGGAGATGACTACTTCAGGGGGAAGGACACGTTCAGGGTTCTCATTTTCAGGGGTCGGATCTTCCTTAGTTGGAAGTCTGGATAACGCATCTGCCTTAGTGTTGCGAGAACCGGGGCGGTAGGATATACTAAATCGAAATCTTAAGAATAGGGACCATCGGGCTTGACGAGCATTAAGCCTTTTAGCTGTACGGAGATACTCTAAGTTCTTATGATCAGTGAGGACTGTAAAGGGGTGATTGGCTCCCTCCAGCCAATGTCGCCATTCCTCCAAGGCTAATTTTACAGCGAGGAGTTCTCGGTCCCCTATACCATAAGTTGCCTCCCTCTGAAAGAAATTATGGGAATAAAAGGCGATGGGGTGTAATTTTAGAGGGGAACCTGTACGCTGGGATAACACTGCCCCCACTCCCGTTTCCGACGCATCTACCTCCACAATAAAAGGCTGTGTGGGATCAGGGTGTTTTAGTATAGGTGCTGTGGTGAATGCCTCCTTGAGATCTGCAAAGGCCTTTTCTGCCTGTTCTGTCCATCTGAGCTTCTTGGGGGCTCCCTTTAGGAGGGAAGTGATAGGGGCAGCGATGCTACTAAAGTTTCTGATGAATCTACGGTAAAAATTGGCGAAACCCAAGAATCTCTGAACTTCCTTGACTGATGTGGGTGTGGGCCATGAAACTACCGCTTCCACCTTATGATCGTCCATGATAACCCCTTGCTGACTGATGACGTAACCTAGGAACGAAACTGTCTGTAGATGAAATTCGCACTTTTCTCCTTTCAGAAATAAATCGTTCTCTAGGAGCCGTTGCAGTACTGCACGGACATGCTGTACATGAGATTCTCGGGTAGGGGAATAGACTAGAATGTCATCCAGATATGCGACTACATACTGACCTAACATGTCTCTAAGGACATCATTAATGAATGCTTGGAAGACTGAGGGGGCGATAGAGAGCCCGAAAGGCATTACAAGGTACTCGTAGTGCCCTCTAGTGGTCAAAAAGGCTGTTTTCCACTCATCCCCTTCTTTAATTCGGATTAGATTATATGCACTACGGAGATCTAATTTGGTAAAAAACTTTGCTCCTTGTAGTTGTTCTAGCGCTACTGGTACCAAGGGGAGAGGATAAGGGTAGGCTTTAGAAATTTGATTGAGAGCCCTATAATCAATGCACGGGCGTAATCCGCCATCTTTTTTCTTAATAAAGAAAAAGCTAGACGCGATGGGTGAGGTCGAAGGTCTGATAAAACCTTGGTCAAGGGCCTCCTGTATATATACATCAAGAGCCTTTTGCTCTTCTTGGGTCAAGGGATAGACTCGGGCTTTAGGTAAAACAGGGTTTTCTACAAGTTCTATCGTGCAATCGTAGGGTCTATGGGGAGGCAGTTTGGTGGCATTCTGTTTATTGAAGACTTCCTTTAAGTCCAGGTACTCCGGAGGAATTTCAAATGTGGAGTCTGCATTAGGACTTTCTATGGACGTGGACAACACTGATATGGCAGGTTTGGAAAGGCACGAACGGTGACAGTACTCTGACCATTTGGTGATACTGTGGTCAACCCATGAAATGTTGGGGTTGTGTTTCTCTAACCAAGGTAGTCCTAAGATTAACTCAAATTCAGATTGTTCTAGGACTAAAAATGACAAAGTCTCTTTATGAAGGAAACTAGTCTGTAACGGGGATATGGTCCCCGTTCCAACTGGTCCTCCATCTAGTGCCGCCACCCTCAGCATACTCGTGAGATTTTCCACTGGAGCCTGAAGTTCCTCCACGAGCCTGGCGTGAATGAAGTTACCTTCTGCCCCAGAATTGATTAAGGCTGAAATGACACGAGAAAGGGGATGACAGTATATGATTACTGGTAACATGAAAGATTTCGTAACCAACCCCTTTGTGGGCACACTCACCACATTAGCACGCGGAGTGAACTCCACGTGCTGTCCAGGGGTCGGCGCCTTGCTTTTTTGTGGTCTGGCGCGGCACTCACGAACTTGATGTCCCGCTTTGCCACAATATAAACACAGCTGATTGGCTAACCGACGTAGCCTCTCCTCCTGTGAGAGCCGGGAGGAATCGCATTGCATGGGTTCGGTGGGTTCCACAGGCTCAGGGCTGGCTCGAGAAAGTGTCCTTCTAAAGCCTTTCACCATCTTAGTTTTACTTCTGTGAGTCAGCAGATGATCAAACTTGATAGCTAGATTTATCAGTTGATCTAGAGTCAAGTCATCGTCTTTGGTGGCTAGCTCATTAACGATCTCTGCATTTAGTCCTTGACGAAACATCACAAGGAGAGCCGCCTCATTCCAGCCACTGCTCGCTGCTAGAGTACGAAATTCAAGCGAGTAGTCCACCACTGAACGATTCCCCTGACGTAATCTAGACAATAACTCCCCGCTGACTTTACCCTCGTAGGGGTGATCAAACACAGTTTTGAATTCTCTAAGAAACTGGTTATAGGACAAACGCTGAATATGGGTCCAACTGGCTGTGGCCCATTCTAAAGCCTTATCTGCTAAACGAGATATAATGAAAGAGATTTTGGCTTGGTCAGAGCTTGCCGGTGAGTTCTCAAAAAAAACAGAACACTGGAGCAGAAACCCCCTGCACTTATCTGGGTCTCCTCCAAATTTATCTGGTTTACTAACCGGAAAAACCACGGTAGTAGAAGCCGCTGTTGTCGGGGGTAGATCAGGGCTGACTGCAGGTTCCGTGAAGCTCATGGTTTGGAGCTGGCTCGTCAATCCCTGCACACTAGCAACCAGTTGAGCCAGCTGTGTTTGTTGCTCGGCCTGTTGGTGTGCTAACGACTCTAAGGAGTGAGTCACTCCGGTCAGAACCTGCTGATGGCGACCCAGGAGTTGTCCCTGCTCGTTCAGAGCCTTTTGTAAGGCTTCCGGATCCGCCGTCTGCATGAGTGTCGAAGTATTCTGTAACGTGTTGACAGAAAAAAAACAGACGCTCGCGGATAAAAAATAACGAGAGCAGTAGTTTCAATCACTCTAGGCCAAAGTGTATTCAAAAAATACCAAGCGAACAATCCAAAGAGGGCAGAGCAAAAACGTAATCCAAATAACAGAAAAAGGGGTCAAAAAACACAGGTCAGCAAAGACAGGCAAAAGTATCCAAAGGGTAAGACAAGAGGCAGAATCCAGACAAACAAAGCACAGGTCAAAAACAGAGTATCGGTCATATGAATACAAACGCTCAGTAGTTCTCAAGGAAACAATACTTCGCAATTTGCCTACCTAAAGCCCGGGCTTATAAACTAAACAGCTTGAGTCATATGACATCCTACACAGGTGTGACACATCAGTATTCAGGGGAACTAGATCTCTGATAGGAGCGTGTTTTGAGAGTCAGTGATCACGTGAGTTTCCCTAGAACTCTGGGTAATGGAGTCCGTGTTGTCCTCCATCTCTGAAGGACGTTGTGCTGTGACGTGATCTCCCGAGGGATTCTGGGAATGGAGTCCATTTTCCTTTGACCTCTTGCCGAATGCGT